>NW_028321883.1:7900000-8220357 GCF_036245765.1 Copidosoma floridanum
TGGATCATTTAAGCCAAGTCAAATCACTAACACTGGCCGTGAGTGAGCCTGAAACGGTGCTCTGGTCAAGACGCGACTTGGCCCTGGCGTGGCCAGAATTGGCTTAACTAGTTCCATGCCATGGCCAGATTTTGTCTGCTCATCATATGTAATATTTAAATTATTGTAATTTGTCATGAGACGCGTGAGAGAGGTTTTAGACCTATAGACTGTTGTGGTAACCCAGTTAAAAAAAATAATTATTAAGGATAAAGTTAAAATCAACTTTAAATTGGTAGAAAGTCCTTATGGATTATGTGAATGTATTTTTTCATCGTCTTTGAAATCCACTATAAATGGGTAGATAATCCTCCTTAATTGTCTGGAAAAACCATGTGTAGTGGCTCATGCCGACATGGATCTATCTGGAAACAGATGCTAATCCAGGATCCACCTGGACGTCTACCTAGCTGTACCCTGAAAGTTCACCTGGAAATCTAGCCAGAAATCCACCGGGAAATTTTATCAAGGGCTATTCGGGTACTTGACGGGCAATTGGTGGGTAGTAGGATCTGTCACTTTCTGGACACCTGACTCGATTGCTAAGTGTCAGATGATAATCACCTGACATTTTGAAATGATATTCACTTAAGACTCACACAATTCTCTCATGATTATCACCTGATTTTCAGCTCATTGTCACCTAATATGAAATGGGTGATTATTAGGTAAAAATCAGGTTCTTATCGTATGAATATCAGGTAAATTCTGTTCAGTAAGCTTCTAGAAAATCTCACCTAATATTTAAATTATAATTACATTATATTCAGCTGAATTCTATTTTGTTATCACAATTTTTATAATAGGTGACAATAAGCTGAAAGTCAGTTGACAACCATGAGTAAATTAAATTAATGTCACGTGATCATCATGCCAAAATGTCAGGTTATTATCAGCTGATTATTATTTAACGCTTATGAATCGAAGACAGGTACTTCTTAAGTACTCAACGGCGACTTTAAGGTACGTTTGTGTAATGGTAATTTTTTAGGAACTTACTGGGTACTTAAAGGAAATTGGTGGGCCGCCTATTGCAGTTTTTGCGGATTTTCATACTACTACTGGACCTACCTAAAATATTTGACGTTAAATTTTCTGAATACGAACCTCGTTTTTCCAAAGCACTCTAGTTACGTTAGTTGGACTTCTCAAATTCACTATGATGTACCTGTATGTATACATGATAATAGCTAATTTTATATAGATTCTTTCATTTTCATATAGATTAAAATTATACTACCAAGTAATTTAGACTCGTCAAAAATATTTTTTTCTTATGTGTTTAATAGGTGATAAGTCTTACTTGGATGGCCTTCTCGTTCTAGAAAATGGAGCATGCATTGATCCAAAGCTTTTTACCAAAGGTAAACTTACCACATGTTTTATCATTCGCTGCTATTTTAAAATCCAACTGAAAAAAGAACAAGAGAAATCCAATTATTACTGTCCGAGGTATTAGTTTATTAATTATTTATTATTAAAATAACCATTGTTCATTCGATTCTATCGTTTTACATAAATTTAATTTTTAAATGTCACGCGCAGCTCCATTTTCCAAATTTTCGCTTCATAGTAAGTAACGCCTACCGCTCGCTTGGTGAAAACTACTAGTTCCTGGTAAATATCGCAAGTAAGAAAGTAGCTTAAAGTAAATAAAAAGGGCAGCGCTACGACTCTAAATTATCCTGCCGTATCGTCAAATCTAAGGCAAGCTAGGTTCTCGCTCACCTGACGAGACCTACGCTACGGCAGTGGCTAGAGTAATAACTAGTTGCAATAAATACTACTGTATGAAACCACACAAAAACTCTGTGTGTCGACTCTCCCTTTCACCTACTCTTGACAACCGTTGACAACTTCCATTGGTGCTATTGTTCATGTACTGTCTTACAATCGAGCAAAAAAGACAAATGCATTAAGTATGGGCTCTCTGTGACTGTTGTGAGTCACTGCCCAACCAATCACTAGTGGCACCAGTTCCAGCGGCGGTAGTGGCATCGGAATCCAGCAGAAGCATTGTCTCAGCTTGCTATGAAGCGCAAATCTTTAAATTGGAGATGCGTGCGACATTTAAAAATCAAATTTATGTAAAATAATTGAATTTAGTGAACAATACTTATTTTAATAATTAATAATTAAACAAATAATATCCTGAATGGTAACACAAGAGTAATTACTTTGAAAAACCTAAAACCTATATGACATTACATATGGTTTTACATATGGCTTTACAGAAGGGGTTTTGAATTCAAGATGCCATATGTAACGCCATATAAAAAAATCCATGGAATTACAAATTGAAAGACAAAAAAAAAAATTTTCTTTTCTAGAAATAACTGCAGAGTACTGTAATTTGTTATTTACTATTGTCGAGTATGTTTACCATCTGGATAGTAAGTTTAAAACAATACAGTTCACGTATTATTTAAGGAATAGAAGAAAAAATTAAAAAATACAATTTTTTCATATTAAGGGGAAATCAGCTAAATCCCCTTCTTTTGGATTTATCATCTGGATGCTAACACATTTCTTCAGTAGTAAATAACGCATTACAAAATCCTGCAGTTATGTTAAAATGAAAAATTTTTTTTCCATTTGTAATTCTATATGGCACTACATATGTTACCACCAATTCAAAAATCTTCATGTAAAGCCATATGTAAAACCATATGTATTGCGGTATGGCTTTCATGAAGTTATTGCTCATAACATAATTTCATCATCTATTTTTCAGGTGGGTATTAATTGCAAAGACAGAATTTTATGATTATCTATTGTAATTTATTTTATAATATGTTGTATTATTATGGTGTTCTTTGTAGGTTTTATGTTCTTGAATGAGAGACGCTCATCAGTAGTAGTTAAAGTTAACCTATGTACCCAAAGTAAATATTTCTTCTGCATTTTTATGTTTTTCAAAGAATTATTTTTTCAATATTAATATTTAATTGTAAAGAAGCTCCTGAGATCAATGCAGTGGAATCCAGCGCTGATACTACAGATGAAATAATCTTGGCAGATGAGAGAGACAACGGTAGTTAGTTATTTTTTATTTATATATTTGTTTAACTTACACGCTTCAATGGCTTAGTGGTTAGTGAGCTAGCCTCCTAGCTCCTAGCCAGAGATACGAGAGAGGTCGTGGGTTCAAATCCACTTATCTGATTTTTAAAACAAATAGTGAACTTTTCGGGTGATGTCTGGACCTCAACGGGCTTCTTTTTCGAAGGAAAGAAAAAATACATAGCCCTGGCCAGCTCATTGTGTGAAGTCACTGTCGGTTGTAAAAAAGTTTGGGTACAGCGAATTAGATGGTTTATTGGAAAATATCCTTCCATTAAACTTGATAATAGCTTAGGTCTGTTTGAGATAATCGCTGCACTCTGTAAATTGTACCCAATAAGATAGATAACCGAGTCGTCTGAGGGAAACTTTGCAAGATATCCACGCGTAAGACTCGCACACTATGCGGTTAGGGCAAAAAGTTGAAAGCAAAAAGGTCTCTGATGTATTAAACGCCAAAAAGAGTACTAAAAATAAAATATCATACCATACTATTTGTTGTACTTTGACATTTTTCATCTATTCATAGCTCATGCAACAACCAATGACAGCTGTGAGATCCAAGGTCTACAACAAGTAGACGAAAAAGTAATTTTCCTTTTTTTACCAATTTGATGGTAGCATAATGTTAGTGAATCGGGCTGGCGCCACGACTTACTTTAAAATTGTGTCTTACGGGATTTGAGAGTCGATGTGTTAATAACATCCATGTAAACTATTTTTTATCTATAAGATTTAGCATGGGCTTTGATGGAAAATGAGGGCAGCACTAGTCATACACCTGGACTATGGTCAAGTCGTTATGTTATTAATTTTTCTTGATGTAAACCATTGTGAATCCCTTAATTATTACTTGATTGAGTACTTTACCATTTCCTTATTTCACAACTAAACATTGAATGACTTAAAGATAACAATAGTTTGATTACATATTTCTACTACTATTTCTTTCATTTTTAAGATACACCCACCTAAAAAAAACTAAATTCCATGTGTAATTACTTCTGTCATAACTTGAGGAAAGACATATCGCTTTACATGTGGTATTGCATATGACAATACATAAAGTGTTTTGGCTTGAAAATTTCATATGCAATGCTATATGGCTTCCTCGAAGTTCTTACAGAAGTAATTACACATGGAATTCCGTTTTTTTTTTTTAGGTGTACATACTGTGGTTACTCACGCAACCTTACTATCTTGTTTTTTTAATTAATAATATCCATATTGGAATAAATGTACTAAAAAGATCAAGTTGGGCACTCATTAAATATATAAATATTCAGAGTGTTGACTGTTTGAAAATTAATTTTTTCTACTTCTTAGTATTTTTTTATCTTGCTAAATTAAGATACATGTAACGTACTTAACCTATAATTTAAAGTGTCATTACCGTAGTTTATATTTTACATTTGACTTTTTGTCTAAATAAAAAATAGTTAAACGAAACTTTAATTTCAATTCCGTTTTATCAATAAAAATAACAATTTCATTTCAATTATAACCACGTGTCTCAGTTTGACTCAGTCACAAAACAAATACAAAAGCTTCATTCGAAATTACTCTCTTTTTCAATATAGGAAACGCAATAAGTAGTGTAACATAAGCATGTATTATAAAACAACATTCTTCAAATGTAGATTAAACTGCATTGCGAGCATAATGTGTACGTTTCGAAAAATAAATGGGTCATGGGACCCACGGTAAGAACGAAGTTCTTTAAACAAGACATGAGTATAAAAACACAATTTCTCAGGTAACAAGGGGGTCGCCAGACCCGTAGAAAGAACGAAGCTCTATAAACGTTAGTACTGCATTCATGTAGTTCACTAAACAAAAACTTAAAAAACGAATTAAAGAAAAAAATTAAAAAAATAGTTCAGTACTCACGATGGTTGAACTTCGTGAGAACGGCGTGCATAAATACAGTACTCACGAAGTTCAACCATCGTGAGTACTGAACTATTTTTTTAATTTTTTTCTTTAATTCGTTTTTTAAGTTTTTGTTTAGTGAACTACATGAATGCAGTACTAACGTTTATAGAGCTTCGTTCTTTCTACGGGTCTGGCGACCCCCTTGTTACCTGAGAAATTGTGTTTTTATACTCATGTCATGTTTAAAGAACTTCGTTCTTACCGTGGGTCCCATGACCCATTTATACCCCCTGGTTTGTTTTTAATTTCTTGTATTATTTTTTTTTTTGTTTCTTGTTTTAATTTTTTTTTTTTATTTCTTGTTTTATTTTTTTTTGATATTTCATTTTAATACATTTTTTTTATTTTTTTGTATTTCTTTTATTTAATTCCTTTTTTTATTTTTATATTTAATCTTTTTTTTTCATTCCCTTTTTTATTTTATTTTTTTTTATTCCGTTGTATTTATTCATGTCTTTTGTAATTTTATTTTATTTTATTTTCATATTTCATTTCATTAATTTTTAAAAAAATTTTTTTTCCACTTATTATTTTGTGATTTTATAGCTTATTAATGCAATTTTTATTTTATTTTCATATAATTACTCAATGACATTGTGCCATTATTTGTTTATCAAATTTAAAATAAGTACCCTTAAAAACCATTAAAATGATATGAAACTCGAATTATATTTATATAATGATCTTACATAATTCATTTATAATTGATTTACTTTGAATTACTTTATTTATAAAATTATGTGATAATGTAACATAATTTGTTTATCGAATTCGAAATAAGCGCCTCTAAAAACCATTGATACATTCTTTAACTCTATTCCAAGTATTTAGAAAACAAATACAAAAACAATTTATCATAAATCGAATGTATTATCAGTGAATGCATGTAAAAATGGAATATTTCAGTTACGAACCACACCATAAGTACAAGAAATCAAGTTTCTATAAACGGCAGCGCTCGTAGCAGAGTGGGTAAGGTACTGGACTCACATGCAGAAGGTCGAGGGTTCAAAACTCTTTACTGGAAAGTGTTTTTTTTTTTTTTTTTTTTTTAGAATTGTAAAAGAAAAAAATTCAAAGTGAAATAAAAATTATTATAAAATTGGGAGTGTGAGGGAGAATGGTGGGCAAAGGTGTGTAGAAGAGTAACACGGCACGGTTGGCCGATATACATATATAGTGGGGAGAGGGGAAGTGTATAGAGAATAGTCGGTGAGAGGAACGGGGTAAGGGGGGGAAACTTGAGAGGAAAAGGAAACCACTTTCGTTTCAAAAAAAAAAAATCTGTCGGTTTTAAAATTCCAGCCCCCCGAATAACGCGACATAAAGAACTTCGTTCTAAAAACTCGAAAAAATTGTACAAGAAGCAAAAGATTCTGCTGACGTGTCAAAGAAGCTGATGAAACTGATTGTCAGAGTTCAGGCGCTCAAGATGATGACACCAATGGGAACAAATTATTTGACGTGCATTGCAGAAGATGTCTATGATGCTGTATTTGGTAAACACTTAATTATATTAATTCCTTATGAAAGTAACACAGCTTTACCAAACATTTATTATTTATAATCGACTACACTATTCTTAAATAAATTTTTGTTCGAGTACCGATCAGAATCTAGTTTTAGTATGGACCTATAACCCTTCCTGGTTGCTAAACGTCAGATAATAATTACCTAACATTTTTGCATGATATTCACCTGATATTCACCCGATTTTTTAACTATTATCACCTCATTTTCACCGGTCATGTGATTGCTGATTATCAGCCGAAAATCACGTAAAAATAAGCTCAATATAATGTGACTATCATATCAACAAGGTGAGCTTTGCTTGAAGCTTACTGAGCAGAGTTTACCCGATATTTGTAGGATTATTACCTGATTTTGAACTAATTTTTACATAAATATCGCCAACTACTATTAGGTGTTGATAAGCTGAAAATCAAGTGATAATTATAAGAAAATCGGGTTAATATCAGGTAAATATTATGCTACACTGACAGGTGATAATCAGCTGATTATCATCTAACTCTTAACAACTGGGTGTAGTTTTCCTCTATAAGGTAAAAGTCCCTAGAATCTTAATGTACAATATTTGGCTATTGATTATATATGGCTTTTTTTTGTGTATTTAGATGAATCACTATATTAAAGTCTATTGTATAATAAGCCCAGCAACTTTAAATTTTGACGTAGAAGCAAAAAAAATCTTACAATTAAGTGAAATTTGTTTGTTAACTCATATTTTCTCAAAAAATTTTACTACCGACATTATTCAAGTCTTATTGTGTATTGAAAGGCACTTTATTCAAATTTGATTTTTTAATGCTTAGTCCGTTGCAAAATATTGTGTATAAATTGTGCAAAAAAATTACTTGTCCTGAATATACGGTTCTTTTTTTCTATTAAAAAATGGACAGTGATAAGTCTATTATAAAGTCAAAGTTGAATTAACTAGACTTACGTGCATAGAAACATACTGTGTATACTTGTATCGATAGCAATTTTTTATAATGAAAATTAACGACTCATGTATATAATATTACTATCAAAAATTGCTACAAATTTACTACTATAAGACATCTCACTATTTACAATCTAAAAACAACATTTCAAAATGAAGATCACTTTCATTTAAAATGAATTGAATTGAACAAAAAAATGACAAAAATTATGAATTTTGATTTACAGATTTTGTGAACGACAATATAGGGGTTGAAAAACTCTCGCGCAAAAAATGGGTGAAAAAACTCCATGTATAGCTTTACATAAGAGGTTTTACATTGATGATGCTATAAGTAGTACTATATGGAAAAATACATGGAATTACAAACTAAAAAAAAAAAAAATTGTCATCTACAAATAACTGCAGAATGCTGTAATGCATTATTTACATTTGACCACGTGTGTTACAATATGGATAATAACTTCAAAATAAAAAGATTCAGCTGATTTTCCTTTAATATATAAAATTTTATTTTTTAATTTTTTCTTTATTCGTGAAGTAGTTCTTGTACTACATTTTTTTGACTTATCATCCAGATGGTAACCGTGCTAGACAACAGTAAATAACAAATTATAATTTTCTGCAGTTATTTCTAGATAAGTTAGAATAAGAGAATGGTTTCTTTTTTTCAATTTGTAATTCCATGGGTTTTTCCATACGTCATTACATACGGCATTACCAATCCAAAACCCCTTGTGTAAAGCCATACGTAAAAACATTTGAAATGTCGTACGGCTTTCTTGAAGTAATTACACTTGGAATTCTGTCGTCCATTTCTTATGTTAGTTATCGTATTATTAACTTTTTTGTTAATTATATCATGTTCAAGAATAATTTATCTTTATTATATGTTAATTCCGGAAATCTCATTTGTCTTATATCGTTGTACGTGCGAAAAATAAAACAAATACGTTTTTCAGTTGTTACTTTGCATAATCATTCAATAAAACATTTTCAAGAGCATAAGTAGCTAGTAAATATAACGTATTAACACTACTGTTAATTTTGTTTTTATTGATTTTTGAAGTCGTTACAACCAAAACAATGGTCGCTTTAAGTAAAAAAATAAAAAATCAAATCTAATAGCAATTGTTACAATTCTATCATAAGGGTCGTTTTACAGTTGCTATTAACAAGTAATAAGATGCTGTATACTTGTCTTATTTTGTATCGCTGTTATTCAGAATGCAGGTGACGCTGTTTCGCACTACTGCACACTATGTATATTAAAACAAAACAAGGAATCTATTCAAATTTTGTAGTTTCATGATGCAATCTATGTAAAACTACAAAGCTTCGAAGAAGTGAGGGGACACTGATGGAACCAGTGCTGATTGGTTGTCTTATCCCATAAGATTAACATAAACTTGCGTCCATCACGGAAAATAATTTTGAGCATAAGGATATCAAGTACGTGTGCTTATAGAGTTCAAATCACTAGTTCAAATGTGTATTGAACTCGTAAAGCACAAGAATAAGAGCCACGCTGCCTATAGCTTGTGCGCGCACAGTACGGCGCAGCATTAAACTGTAGAAGCTTATGGAGGGGAGCCCTTGACGCTCAGCGATCGTGCTCTCACAGCACAAAGTCTGGGCTTTGCGCGTTCAAGGCTTCGTTGAGCTCTACAATGCCGTATTTTGGGCTGAGAAAGCTAAATCGTGCGTATACCTCCTCGGCCCTGAACGTCATCGAACTGCATGAGCCTAATAATTGGGCTTAAATTAATATACTAAAGGCTTATGGCCAATGACCACAGTGAGTATATGTATATATACAACGGAAATAGTTTTTTAACAAAAATATCAAAATTGTTTTATTTCAATAAAATAGTTATTCATTCAGATTACATCTCGTAAGTTTTTACAATACTTGACAATACTTGAGTGCAACAATAACGGGTTTTTGATATATTTTTTAAAAATCATCAAAAGATTGACTACATTTAGTCATTAAAGCGCATTTTCATTAGAATCGTTTTAACTATAATATCAATAGATTTTATCAAAAAACTTTCGTGGAACTACGCTTTCCAAACGTAATTTGTAGATAAAACTTAGTACACAACAATAAGGAGTATTACTTTTGTATATACAAACGGATTTACAATTCTATTTGATAACTTTTTTCAAAAAATTATTGAAACAAATTTTAATTATATTGTGTTTATTCATGTAAAACATACCTTAGGCCGCAATTTATGTTAGTTGAGAGAGTTGTGCTGGGCAAAACAAGATCTAATGAGTTTACCCAAAGTTGTTCGAACCACACAACTACCAATATGACTTTGGACAATTTTGTTGCTCAATACACTATAATAGTAAATGGATCTAATAGATATGAGTCTTAGAGTCTTACATCCTTTTTAACAGCTAGTTAACTAAATAATTCATAAACGTAATATTTCATTAAATGGTAACACAAATAAGAAAATTAAAGGGGGGGTGGGGGCAAACTAATGTTTTCTTGTGTAATGAATGATTTATTTAAAAAATACAGTTTAAGTTGCTTTTTTTTAATTTGAATATCGTATCTGGTTGCTATAAAATGATCACTTTTTATCATCAACCGTAGTGGACTGTCTTACTACACTACACATCAATAAAAACACAAAAGTGACAAAAGACTTGCACTGCAAAAGCACGTTAATATGCACACATTATTATATACCTATACTATCCACATAAAATAAGCCCAGACCTTGTGCTGTGAATGCACGATCGCTGAGCTCCAAGGGCTCCCCTACAGTTCAATGATGCGCCGCACTGTGCGCGCACAAACTATAGGTAGCGTGGCTTTCATGCTTGTGCTTTACGAGTTTGATGCACATTTGAAGTAGTGTGACAATCTTTCATTTTAGGTAGTCCAAATACTTGTGTAGTAGGAATTCAAAACGATTTGACTTCTATAAACACACGTACTTGATCTCCTTATGCTCAAAATTATTTTCAGTGCACAATATAAAGCTATTGGATATATTACAGGCTGATATGCAACTGTAGTATTTCCCGAGAACAGCGTGTGGAGCTTTTTTTTAACCCTTTTGGAATTTTATAGATATTATGACAATTAGCTAAAAAATCATGCAACAACAAGTGTGTTATCAGAAAAACTTATAACCTACTAAAAAAATTATTATAATTATAATAGTAACCAAATGAGCAATAGTAACTTTTTAAATCTAGTAGTTTATTAAGAAGTTGTATACCTTTTAGATTTAAAAGAATCACAACTTGTTTATACATTTTTTATTTATACTATCAAGTTTTATGAGCTTATCTCACCAAGACTAGTACAAACTTTTCAGACATAAAGTAATAACGATACTACTCATATTGTCAAGTAAATCTGTGCATGCACATATTGCCAGATGACGACACCGTTAGTAGCATACTTATACTGGCATACACAACTGTATGTCGACGCGCTCTCTGTGTTACTCATTCAAACATCTCGCAAAACGTCTTTTATTACATTTTTATCAAAAAATTTAGTTCTACTACGGATCAAAGTAAAATATCGAATCAGGAGTAAATTTTTTGCTGTACAGGATAGTATTTTTATTTTTATCTGGCCTATTACCGTATAAAAGAAATGAGCGAAACAAGCTTCATGCGCAACTTTGTCGGTGTTCAAGCTTTCAGTTTTTCAACTGCTTTTCATGCAACCTACGAGTTGGATTATAGGTAGCATCAGCAACGACCCTTTAGGTAACAGTGTTAAAATTTAACGGATCTATTCATTTATGTAATGTTCTGTCGAAAAGGGGACATCACAGTTTTGTACACCAAGATTCGAATACGCCGTGGGAGCGTAGGAAAGAGGACGATGGTCGGAGTAGCTAGCAGTACGGGAGGGGGAAGGGGAGGGATGTTTCCAGGAACGTGGGCGGGTGAGAGAAAAAATGGTTAGAACAAAAACAGCGTGAGAAGAGGTCAGATGTGCGTGGGAGAAAACGTAAGTTTGGCAGCAACAAACAGTGACTTCAAAAACGCCACGAGGCCTCGACAATGCGAGAGTCCGAGTTGAATCACCAGGCTCCTTGTAAATGCGTCTACTCTTGTTTAAGGTATTTAGTCATTAGAATAATAATAAGCATGTAAAACATAGGCCTCATAAAGAAGGCAGAGAATTTCACGTGTACGTGTAAACTACTTAGTGATGTTATGTACCAAAATTTTTTTGTCACGTATAACATGCGGCCAGTATGTGTCTATTTGTAGTTTTCTTTGTACAGAGCTTCCTGATTGTGCGTGAAAGTGCAACCATTAATTGTGTCGGGATTGCGCAAGATCGCGTCTTGGTGGAAATTAAAATCTCACGTAGCTATCGGTATTATTGTGAAAAAAAGCGTCATGGGCACGGTTCTGTAAGTGAGATGGACGAGGAAGGTTGCCGGGTTCAAGTCAATTATAAAGAAACAAGTAATGGGGAATCATACAGTTGATACAGGGTTAAAGCTTCGGGTATTAAATAATTTCTCGGTAACTGACGTGTAAATATATGGCGATAGGATAGTATTCATGATAGTAAGCTATGGTTGGGTGGGTGCGTGTCTGTGTGTGAAGGCGTTTTTTTTTTTCTTTCTTTTGAAGTCCATCGCTATGGTTGTGAGTATGTGCCATAGAGATAATATAATAGAGGAAGTGAACAAGCCGTGACCGCATACAGATGCTAGACAGAGAAAGAAGATTGTGTTGGTCTTGCATCTCTCTCTGCTCTTATCCTGATTGGCTATTTTAAATGCCCTCTTCTGCCTCTAATTCAATATATATACCTACATCTCTACTATAATTACTACTATATACACTGTCAAGCAGCAGCCAATCAATGCAGAGAGCAGAGAGAGAGAGATGCAAGACCAAAACACTCGTCTTCCTCTGTCTACTGCCCGTACGCTTCCACTTACAGAAGAATATACAGCTCGCTTCTTCTATTATATTATCTCTATGGTATGTGCGCGTCTGAGAAAAATGACTTGTGATCAATTTTACCAATGCGTCTATTCTTATTTAAGAACAGATAACTTTGAGGCCGCAGTCCTACTTTCTGAGAGATCAAATTATTGTTCCTTTCATGTCATTGCCCAACGCGGTCAAAAATGCATCTATGATTTGGATCGACAATCCACATAGTTGAGAAAACCAACAAGCACACAAACTACCCAAACGGGTCAATAGCAGTCATGTATCGGACAATAATCCACGTGATTGTCAATCGACATGTTCTCGTATACGTATAAAGTAAAATTGATAATTTGTAACGATGATCGATCATCCTTCCATTTGCTTGATTTAATGTATTAATATATTATGTTCACGTTTACCTTTTTTTTTTTTTTAAGTCAATTATGTTCCATTTCATTGTTTTTTTACAAAAAAAGGGTAATTACATTTGTAAATAAAGATAATTGCTATGTGACTTATGAACATTTCTTTCTGAATAAAAAAATGTTTTTTGTCAGATTTTTCCCTTTAACCCCAACAGAAAGAATTAATGTAAGAAAACGTAGCAAACCGTAACTTTCTATGATTAAATGTAAGGTTTGGTTGGATTTCGGACCACAGTTACAGTTCGTTATGTTTTGTTATGTTTGATTATAGTCTACTACAACCCAGTGCCGGATTGGTAAGCGGAGAGGCCCTAGGCAAATTTTTGGTGGGGGCCTATGTAAGGGGAGCAATTTTCAAACTATTTTATTACATACTACTATATTTTAAAAATTAAAAAATATTTATTTAAATTGTTAAACGAAATCGATATACATTTTTTTTACATAATGGCTATGGGGCTTTTCTGAAGCAAAATTGAAAAACTGGGAATTGTGTATTAAATTTATTTTAATATTTACTTAAAGATTTACCATATTTACATTTATTAAAAAAGTAATTTATATTTTTGTTTGAAAATTATGTTTTATTTATAATAATATCTTTCGTGATTTTCTTTCAGCGAATTCTTCTATGATATCATAATATTTTATTGCTTTTAATAAATCAGACTCAATACTCATAAGTGACAGGTTATTAAGTTGATCTTGATTAATGGATGATCGTAAACGACTTTTAATCAGCTTGAGTTTTGAGAAAGATCTTTCTCCAGTGCAATTTGTTGTCATCAAAACAAGATATATTTTTAATAGAGTATACACATTAGGAAAAATGTCTATCAATTTTTTTTCAGCGATTAATTTGAACAATTTAAGTTCATAACTGATTTTGTCTTTACTATTTTCGTCGGAATCATTAATAAAATCTTTAGCAAATTTTTTGAATTGTACTAATTCATTCGCTAAGTAACTATCTAAGTCATTTTCACAGAACTCTACTAATTCCATAGCATGATCTTGGATTTTTTCAGTAGAAAGATTTTGAAGCCTTCTTAAGAAACCGAACTTGTTGTCAACATCTTTATAAGCATCAATTCTTTGATTTAATGATGCAAGTATTTGATCAATAACAGGAATGTAAGACTCAACTCTAAATTGTTCTGAACCACTTAACTGAATGCCTTTAGATCTTCCGTAATCAAGAGGACTTTTTCTTACGTTTTGTTTGCGTACTCTTTTTTGTTTTGACTCATACTCATTATTTTCAGACATTTTTTTTCCCAATTCTTCGTAATTATCGAAATTGTCTCTTGAGGATTCTATCAAAGATTTCAGAGATTTTAAAAGAGCTATGGACGTGTTTAAATCTGTATCACAGCTTTGTAACTTGAGACTAGTCGCTTGAACTCGCTCCAGAATATCATTCCAAAAAAAGATATGTATGCTAGTTTCTAATCTCGTAAGATATTTAGACAATCCTTTCGCTTCAACGTTATACTGTGAGAGTTCTTGTAAAATAGTCCTGTATGCATCAAAGCCCTTCGAAAGCGATCGTACTGCTTCAGCTCAAGATTCCCATCTTGTCGTACTTACTCTTTTAGGAGTTAGCACTCGATCTTTAACTTTTGAACTTTTTTTTAATTTTTCAGATAAAATATGTTAGCGGTTGGAAGAGTCCGTAAAAAAAGTATAAGTACTTTCCAAAATATTGAAAAATTTTGTTGCCTCTAAACAACACGTCATAGCAGCTGTACCGATTAAATTCAAAGAATGAGCAAAACAAGGTATCCACAAAGTTAATTGATTTTCACGATTTACCAACGCTTGTAAACCATTATACTGTCCGCTCATAACAGATGCGTTGTCGTACGACTGTCCACGACAATTTTGTAAATCTAAATTATGAGAGTTTAAAAATGTCTTGATAGCATCGAACATGTTTATAGCTTTGTGGCCCTTATTTTGTAGGAACCTTTCCACTGGCTCGTCGTTTTCAATGTAACGAATAGTTAAACATAATTGGTCAGTATGACCTACGTCTGTTGTTGAATCAACTGAAATCGAAAAGTGTTTCGATTTTTTTATACTAGTAACAATTTCTTTCATTAATTTTTCATTAATAATTTCTATCAACTCGTGACAAATCGTCGAAGACAAATAATTTACTTTCCCTTTCCCGCAGTTGGCGAATTTTTGTAAATGAGCTGATAAAAAATCGTCATATTTAGCTAGTAGTTCAATAATACCTAAAAAGTTTCCGTTATTAGGCATACCTATAACTTCACTTTCTCCTCGAAAAGGAAGATTTCGCTCGGCTAAAAAAATAATTACGTCAATAACTCTTTTTAAAACTCGACGCCAATAATTTTTTTCATTTTCTATCTGTTTTTTTAAATCGTCACGTATCAAATCAAGAGAAGAAACTCTCATTGTAAATGCATAAACTTCGTCTAAATGAGCTTGTGATTTTTCATGCTCATGTAGGCGATGGTGGGCATTTTTCCAATCACAATACCCTTCACGAGTAAACTGTGATTGCGTTAAATTAAAAAGTATGCAGTGGAAACAATATAATTTTCCGGTTACAGGAGACAAACATAACCATGTCCTTTTAATTGAGTCTCCATTCTTAATATTTCTCTCAAACATTGACAAAGTGCATTTTCTAGAACTATGTACGTCTTTTTGTATAAATGACTTACGATTCAATAAGTCTGAGTTGTTGTATTGAATTTCGGAGCTTCCTTTTTTCATCCAATAATCAATCAATTTACTTATATTGTGTTCATGCCACTCAGAGATATCTAAATCAAACTTTGATAACTCGATTGTAGCGTCGCGGTTGGCTTTAACTATATTCTCATAATTTTTAAGCACTTCAAAGCTATTTGGTGTAACTTTCGATGGTTGTTGACGACTGTTTCTTTCTCTCTTATTTCCACTGAACTCATTGTTCTCACTATCAAACAGATTTGTTTCCTCTTGTTCTTTCTCTGTTCGATCGTTTTCTATCACTTCTAGTTAGACCTTAAAAGTATATTTATAAAGTAATTATAATCAATAATTAAATTTAAATACTACTAGAGGGTATTGTTTAAATATTTCATTTTTTTCGGAAATTCATGGCAAAACTAGAATATAACATTTTCAGGAAAACGATCGATGAATAAAAGTCTGAAAAGATCAAGCGTGTCAGCGTGACATTTTTTAAGGCAGTCGATCATTCCTATATATTTGTATTTACATTTTATTATACGTACATATTTTCAATATTTTACTAGAAAATTAAATTTGTATTAAAAATTATAAAAACCTTAATTTCACCTGACAATAATATGATTGGTACTGAAAATTATGCGATTTTGTGGATAAGATTTTATTGTTCAATTTTTCTGATAAACTTTAGGAAAAATTCAACAAATTACCTGGAACTTTTTTAATTCACATTTAATTTTAATTTTTTGGCCTCATCTTCCTTTAATAAATTCATGGGGAGTCACCAGGGAAAAAGTTGCAAAAACTTCCCCTGGTGACTCCTAATGAATTCATTAAAGGAAGACAATGAGCCCAAAAAATTAAAAATTGGATGTGAATTTTGTACTAAGGATAATATTGTCAGGTTAAATGACAAACGTTACAACTTTTAATATTTTCAAGTAAGGTATTAAAAATATGTGCTATTGTGCTGTATAGGGGTGATAGGTTAAATAAGTTGAGTCACTTGGTAAAAGTTCATCAAGTTTTGTAATAAATAAAAAAAAATCGTTATTGAATTATAATGAATTAAGCTGGCCGAGTTGACAATGAAACGATACAATCATTAGGTTGTTCGGAGACCGTTTTGAGCCGAACCCGAACAGCTCGAAACAGCTCCTGCCGCGCAATATCGCGCGTTCTTTAAGTAGCAACTCCAATCAGTTCTGAGCGATTCCAATTAATTTTAGTTGAGTCAGCTGATCATTTTTTTATGTTGAGCTAATAACAGGTAGAAACAATACGTCGGTTAGAAAAAGCTTTTTCATTATTTTCATTTTATTTTAATTAATTGCAATGAAATGGTAAATGCAAGATTTTGATGAATCGTCTTCGTCTAAGAATAAACTTTAAAATACCCGTGAAAAAAAAAGATAATGGTCGGCTGACTCGACTAGATTTAACTGGAATTAAGTCAAATTGCTTGGATTTTCTTGAAGTCGATGCAAAAAATGCTTGTTAGTTCACCCTAAAGCAGTCCCCCAACACATCTTTTACAAGAACGAAAAATCAGACTGAGCTACGGCTTAAGCTTAGGCCGATGTTTTCATGAAGTAAATTGATTTTTTCAAAAAAGTTAAGACACCTTGTTACGAATTCCCTATATATTTGTTTTTTTTCTTCTATTTACCTCTTTACTGGTGCTTGAAGAACCCACTTGTACTTCATCGAGCTCTATGCTTCCTTCTTAAGTGGAAAAAAAACTTGTCATTTTGGGTGTTCGTGATATGACATCGTCTTGTTTTTTTTGTTTTTCTTTTTTCTCTTTCAACTTTTCGTGACCAGATTTGTGAATACGCTTTGATTTATATCGATCGATTGATCTATCACACATGATTCTTCTATGTTTAGGCTGAATTTTAATTTGAAACACTTGATTAATAAATATAATATGATGTATCAAACGAAAAAAACTTTTAATGAAAAACTTACGTCTTAGAAAATTAAATATTACGTGCTTTTTAAAAGTAATTTATTATTGGCAATTATAATTTCGAGGTTATTTTGTTTACAAAACAAATTTCATCATTGTTAAATTTTTGTACGTAAAATTATATACTTTTTAAAGTTTTTCTAGTAACAGAACTTGTAACTTGTACGGACAAGGGACAAAAACGATACTTGTACAGAAATGAAAACTGTAGGTAAGTACAACGTGAGAAAAAGAATCTCTGAGAGAAACTACTAGAGAAAGCTTCTGCAGGGATCACTTTTCAATGCTTTACTACAACAAGAAGATCTAATTCTATCGATAAGTTACCTAAGATCGGTAAGGTAGTGATGCCACTCCTTTAAATGCCCACGGAAAATATATCTTAAAACCAAAAATGTATCTGACTATGATACCTACAAGTTCAATCTTGTTTGAAATACTTATCGCTTTCAATCAGATAAATCAGACAACATAAAGTATTATTATTATCTTGTCACATTTATGTTATTTATTAACAAAAACTATGTCAAAAATCAGAAGAGCGCATTTTACGTTTATACATTATTTTATCTACATTATTAAGTATATTAGATGAATAATTTATTTATTAAATAATATAATTGAGTCGTTAAATTTTTGTAGTACTGTTTTCTATGAATTACTAAAAAAAATTTGAATAATACATCACTTGTATTTATTATTCTTATAAATTAAATTGATTTATTTAATTTATAAAAATAACTTACAAAAATTTAATTCATTAATTTTATAAATTAAATGAAGTACACACAGAACAAAGCTTTGGACAAAATACTCGCTTGTACTTTAAGATTCTCTAACTAATTGGTGGGGTTCTGTCGCTCGCCTGTGGTTTCTACTAGTTGTTACTGTTGGGGTTAAGTCGCTTACTCATGGTCATATATTTTATTTATTTTATTAAAAAAATTTTTTTCTTTTGTCGTTGGTGGCGGTTGGTGGGGGCCTTTTATTGATGGGGGCCCATAGGCAGTGCCTACTTTGCCTACCCTATAATCTGGCACTGCTACAACCCAACACATTATCTTGCGACTCAATACATTTTATTATAATTGTAAAAAGACGCTTGAATCTCGTGAAAAAGCTACTATAGGAAACTCTAGTAAACTGTAAGAAGGTATTGTTATCTGTTATATATTTTATAACAACTTACAGTTTTTTGCAGTTTATTACACTTGTTTATATTTGGTAATCATTAATAACTTTTGGACACATTTCCTTACGTTTTTGAATAAAATTTGCCTTAAATGAAAAAAAATAAGTAATTATTATAAAAAATTATTAGCGTAACAGTGTGTGGTAAATCATATAAAAACGCAAAAGAAATGTAAGAAAACGCTACACAACGTAATAAAATGAAAGAAAACGTCCGAAATCCATCAGAATATTACAGTTCCTTACATTTTCTTACATTTTCTTGCGGGTTATGGCATATTATTACACATGTTTACTTCTTCTTACATTTTTTTACGTTTTCAAATTTCTGCTGGAGAACAAATAAGTCAACATTCACTTGCATGTCATGCATGGTCCAATATACAGAACTTAAATACCATTCAAATCCGATAAATCCAAGTGGTCGAAACCGGTCTTCAGGTCTATAGACGTACAATTCAGACAATTGACTTAATTAATCAGAACGTCATTAAATATTTGAAGATTAGATAACTGACAAATATAATTTGTATCTAATTTTACTGGAACTATTTCTAGGTAAGCTATTACGGCTCATTGGAAATTGCTGTGTGCGAAACAGTAATATTATTAAAATATGAGGGTTGAAAAATTTCACAAGAAAAGTAGACTGCTCAGTTTTAAGGACTTATAAAATAAAAAGTGTAGTTAGAACTTGATTTGACATGGCTCTAAAGTGATATTATGTCTACTGCTCTTGGCAGACGATATTTTTAAAGGTGAGTATACAGAGTTAAATTGTATATAATTAGGTTTTTTAAATATTTTGATGGCTAAGAATATATTTCATGTTAGAGACACATTTTGTATGCAAACTAACATGGCATTTGTTAATATTTTGCAAGATTTAGAATAAATAATAATTAAGAAGTAATAATGACTTTAAAGAAATTCATACAAGAGCCATAAGTTTTTTAATTTATTTCATTTCCAATGAAATAAATTTAAAACTACAGATTTCAGAAAATATTCGTAAAGTTAAGTATTTAATAAATAATAAGTCATAATAAATAATAAATAAGTCAATATTTATTTGCATGTCATGCATGGTCCAATATACAGAACTTAAATACCATTTAAATCCGATAAATCCAAGTGGTCGAAACCGGTCTTCAGGTCTATAGACGTACAATTCAGACAATTGACTTAATTAATCAGAACGTCATTAAATATTTGAAGATTAGATAACTGACAAATATAATCTGTATCTAATTTTACTGGAGCTATTCCTAGGTAAGCTGTTACGGCTCACTGGAAATTGCTGTGTGCGAAACAGTAATATTATTAAAATATAAGGGTTGGAAAATTTCACAAGAAAAGTAGAGTGCTCCGTCTTAAGGACTTATAAAATAAAAAGTGTAGTTAGAACTTGATTTGATATTGCTCTAAAGTGGTATTATGTCTACTGCTCTTGGCAAACGATATTTTTAAAGGTGAGAATACAGAGTTAAATTGTATATAATTAGGTTTTTTAAATATTTTGATGGCTAAGAATATATTTTATGTTAGAGACACATTTTGTGTGCAAACTAACATGGCATTTGTTAATATTTTGCAAGATCTAGGATAAATAATAATTAAGAAGTAATAATGAATTTGAAGAAATTCATACAAGCGTCGTAAGTTTTTTAATTTATTTCATTTCCAATGAAATAAATTTAAACCTACAGATTTTAGAAAATATTCGTAAAGTTAAGTATTTAAACTAAAACTAAAAATAATCGTTTATTTAAATATTATTATCAAAACTAATCCTCGTAAAAACTAAAGCTAAAAAGTTTTACAGTTTAAGCAATAGGCTAAAAGAAAGCACGTTGGACTAGGAGCTGAGCCCAGAGTGAATTAAAAAAAAGAATTTCTGCCGCAAAATCTTACAAAATTAAAAATCATCAAGGTTCAGTAACATTTAATCATTTTTTAAAACTTTTTTTTATCACGACTACTTGGCAAGTACTTGACAGGCACTTGACAAGCACTTGGCACGTACCGGCTGGGTACTTGATGGGCATTTGACGGGCACTTGGCCGGTTCTTGGCAAGCACTTTGTAATTACTTGGTAAGTACTTGCCAGGCACTTTGTGGGTTCATGCCGGGCACTTGGCAGGCACTTGACAAGCACTTGATGAGCACTTGGCGGATACTTAAAAGGCACTTTGCGCGTATATGGCAGGCATTTGGCGGGTACTTGACGGGCACTTGGCAGGCACTAGGTGGGTATATGCTGGGAACTTGGTGGGTACTTGACATATATTTGGCAAGCTTTTGGCGGGCACTTGGCGGGTACATGCCAGGCACTTGGTGGGTGCTAGCCTGGAACGTGGCGAGTATATGCTGGGCACTTGGCAGGCACTTCGAAGGTTATTACGGGGCACTTAGTGAGAACTTGACAGGTATTTAGCAGAAATTTGGCGATCACTTTACGGGTACTTGGCAGGTACTTGCCAAGCACTTAGCAAGTACTTGATGGGTATATGCTGAGCACTTGACAGGTACTTGGCAGTCACTTGACTGGTATTTGGCAGGCACTTTGTGGGTACACGCCGGAAACTTGGCAAGCACTTGATGGGTTCTTGGTGGGCACTTGGAGAGTTTTTGGCGGGTATTTGACATGAATTTGGCGGAAACTTGTCGGGAAATTGCCGGAAACTAGGCGAATACTTGCCAGTCACCTGGAGGGCACTTGACGGGCATTTGGTGGACACTTGACGGGCTGCTGGCGGGCACATGCCAGGCACTTGGCTGGTGCTTGCCAGGCACGAAGCGGGTATATGCCTGGCTTATGGTGGTCTCTTTCCGGGCACTTAACGAGCACTTGGTGTATTTTTGCCGGGCACTTGGCTGGCACTTGACGGGTATTTGGAAGGCATTTAGCGGGCACTTGACGGGCACTTGGTGGTTATTTCGCAGGTACTTGCCAGGTACTTGGTAATTACTTGGCGATTACTTGCCAGGCACTTGGTCTGTTCTTGGCGGGCACTTGCCGGGCTCTTGACGAGCACTGGGTGAATACTTGCCGGGTATTTGGCAGGCTTCCGGCAGGCATTTAACGGGCACTTGACGGTCAGTTGGCGGGTACGTGCCGAGAACTTGGTAAAAACATAGTGAGTACTTGCCGAACAACATCTCTTGCTGATAACCTGCTAAATGCCCGCTAAATGCTCGCAAAGTTGTTGCTAAGTGCACATTAAGTGTTCGTCAAATGCCTGTCAAATACCCGTTCGGCGCTATCAAAGTGTCCGGCCAACGCCCGCTAAGTGTCCGCTAAGTCTCCAATAAGTACCCAACAAGTACCCGTCAAGTGCCCGACAAATGCCCGACAAATGCCTGCCAACTACTCGTCAAGTGCCCAGCAAGAGCACGCTTAATGTACACCAAGTGCAAAGTAAGTACCCACCAAGTGCCTGGCAAGTACCCACCAAGTGCTTGTCAAGTGCCTAAGAAGTGCCCACCAAGTGCCCGCTAAGTGCCTGCCAAGGTCCCACCTAGTGCCCGGCAAGTACCTACCAAGATTTCGGCAAGTGCCTGCTAAGTGCCCGGCAAATACTTGCCACTTGCTTGGCAAGCACCCTTCGAGTGCCCGACATGTACCCGCTAAGTGATCGCCAATTCCCGCAAAGTGCCTTTGAAGTACCCGCCAAATATCTGCTAAATACCTCTCAAGTGCCCACCAAGTTCCCGGTAAGTACCCGCCAAGTGCCCGGTACATACCCACCAAGTGCCCTCAAAGTGACCGGCGTATACCGATCACGTGCTCGGCTAGTCTCCACCAAGTTCGCAGCATGTACCCACAAAGTAGCTGGCAAGTGCCCTCTCAGTGCACGGCAAGTGGCCTATAAGTGACCACCAACTTCCTGCCAAATACCCAGCAAGTACCCAGCAAGGCTTACCAAGTGCCTGCCAAATACCCGTTATGTGTCTGCCAAGTGCTTGCCAAATACCTGTCAAGTGCTTGGCAAGTACCTGCTACGTGCCTGTCAAGTGCCCGGCAGGTACCTGCCAAGTGCCGGGCCAGTACACGCCAAGTGCCTGTCAAGTACTCGTGATAAAGAAAAAAGATTTAAAAAACAATTGAATGGTAACGAACCTCGATGGTTTTGAATTTTGTAAGGTTTGTGGTTAGAAGATTTTTTTTTTTCAAGACACTCCAGGCTCAGCTCCAAGTCCCACGTGCTTATTTTTAGCCTATTGCTTAAACAGTCAAACTCCCTAGCTTTAAATTTTATGATGATTGGTATCGATAATAATATTTAAATAAACGAATATTTTTAGTTTTAGTGTAAATACTTAACTTTATGAATATTTTCTAAAACCTGTAGGTTTAAATTTAGTTCATTGGAAATGAAATAAATTAAAAAACTTATAGCTCTTGCATACAGTTCTTTAAAGTCATTATTTTTTGTTAATTATTATTTATCCTAGATCTTGCAAAATATTAACAAATACTATGTTAGTTTGTATACATAATATGTCTCTAACATAAAATACATTCTTAGTCATAAAAATAGTTGAAAAACCTAATTATACACAATTTAACTCTGCACACTCACCTTCAAAAATATCGTCTGCCAAAAGCAGTAGACATGATATCACTTTAGAGCAATGTCAAATCAAGTTCTAACTACACTTTATATTTAACAAGTCCTTGTGACCTAATACTTTACTATTCTAGTGAAATTTGTCAACCCTTATATTTTAATACTATTACATAAAAGAATAGATCCGTTGAATTTTAACACTGTTTTCTAAAGGGTTGTTGTTGATGCTACCTATAATCCAACTCGTAGGTTGCAAGAAAAGCAGTTGAAAAATTGAAAGCTCGAACACCTACAAAGTCGCGCATAAAACTTGTTTCGCTTATACCTTGTAAATGACAGGAGGATGGATAAAAATAAAAATACTATTGTGTAGAGCGAAAAGTTTACTCCTGATTTGATATAAAACTTTTATTTGCAGTAAAACTAAATTTTTAGATAAAAATATAGTGAAGGACGTTTTGCGAGTTGTTTGAGTGAGTGACGCAGAAAGAATGTCTACATACTCGTGTATGCCAGTATAAGTATGCTACTTACGGTGTCATCAGCTGGCAATATGTACATGCACAGATTTACTTGACAATATGAGTAGTATCGTTATTAATTTATATCTGAAATATTTGTGCTGGTCTTGATGAGATAAGCTTATAAAACTTGATTCAAAAGGTATACTTCTTCTCAAGATACTACCATTTAAAAAGTTACTATTATTTATTTAGTTACTATTGTTATTATGATAATTTTTTTGTTAGGTGATAAGTTTTTCTGATAACACTCTTGTTGTTGCATAATTTTGTAGCTAATTATCATGATATTAATGAAATCACATTGGAATCCGATGATAAGGTGATCGGATGGCTTTGAAATATGGCAGAATAAAGAGTAGACACTATCAATACAACAGCGTTAAAATCTAACCTTTATATTATACACTTCAGTACAATAGTATACGCTCCTGCGCACGCGTGGATATACCCATTTATTCAGCTATACTGATGGTACCTCACTGCTTACCAACTCAACACAATGACAATGTGGCAACGCTGCGCGTTCATACAGCTGCGCCATAGTATGCCAACCCCTTGTAGGGATAGATATTAACGTATTTTCAATTGCCTTCCATTTCAAAGCTGTTAGCCCTAAAAATACAATTCCAGCGGGGTTTACTTAAAAAAAAAAAAAAAAAAAAAAATGCTCTACACGCTGTTCTTGGGAAATGCCACCGTTGCATATCTGCCTGTATATAGATATACAGTTCTAATGGACTTGTCCGCTTACTTCCTTGAAGCTCACTACGTAAAATTTTTAAAGTTATCCTCATTTACTTCCAACAAGTAATGCTTAAAAATGTAATTGTCAGTATTATATATTTTAAGGTATTTTACAATACAACTTTAATCAGAAATTTGATTATATTTACTTGAAGTGCTAATTTTTCATTTGATAGGCTCAACACTAATTACTTACGACATATACTATGCGTTATTTAGAATTTGACCATAAAGATGCCAATCAGAGATTGTGCTATCACAGAAATCACTTATCAAACCTTTTCACATTACTATATGAGTCTACTAGCGGCCCCCCGTCTCGGCTTCGCATGAGACTTACTAAATGGAACACCGTAGTGTATTGACATTGTAATGTGAAACGTTTTCAGTTAAAAATTTTACATTTATTCCTGACACGTCTTAGAACAAATATCTTTTTACTCAAAACATATTTGTTCAAAATCCATACAGTTTATTAAATCAAATAATAAGCTGTGAAAATTAAAAAAAATACAATTATGCTGAAAAGTACCGTGCGTTTCTTATGCCATAAAATAATCGTTTGCCATAAGGAGCGGTTGGATTAAGGAATTCTGATTCTTTTATCTCACAACTTTATTACCAAAGTAACAAAGCCCTGGAGCTTAATCTCTACATTTTTTATTGCCAGAAAAATACAAATATATTTTCTTCTTGTTTAATAATCTGAATTTAGATCCTTAAAGATTTAAGAGATTACTGTGAGGGTGAAATGCAAAGCTGACCTCTCACGTAATGGATTCTTAATTTGTCGGTTTTGAGGCTGCTTTTCCAATCTCGATAAATTTTCTAATTTTCTGCGTCAGTTTCTTGACGCCTTAATTACTATTCATTATTTACGTTTGAAGTTTTCCTTCCAATTCACCGTCTTGCGACTTTTGTGACCCCTAAAGGCTATTTTCTGTCGATTTTGTAAAGTTCTAATACATTTGTTGGTAAGGTAGTTCGACGTCCGATTGCCCTAAAAAAGACTGGTGAGCTTCTTAAGTAAACTCTTTCTTGACTAAAGTTTACAGCAATTGTGACTGCCTGCATACCTTAGGGTGATCTTTTCTGGCGTGCTGTTGAAGACCCAGACTGATCGGGAGAAAATTATAAAGTCCGAAGATTTGGAGCTAGTTGTAGTGCTCTTTCCCAACGTCTCCTGGTATAACGTTGAAGACAGTGGTGTCTAAAGCACATTTTTTTTGCAGACTCAGTTGTTTCGATGATTTAAGGTGGAGAGATTAGTAGAGATTGTTTCGTGATGCTTGCCTGTTGGAGACTCCCGTTGGCTCAAGTTTTTTTTTCCTTCATAGCTGTTAGGTACGCCCAGCGCAGACCTCGGAGAATATTGGTGATTCCTAGTTGAATGCTTAGAGTCGAGAGGGTAATATAGGGTTGTCGGTCACCGCGCCCTTAAAAGAACCGATGAGATTGAAGTTTAAGTAATGAACGTAAATACTTATATTGGCCCTGAAAAAAGGCCAGTGGTGAAATTGCTAGTTATTTCTTAACATTATTCTTGATGATGGAGAGCCAGCTATCTGTAGCTTGGCTTCTACCCTCGAAGTCTGTGTACGGAGACCGTACATGAGGGAGATACGCCGCTGACCAAAATATATCTCGTCTTCAGGTTGTTCCCCGGATAACCAACCGCTCATCGTTAGTCGGGAAAGTGGGCCTGGAGAATACCTTCTCGGTAGGTACACCGTTGGAATGACCACTAAGAAGTTGACAGTTGTGGCTGCCCGTACTCTTCAGGGCTGTCTTCCCTGGCTTACATTTGTAGTAAAAAAATTCTCTGACGGCACTAGGCCAGATTGTGGTACGGCTACATAACTCTAAAGTGTTGGAGCAGGTTGTGCTCTGACTAGATACGTCACCTGGTATTCTGCCATGAGACGTCATCGGTTAGAATAAATTTTTTATTGGTGGCATTTGTCAATCCTGGAGGTTCAGGGTGAAATTAGACCTGGATTACTTGCCCATTTAGACGTGTCAAAATTGGCGGTGTCATGCTAGATCAATGGCAAAGGAATTTTTTTGCATAAATGTGTTTATTAGATCCCGTAGATTAAAAAACTTTATGTTGCTACTACGCAACCTGGTCACAATTTGGTTAAACTAACTTTTTTTAAACAAATTAGTAAAAGTGATTTTTTCGATCTAAAAAAAAATGTAATTAGTTTTTTTGAGTCATTTTGAACAAAAAGCCAATATAACCAGATGTATATACCTAAACCCTACGGTTTTTGAGTGAAAAATTCTAAAAGATCTGACAAATGCGAATTTTTCGTTTTTCAGCGCGCTGGTGAGGAATGAAAATAAAACATTTTTGGAAGGTACACCACTTAAACATGAAGTGTTAACATTTCTCTACAACTTCCAAAAAACGAACATTGAAAAAAGTAATGGCAACATTATTTTTTTACAATAAACATTTAAGCTATTTCTGCATGTGCCCGAGCTGACTCAGCACTGGTGTATGACTATATATATATGTATATATCATCGACGCGGCAGGCGCACTCAGGCTCGCTCTGTCGTGATGACATATATAGTCATACACTATTACTGGGAGTCAGCTTGAGCGCGCGCAGAAATAGCTTAAATGTTTATTGTAAAAAAACAATGTTGCCATTACTTTTTTTAATTTTCGTTTTTTGGAAGTTGTAGAGGAGGGCTAACATTTCATGTTTACGTGGAGTACCTTCCAAAAATGTTTTATTTTCATTTCTCACCAACGTTCTGAAAAATGAAAAATTCGCATTTTTCAGATCTTTGAAAATTTTTCATTCGAAAACTGTGGGGTTTAGGTATATACACCCCAAATGGTTTTTTGTTCAGAATGACTCAAAAAAACTTAATATATTTTTTTTAAGATCGAAAAAATCACTTTTACTAATTTGTTTCAAAAAAGTTAGTTTAAACAAATTGTGACCAGGTTACGCGGTGGCAACATGAAGTTTCTTAATCTGTGGGATCTAATAAACATATTTGTGCAAAAAAAATTTCTTTGCCATTAATATAGCACGACTCCGCCAATTTTGACCCGTCTAATTGGAGAAGAGCGTCATCGGTAACCGGGATACTTGGCTGCACGACTGTCATCTACATCGTCGATGCAGCTCGATGAACTGCCAGTGGACGATTGCGAAAATTTCCGCGATGTTTCAGCCTATTATAATCACTCTTATTTAATTCTGTTGTGGGTAGCTTTGATTTTATGTCGAGGCCACCTAGTGGATCCTAATGAACTAATGTGAAAAGCTGGCGTGTTTTTGCAAAAGTTTGAGCTTATTTATGGCTATTGTCATTAAATTTTTTAACATAAAAACCATACTAAAACCATCTAGGAAGTGTCAAGAATCTGTATGCAAAATTTCAGCAAAATCAGTTCAGTAGTTTTCGCGGTTAGCGATTACAACGGTTTTAGCAACTTTGCTTCATATAGTAGTAAGATAAGATTAAGTACTATAAACATGGTAAACAGTGTATAATATTTCCTTATTGAGATAGTTATCATCTTAAATCTTAAACTGTCTTTCGTAAAAATATTTGTATGTTATATCAAAAAAAGGATTAAGAAAATTTCTTGATTACAATTGTAGGTGAACAAGCGCCAGCTGTGTGTAGCCTGACAGTTTTTTCAAATTTTGAAGTTATGCGCCTTCTGCATTACAGAGTAAATGAACAATTTTAGATTAAGAACCTTGAGAAAAAGAGTAACAGAAATGGATTTTGCTTGATTTTCCCCCTTTGCCACACCTTCCTTGACGTACTTTCAGTCTCTTGTACACCACATAAATGCCACCACACCACACAATATCATAGCATCAAAGCACAGCACATAATTTTGAATTATATGAAATTTACTTTTTTTTCTCTTCACTAATTTCTACACAAAAAAGAAAATAGTTT
Organism: Copidosoma floridanum; assembly: GCF_036245765.1. Classification (NCBI taxonomy): domain Eukaryota; kingdom Metazoa; phylum Arthropoda; class Insecta; order Hymenoptera; family Encyrtidae; genus Copidosoma; species Copidosoma floridanum. The sequence continues at coordinate 7,928,533 of NW_028321883.1, forward strand.
CCAAAAATGGATTCGAACCCATGACCTCTAGCACATTTACTAAGGCCCTTACTCACTCTGCTATGAGCGGTCCCTATGTACGAAATTCTATTACTCTATATTATCTTATAGTTCACAACTTATTTTTTAATGTACATTTTTATGTCCTATATATTAATTCATTTTGTTTGCTAATACATTAAATAAATAGATAAATAATTCATTTTGTAAAATACGTTTTTAAGGTAAATGTTTTTTTCGAAAACTTAAAAATTAGTATATATTAACAGAGCAGCTTTCATATGCATAAATAAACATTCATTTATTTATCATTAGATTGTCACTTTTAAAATGAATAAATATTTGCTTACACAGTTTTTTAACTTTTTTCAAAATTTTCGTAATTAAAAAAAAATTTTTGCGCTGTGTAAATACAATAGCGGTAAATGTAGGTATTACTAACAGTGATACAATTACTGCCACTTAAATAAAGTGACGAATAGTAATTGTTAATAATTAAATATTATACCTAAAAAAATATTACAATGAACTACATGTATTGTGGGTAAAGTTATCGTAGTTTCATATAAAAAGTAGTTACAAATCATCATAAATTGATTATAATAATTATAGAATGCATGCAAGCTTGTTGACATTTAAAAAGTGTAGTCCATCCTATAAAATAAATGGGTTTCAAGTAACTTTTAATGAATACATCGCTCGTAAATCACGTTCAAAATTGGTAGGCATATAAAGTCATAGTTGTTGTTTCATAGTAATTCAACAATAGTTTTTTACGTAACTAGTGCGGAAAAGACAATTTCCCGCACGAGTTGTGATTGACTCACGCGAGTGGCTGGAGTTTACGGGAACGAGTGCCAGTTGAACACACGAGTGCGGAGCACGAGTGTGATCGCACGGCACGAGTTACCGTCACCGGCCACGAGTGCGAGTCTATCACACGAGTTCGGGAAATCGTCCCACACGAGTCGCGTACAAGTTTTTTCGCAATAAGTGTGAGGAAAATAGGTGTTTTCCGCACACTATTGCGAAATAGTAGTTTTCCTACGAGTTTGAAAAGTCTTTGTTTGCGAACCGAGAGGTTTGCGGCCCGAGCCGAAGGCGAGGGACGTAACAAGGTTCGTGAAGGAGACTTTTCGAACGAGTTCCGGAGTTTCGGAAAACTGCTTTTTCGCCCGAGGAAGTACCAGCCTCCCAAAACCACCCGAGGGTGGAAAAATATTTATTGATTACTTGGATTCTATTTTATTTAAGTGACAGTATTACACACAGTTTCAGCGCCTGTGATTACATAACTGTCATCAGCTTTCTTGAGCCTCGACCGTCAAATATAACCTATTACTATGTTATATGAGCGTGACAAAATAGTTGTTAAGTTTATTTTTATTGCGTTATTTTTTCCTACATATTCATAGTATAAGCATCTACTAGGAAAATGAAGGGAAAAGAATTTTTGTCTACTCATTTTTTTTAATTGAAATTTTTTACACATAGGTACGTATTACTGCAGAAAAACAAATAAAAACTTATTCAGATCATGTTATTATCATAAAAAAGCTATTGGTGCTTGTATTATAATAAAACCTTTTTTTAAATGGTCCCAAAACATCATTCCCACTTTTATATTCAAAATCCAAAAATAAAGAAAAAAAATTCATGCTCCTACTGAAAATACAGACATGTAAGCAGTTACAATTTTGAGTTCAACTGAATCACAATTTAGTTTTCCAAATAAAACTTTGTAAAATAAAAAAAGTGATTGAAAAAGAACAGGCCTTGAAATGTATCAAGGAGGAGATTGTTTTGTTAAAAAAAAAAGATTACAGTTGAAAATCAGGAAAACAAGAAAAAAGAGCAAGAAGAGAGGAAGAAATGAAAGCAAGAAGAAAAGTGTTTGAAAAAGTAAAATTAGAATTGAACAAGGAAAACGTAAATTAGCAAAGCAACAACAACTAGTCGTGCCATTCGAAGAAAAACATAAGATAACAAAAACTAATGTATTAAAATCCAAAGAAAATGATTGCTTGACCAAACAAATCAGTAATTTGCAGAAGCAATGACACTGTGTTTCTAACTTATAATTATAAATTTTTGTTCGTAAAAGTTAAAAGTTTTAGAAAAAAGTCAAGTTTTAGGCATTAAAGAGTTTGAAGTCCTTATAAAACATTGTTTTATCATTATTAACTATTTTATAAATAAATTAATCTTACTTAATGTTTTTTTCTAATTTTACAATTTTTTAGATGATAGTATACAAGTCTGAATAACGTATGAACGACTTGTATATCAATAGCTCATAAAAAAAAAACTAATATTTCAGAATTTATGAATGAAATATTATTGATTTTTTCTGACGTTACACTCTTTAATTCATGAACATCCGGTTTCACACTTTTAAAAAACTGAGATGACAGTAATTAAAGTAATGGTGGTAATTGGGTGTCAGTAATTAAAGCTATGACAGTAATTGGGTGTCAGTAATACAAACACAGTGGCAGTAATACCAGCATTTGGCTAATTGAATAAAAGTTTAATTATAATTATACCTCACAACTTTTATCATTTAATTGATTATTATATGGTAACTAAGTACAGAAGCTTTTAATGAAACAAAAAAAAAAGTTTGTATATTAATACATACTTATGTTCTAAGCTTTTACGTATGTTCTAAACGAAAAAGTATCAGTAATACTTACATTTACCCCTAATTGATTTTTACTGCGTTTTCTTCTTTCACAATTTTTGTCTTTGTGATTAAGGTGACTTTTTGATTTGAGGACGTTTATCACATAGTTACTGACGGAAAAGTTTAGCTCAAAATTCAGAGAGGTGAAAGGAGCGCAAATGTATGCATCAACGCTGGAAATTATTTTTCTCATACGGATGTAGGTACGTAGACACTTTTACGCATACTCAACCCCTTCTTTCTTCTGTTATAAGAAAAAAATAAATTAATAATGGATGTATTTAAAAAAACAGGTTATGCAAAAGTAATCTTTCATACAAATGAAAATTGGGAGGTTTATACAGATCATATAAATGCCATTTTAAATGTTTTTTCCATAAGGTTACATGTTACATTACTAGTTTTTAAAATTAAACATATGAAAAAGGGTACAGTTAAACGATCTGCAATTTTTTTTGGGTATTTCTTAAGCTATTTTTAGTATACTAATAATGCTTGAATAATATTTGTCAAAAAAGCTTATGTGTGATAAACGTCTTCAAGGGACATTCACTGGCATGTAATAATATTCTCTTGAAGATAGTGGTACTACACAATGGTTTGTTTTAACTTTTTAGATACAATTACATTTTAGGTATTCAGTATAGAGTAGGAATAAGTGTGTAAGTGTATATTACAGATGTAAGCATAACGTAAGAGATGTAATCAGCGTAGGCAGTAGCAAGTTGTTTTTAAATCGTCAGAGAAGATGCGATGAAACTGCATATAGTGGGATTGAATCAGCTGAAATGTCGGTAATTTTTCATGAAACTCAGACTAGATCGAAAGAAATATGTTGTAGAGAATTAAACAATGCCAATCGATTGTAATAAAATTGAACAAGTAATATTTTCCACTAAGGCTTCAAAAAAAATGACAAAAATGGTAAAACATGGTTTTTAGCATCGAAAATGAACAGTAAGCCTTTAAAATTAAACGTATGGCACTCGGGGAGTGCTGTGGTAAAGCTATTGCATAGAAATTTTTATTAACTTATGCACTTATAATTATTTGTTTATTTTATATTTATGCAGCATTTTTTTTCTTAGATATTAACTCCAGTTTTTTCTTTGATATTAATTCAAGTTACACTTTTTGAGCGTAGTGACCGATAAGAAAAGTTTTCACAGCTCATGAAACGGTCAAAGATAGTCAATTTCAATTACCAGAGATAATGATTGATTAATATTTGACACGTCAACACTACAAGAATAAAAAAATCGCAAAATCTGATATCATTAAAGATTTATTGTAAAAAATATGATTGAATGTTTTAAATCTTTTTTTGTTGCCTTACCAGTAGCATTTTTATCGAGTAGTTACACAAATTACAGATGTCACACTTGTACGTAGTAAAATAATAGAAAATAATAATAATAAATTAGTTCATTTTATGAAATATTACTGCAGATTATTCACTAATGATTTCGATAGTTAACCTAAAATATAAGTATACTTACCTGTATATTTAGAACCATAAAATCTTATGGTTACAAATTTACTGGCAAGTATACTTATATTTTCGATAGTTACTTTTTAAAACATACTTAATTTTTTGTGCATTTTCTTTTTGCCGTGTATACCAGTAGGTACACCTATGTATACATATATACCTACGTGTATACTTACGGGGCACACATGCGGTGAGTGTGGCATTATAAAGATATGATAGATACCGATACACCTATAAACATTCTCACTAACCGCTGCTTACGTATTCGTCCGATGTCGGAGCAGCTCGTCTTGATCCGTGCGAGCTTCGTACAATACCATATACATATATGTTAAGCAAACGTTTGGTCGAGCTAAATGGTAGGTGGAGTGGGGAGTATTGGTTTTTTCTTCGTTACCGAATTTCTTGATTCGGTCGCCACGCCCAAGGCCCGCGATAAAAGCTATGCAATAGCTTAAAAAAAAAATGTAAAAGTGTGCGTGACAAAAAGACAAACAAAGTAAGCTCCGGTCGATCCCAATTGGTCCAGTGGTTTCCCCACAAAATACAAAAAACCTTGTTTTTTGAGCCAATATTCAAAAATTAATAACTCTCTTTTGCATAAGCATTAAAAGCTATAATTTATCAGAGTTATAGTTTTAGTAGTCTTTAACAACCACACGAAATTTCAGATAGATCGGATCGATAGTTTTTGCAAACCGCAGCTAAATACAAAAGAAGGTACTTTCGCGAATCGGCCTAAAAAAAGGTGTTTACAACGTTAGATGCAAATTTTTTACAGAATCGTATTCTTTAATACTTACTCAACAACTTACCAAAGTATCAAATTTTTTTACAGTGTGGAAGTTGATTATTCGTTCCCAAAATATCGTTCTTTTTAAGAGAACTTGTAGTTTGACCGTACTCGATCGATAACACCGTAGTTCAGTTTCAGAAAGTGAACGTGGTTTATGCAGCGATGGCTACAGCGGCTTATTGCCCCTCATCAGAGATTAGTATGGAGATTGCTGACTGCCATGCTACGGAGTGTGCCTACTTTTTTCTAATGTTTCAAGTGCCCCGTCGTGGCCAAGCGGCCGAACTAGGTGCTAATTTTTTTTTTTTTGAGAAGCACGGTAGGGATATACGCCTACGAGGAGAGGAGTGGATAAGCGTGGAAATGTCCATATGTGCGCATATCTTGGAGATGCGTAGAAGGGGTATATCGAATGTGCGCCTACGAGGAGAGGATTGGAAATGTCGGCTATTGGCCAGGTGCCAGTGATGGGAGGGGATAGATGAGTCGACGCCAGCGTACGTAGTGCCAGAAACAGGAAACCTGGGGTATCAAATTACTGTCATTTTTGCTTAATTAAGGAAAGAATAACAGTATTTCGTCAAATTTACAGATTTTATCATCACATATGCATAAATAGTATTAATATTATGAAATTGCAGTTACACAAATGTAAAAAAATAAACTATGTGGTGCCAAGAATGTAAAATGTTTAAATGTAACAATATATTAATGCAGCCTCGTTAGTTTTTAATATAGAGCACTTTCTCAAAAGCAAACGGCAAAAAGAAAGATAAATACGCGAAATAAGACATGATCAGTGTGATTTCTATTATTTTAACGTTAATGAAATATGGGTGTGGAAGAAATTGCTGTGTTGTTCAGTGTAACAGTAGCGCAAAGACAGATGGAGTAAAATTATATAAATTTCGATGATTATTCAACTGTAAATAAAAGGTAATTTAATCTGAATAAAACGTACATACCCGTTAACTTTGTAGGGAGCTGCAGTTACCGAGGTCTGCCTTATTACGATGGCACTTATCAAATTACTGACTCCATCACTTTGAAATTCTGTAACATCGCACACATGACTACTTTCACTCAACTGCTTACCTTTTTTTTAGGCTTTAGAGTTAAAACATATCAAGTGTGTGTTATTCCTAAAGCCTGTTTTTTTGATAACATCCATTATCAGATGAGTAAATATACTAATTTTTTGCTAATTAATTGATTATTACTAAAAGTGTACATCGGTGTATGCTGTTAACGTATAATGTGGGTACCCATGGTTGCATGATTTTGACACCATGAGTGGTGCTGCATAACATGCACCTGGCCAATATAGCTGTATAGCTGAGCGCACAGCCAAAGCAAGCAACGACACGAGTTTTTCTCTTTTAAGTCTTTTGACTCTGCAACTGAGTATACTTATGCTATATATATTAAACAGATTTGTTCTCGCTCTGGCTTCAACGTTATCTATCAATCTTATTTAATTAAATCGTGCAACTAAATGCTCATTAATTATATACACAGACTTTTGATTTCAATACATTATTTTTTAATTCTCCCGTCCTCTTAACATTTCCATATCCATTTATGTTTTATATATATATATATATATATATATATATATATATATATATATATATAACTTCAACTATTTTTTGAGGTTTCACGTACAGTACAGCTTTAACCACTAATTTATTAATTTCACTCATCCTAACTGCTGTGAACTGTAGGAGAAGCTCCAGAGGATATCCATGAGCATATGTGACTTCGGAAGAAGATTCATGTGTCCTTTGGATAGCTGAAATGGACAAAGCTTATGCCGCTTCATGAATTGTTTTGCACTTAAGGGTTCAAATCCACATCATAGTAGATTTTTTTTTTTTAATCCAATTCATCATTTCGTCTTCATTTCTTTTATTCATGTTCCATTAAGAAATATAGATGTATATATATATATATATATATATATATATATATATATATATATATAGATACATAAGTCATCAACATTCTTTTTCGGGTACATCAAAATGAATATTGTTACTTTGATACTTCTTGTTAGCAAGGCCATTCCATAACTTTATAATACTAAAATAACTTTTAAGGATTTAATAAACATAACTTGTGCATTTTAAAACTCCTAAGAAATTATGAACATCCTATTTACGACAAAAAAAAGCTGAAGGCAGAAGTTTAAATAAAAGTGCAATCATCAGCGCCCGTCCACTGCTATTTACTTAATGTTAAAATTTTAATCAGTAAATGAATTTCATGAACACAATAGAAAATTAATTTGTAAAAATTTTAAAATTGTTTGCAAATCTTTAGTAAGGTGTGCTACTTTTATTTATTTTTAGGCTGCTAGAAGAATAATAATAAATAAAACAAATCGATGAATAAGTAATAAACATTATTTGGCAAGATTCTAGGACAAAATATTTTTTTAAATACCGCAGTATCTCATTAAAAAAAAAAAAAAAAAGAAAATGAGTTAGCTCTAAGGAAAAAGCTATTTCTAGGCTGTAGATTATAAAGGAAGCTTAATAGTTTATATTAAAAGCAGAACAAGCATCGTAATACTTTTAACAGTGATACCATCGGGTGAGTGCAAGAAAAAGTCTTTTCAGAGTATAAGTCAAGAAAGAGCCTTATTAGATTTTTGGGCAGAAGAGAGTCTTCTTAAATTAACAGAAAAAGTCTGTTTATATAGAGGTACACTCCCACTGATGTGTATTAAGTCGGCGTCGATTGGTACAATTAGGCCCAACGGAACGTCGCTCAAGATTATTCACCGACATTTTTGAGTTGTTGTTTGCTCCTTACTCAGCTCTGGATTGGTCATGCACCTCTGTATAAATCCACACATTTATTCCATACTAAAAAGCAAGACGAGAAGTTCAACAATAATACATAAACGCCTTTTTAACCAATTTGTTAACATATACACACATAAATGTAGTACGAACTTAATATCGGAGAAATAAAAATTAAAGGCTCTTTCTTATATTCAGTTTAAAAAAGCTCATTTACGCCTATTACTCTAAAAAGACTCTTTATAGTGCTAACCTGACAAATTATTTATAGTCAGGAATTGTGAGCTTTATCCATCTCAGCTATCCGAAGGACACAAAAACCTTCTTTCAAAGTCATATATGTTCATGGATATCCTCCGGAGCTTGTCCTACAGTTCACAGCAGTTAGGATGTGTAAAATCAATAAATTAGTGGTTAAAGCTGTACTGTACTGGAAACCTCAAAAAATAGTTGAAGCTATATATTTAGTAAGAACATAAATGGATTTGGGAATGTTAAGAGTACGGGAGAATTAAAAAATAATCTATTGAAATTAAAAGTCTGTGCATATAGTTAATGAGCATTTACTTCTACGATTTAATTAAATGAGATGTATAGATAACGTTGAAGCCCGAGCGAGAGCAAGTCAGTTAAATATATATAGCACTAGTGACACCCCATCTCGGCTTTGCCCGAGACTCGCACTAAATGGAGCATCGTAGTGTGTTGACATGTAATGTGAAACGTTTTCAGTTACAAATTTTACATCTATTCTTGACACTTCTTAGAACAAAAATCTTATTAAAAATGTATTTCTTCGGAATCTATACAATTTATTTGGTGAAGTAAGAAGCTGTAGGAAGTAAAAAAAATTCAATTATGCTGAAAAATACCGTGCATTCTTTATGCCATGAAACAATCTATGGCCTTAAAAGACTATTGAATTGCAGTTTCTTCTGTATAATCTATAAACAGGTCTATTTTTTAAAGCTGTAGAAATTTAAAACTGCCAAAAAATGTACACTTAAAAAAAATTTTTTTCCCTTATTTCACAACTTTATTACTACAGCAACAAAGTCCTGGAGCTTAATCTCTATATTTTTTATCGCTACAAAAATACAAATACATATTCAACTTATTTAATAATATAACAGATTTAAGAGATTACGGTAAGGGAACAATCAAAAGCTGATCTCTCACGTGATTGATTCTTTATTTGTCGATTCTAACGATGCTGTTCGAATCTCGATAAATTTTCTGCGTCAGTTTTTTGGGGTGCGGGTAGCTGGGCTCCTACCCTCAAAGTCTATGTGTACGGAGTCGGTGATGGAGGGAGGTACGACACTGACTAAAGAGTATCTTATCTTTAGGTTACTCCCCGGATAACCAACCGCTCATCGTTAGTCGAGAAAGTGGGCGTGGAGAATACCTTCTCTGTAGGTATGCCGTTGGAACAACCACTAAGAAGGTGCCGTTGTGTCTGCCTGTACTCTTCAGGACTGTCTTTCCTGGTTTGATTTGAAGTAGAAAATTTTTTGACGGCAACAGACCGGATGGTGGTCACATAACTCTGAAATGTTGGATCAGGTTGTGCTCTGGCTAGACGCATCTCCTAGTATTCTACCGACGGCATTATCAGTATGATTAATTTTTTATTGGTGGCATTTGTCAATCCTGGAGATTCAGGGTGGATGTTGACCTATATCACTTGCCCATTAAAGAAGAGTGTCGTCGGTAACCGGGATACCCTGCTGCACGACTATTATCTACATTCTCGATGCAGCTCAATGAACTGCTGGTAGACGACTACAGAAATTTGCGAGGTGCTCCGGTGTATTGTAACCACACTTATTTGATTCTGTTGCAGGTGTCCTCGATTTTATGTCGACGCCACCGAGTGGATCCTACTGAACTAAAGTGAAAAGCTGTCGTATTTTTGCAATACTTTGAGCTTATTTATTGCTATTGTTATTAAATGCTTATGCAAAAGAGAGCAATTATTAATTTTCGAATATTGGCTCAAAAAACATGGTTTTATATATTTTGCGGGGAAACCACTGCATCCATTGGGATCGACCAGAGCTTATTTTGCCACGCATACTTCTAAATTTTTTTTTTTTATTCAAAGACTGATTGTATGTTTCCAACGCTAAACACCTTGTTTTACCATTTTTGCAATTTTTTTTCAAGCCTTAGTGGAAACACACACTACAACATATTTTTTTCGAGCTAGTCTGAATTTTCATTGCCAAAAATTAATTTCGATCCCACTAATAGTCTTATACAGGTCAGTCTATCTTTTGTTTATACTGTATTGTGCCATAATATATTTTTTATGATTATTAAGATATTTTTTAAAATTTATTTACTTACCGGGTCACCGCGACAGCCTACTGGCCTAGTCTTTGAGGCCACCCACTCACCACCTATGTGTGGGGGTGTATTGCCTCACCAATTTTCACCCTTTTCCCCTAATATCATACTTCAATCCATGGGCACAGTGTGAGTATCTCCGGTAAAATACCTTGCCAGTTAAGCTGACACTCTCTACACCGATGGCGTATCGGGTCCACTCGCCACTGTGTAGCCTTTCCCCGGAGAGGATTTCATATTTTAGGATTTCCACTCCTCGCTGGTTGAGCCGGTACTCTCTGGCGAAGCATCGGATCCAGGCTAATTAGCATCCCCGGAGAACCTGTATGTTTCAGGGACCACTCCTCACCGGTAAGGCCAGCGATCCCTGCCTTGCGCATTGGATCCACTAACCCTTACCATTGTTTTGCATTCACCCAGGTTTGAAGACCTGCAGGGCAAAGAAAAAACCGTACAATTATTCTGAAGGAAAATTCCAAGGAAAAACCTACCCTGAAACAGCCTGGGTCACATAGGAACTTTTTCCAATGGAAACAGTTTTTGAAAAAAATCTTTATTCACCGGGAATTGAACCCATGACCCCTAGAACAGCATTGTATCAGTAATAAGTACGCTTACCACTGAACCAACGCTGCTTCTCAACTGCTCAGTTATTAAATATTTAAATATTCATTGAAACCACAACCAATAAATGTATATATACTCATTACTCTGATAATTTCACTACCTTCGTACGAAATACATGCGGTTTCGTCGAAGTTGTAGTTATATTCATAAATTATTTGACATATAATTTTATAGAAGTATAACTTTTCATTTGGGTACCCTAGCACCAACTGTCCACTGGTTTATTATAATTAAATTAGTTATTGAGAAAATAAGTGCTAGTGATAACTAATTAAAAATTAATTAACCCGAAGACAAGATATTATTTAGCCAACGGCATACCTTCCTCCGGCATGACCATCGTGCGCAGAGGCTCCGAAGGTAAGAGTCAAGCTACCCGAATCTTAGCTAGCTATCCATCATTGAGAATTATAATAAAGACTGACTGGAAGTATTATTATCAGTCCTTTTCAGAGCTATTTTAAGTCTTTACATTCAATCTCTACTTGAACCAGGACTTACCGATCCTATCTGAAGTATGTGCTGGGTGAACCCAACACTGGATAAAGCTATGAAGGAGAAATGGACTAAAAGAAGAAGTAAACGGGACAGTCTCCAACAGACAAGCGTCATGAACAAATCTCCCCACCTTAGATCACCAACCTTTAGTCAAAAAAGTCCTTGGGCCATCGAACGTCGAACTACTTTGCTAACAAATATATTACAATTAACAAAGTGGAAAAAAAACAGCCCTTAGGGCTCACAAAAGTTAACAAATCCTGTAGTCACAAAATGGCACATTGGAAGGAAAACTTCAAATGCATACAATTTTTGGCGTAAAAAATAAACGCAAAACATTTATTGAGATTGAAACATCAGCGTCAAAATCAACAAACAAAGAATTTACTGAGTGAGAGGTCAGCTTTCCATTATAACCCTGACAGTAATCACTTAAATCTTTTAGCTTTTGAAACAGGTAGAATAATATGTATTTGTATTCATCGTGGCTCTAAAAAACAAAGAGATTAGGCTCCAGAAGTTTTGTGCTTTGGTAACAAAGTGTTGAGATTAAAAAACCAATTTTCATTTACATATGTTTGTCAGTTTTAAATATAAACAGCTTTAACACGTAGCCCTATCCATTTATTATAACGTAAAAAATGCAAATGAACCATCCTTTTCGACCAATAAGTATTTTATGGTGTCAGGAACGCTTGGCACTTTTCAGCATTATTATATTTTTTAAAACTTTTTTACAGTTTATTACAATTTATTACTATACAAAATTAAAATATTGTTGAGCTATATTTATCATCAGCAATTACTGTCTTAAGCATAAACTTAGAAAAAAAAGTAAAAAAAAAGTGCTACTTATTTCTGGTGTTTACTTGCGAAAGAATTTATTTAATTACTATAAAAATTTGAAAAACGAACAGGCTTCTAATTGCCCACACTTGCTTATCAAAAAACTCATTTAGTTATCGTTCACAAGGAAAAAAATAGTTTGGCTACTCACCTTTGCCGCCTGCTCACGTAAAAAACTAATTCAACTGTAAAATTTTTCTGGAAAACAGTTGAGCCACTTTTTGGCACTGCTTACTTGCTTCAAAATTTATTTAATTATGGCGTTAATCTTAAAAAATATTAGGCTTATTATAATCGGCCCTTTTTTGCCTAAAAATTAATTGAATTACGGTGCAAACAAAAAAAATAGTTAGGCCAGTCATTATTAGAACTTATCATTATAAATCAATATCAATAAGGATATGAAAAAAAAAAAATAGTTGGGCTACTCATCGTTAGTACTTGGTTGCCTAAGGATTCATTAACTACCGTGATCGTGCTACATGCAAGTTTGAGCAGACGGTGCGAAGCATAGTGTTATTATATATGTCTAAATTTTTTTTCCTGATTTTAAAAATTAAAAAAGCTTACGGCAAGTGAAAAAAATGCTTTTCAAATTTTTTCTCTTAATTTTACGCGTGTTAGAAGATAAGTAAAATACCATATCGATGGAAAATTTTCTGCCTTGCATGATGGTATTTTTATTTTTTTCGTATCTGCTACCGTCTATAAAATATGAGCACGAGAAAATTTAGACACGATTCTTACATTGAATCGCTAATTAAAAAAACATTTTGTTATTTTTACTGTTATCAGTGTCAGTAAAGATATATAATATCATAAAAGCTAATTTGCGCTTTAAATTTCTTTTTCACAGTTTAACTGAGTATATTAACACCTACGTGCGCACATGTACACAGTAAAACCTACATAAGATGTAGAAAAAACAGTACTAACTACTGACAGTAGAGATGGTACACACTTACACATTTATGCATACTTTTATACACAAGTCTCACACACTCATACGTGTATGCATGCACTCGTGCACACACTACGCACACGGCAATATACTTATATATAAAGCAAACAAAGCCAGGTCGAGTTTGAATTTCAACGGCCGATTTTAGTCTCTGTCTCTTTCTCTCTTTGTTTCTCGTGTCTGCTATCGATGACTTCCTACATGTAACTAACTTCAGGGTGAGAAAGTTTCAGCCAATTGAGATAAAACATTGGAGAACCTTGGAAATGAGCATATCACGTTCTTGTTTCTCTTAATAATGAAATTAACGGCATTTCTAGTCAAGATTTTTTTTGGAATTTGTAGTTTGACGATAACAAAGCCTGGTAGATAACAATCTTTGAAAATAAAAATTAAACTTAAGGTAAAAAATAAATTTCGAGCATTATTGAGGCAGCGTATACTAAACACTATTTGTTGGGTGTATTACATGTAATATACTGTGTTGTAGTGAGATCTCGTAACGTTATCTTCTTAGTTTGATAATGTCTTATGGACGCTGTACCAAGAGTAAAAGATACAGCCAAATAAAGCAACATTACAAAGTGTTTTTTTTTTTTAGTAGAACATCAGTGAATCAATTTAAAAGTTGAATCACTGTTGAAAACTGATGATTACTTTTAAGTGGTGGTATAAATGATGTTTAAAGTAAGAAAAATACGTTTTTGTAGGCTATTACAGTAACCAACATAACTTGAAAATGAATATATTTATACTTCGGATTTGTTAAGTCATTGTCAGTTATGATTTCTAATTATTCGATAAATAACATTAAATTTTGGGTGTGCATGGAAAAATGAGTATTTATGGTAAATATTGCACAAACTACAGCCAATTGCGGGGTGACTAAGTTACCAATTTTTCTCATCGTGAGAGTTCCAATAGGTTCAATTTTTAACTTTAACTTCAACATTCATGTATCTTGCGATTATCATGTTACTGCTCTTTATTACAGTCCATGGCACATATAAACATTTGAATATTGTAATTAATCTTGTGCAAAATTATGGACAGACTAGATCAGTAATTTTCGAAATCGTTACAAACAGACCATAAGGTTTGTTATTTTAATACTGCTGTAAGATCAAACTGCTTTATTAACCGATATTCTCGCGTTTCAAGAAGTTTAATATTTTTCTCGCACAAGACAAAAATGAAAAAAAAAAATCTAGATCTCTATTCCATTTCAGTACACCATCTTAAACATGAGTTTCTTGATCATACAATAAATAATAATACTAACTTATGGTTGAAGATATACTATAAGAATCTTTTGTCTATGTAAGAAGTCGCACGTATCATACTATCTCTTGGGTCTGATTCTCTCCTTCCAGCGTAGTTGCAACGAAAAGCCAATGCTTTACTACCGTATTATCCTAACAAACTCCTTGAATTCTCTTTGATCTGTTGTGAACTCAACTGCCTGCCTATCTGCGTATATCACCTTTCAAAGCCTTTTGCTATGAAGTTTTGATGACTTGATACCCATATTGAATACGTCTAGCATATTGTACGTGACAATATAAGCATTTAATGGTTTTCTTAACTACAGCAAAATTTTTAATATTTTAACTAAGAATTTAATTGTAAATTATCCACATATATATATGTATATATATATATATACATATATATTTATATTAGAGTGCTCTACGTATGGCTCCTTTATTAAAGGCACTACTATGCGCACTTAGCACTTGGGAGAAGGAAAGGAAGAGGGATGGGAGGGTGGGGGGAAATTAGGCAATTTTTGCTGTGAAAAGGTCGCCTAAAAACCCTTCTCGAGGAGTATTGCGTGGTGAAAAAACACATATGAAAGTCACAGAGGTACTTGCCTGAAAAAGTCGTACTGGCCGGGAATCGAACCACGGTCTCCCGCGTGCCAATCCACGACCTAGCCAACTGAGCCACCGCGCGCTCCATATATATATATATTTATATTATTGTTGTTATTGTTATTACTAATATTGTTGTTGTTAATATTATTTTTATTATTATTATTATTTTTTTTTTTATTCAACAGTAATTTACTTGTCAAAAGTATAGTTTGAACTATGAAACATTTTTTTTCTAGATTCTAAAATTTTAGTTCTGGTTATCTGACGAAATTTTATGTATTATAAATAATTTGTGTGTGCCACCATTGAAAATGTTCAAGTACTTGCAGATAGTAATCATGATGATGAAAACAGGGAGATTCCTTTGAAAACAAATATAATTGAAGTGTTAGGAGGTAATTAAACTAACGACGAAGCACCCATTTTCGAATAACGTATAAACGAGTTTATGTAGACCTATGTGATGTAAAGGGGTGCATGGGGGGAAATAACGTCAGGAACAGGACGTGACCTCACGACCTGCCAAGTTAAATCTCGATCGGGCGGTTAGGCCCGGAAACCTTCGTCAATACTTCTTGTTGAACCCACAGGCCAATTTACCTGCATTCACGCCTCTGTCACTATACATATAGGTGTAGTCCAGTGCCTCGGGATCTCGGTGATGATCTCGTAGAGCACGCATACGTAGGACAAGAGGTAACACTGAAAGTCTAATTACATGCAGAGGTACGCTGACACGGGATTCTCGGGTTGGGTATAATATACACATATATTTACTGAATAATTAAACACTAGAGCATTTGTAATTAAAGTAGAAAGAATAGCGTATATTGAAGATTCAATAATGCAAATTGATATACATATACATAGCACTCTGGAGAAGGAAGGGAAGAGGGATGGGAGGCCTCCCATTACTGGGAGGGGGGTAGGGGGAAATTCGGCAATTTTTGCTGTGAGAAGGTCGCCTAAAAACCCTTCTTGAAGAGTATTGCGTGGTGAAAAAACACATGTGAAAGTCACAGAGGTACTTGCCTGAAAAAGTCGCACTGGCCGGGAATCGAACCACGGTCTCCCGCATGCCAATCCACGACCTAGCCGACTGAGCCACCGCACGCTCATATATATATACACGTGGGTGTGTGTGTATACCACAACGAGCAAAAATATAAAATTAACTAATATTTAACGAACTTTCAATTCAACTAAAATTTAAAATTATGTTTACAATAATAATATTTAAAATTAACTAAAATTAACGAGACTGCTGTCTCTTTCGCACTTCAATCCCTACACGACGGGTAGACCTCGCGAATCGTACCGAAAAACGCGTTCGCAAGCAATGTCACTAACTTACTTGGTTGAACGCAGGCGTTGAAGGTGACGGACAATGTTGAGTATCTCCTGATCCTGAGGGAGGAACTGGTGGGCGTCTCCACCAGCCAAACTTCTTAGCCTCAATCTGGCGTACGTGACCTAGATCCTCCGGGTACTTGGATGACGTTGAACTCGGATTTCTCTCCCTTTACCGACGGTTGCTGGCGCCTTTAACCTCTTTTCCGATCACTCAAATTCGTGCTACTCTGCCGCCTCGCACCGACTCCCAAGCTAGTCTCACTCGACTCGCTCTGCTCTCCATCGCTTCGCTCCTCCTCTCCCGTCTCCCCCCCCTGCTCCCGTGAACGTCTCGTGGCTGCGCCATGACAGTGATAAAAATAGAGGTAATGAATGTTTTTCATGAACCACAGAAAACGAGAAAAACAAAATTAATTTTGCTGTACTAGTAAATACCTATATCTGTTAACAAAATATGCCTGATTTTTTGCTCTGAAGAAAATCACTATACTTTTCTAGAGAAGCTAATTATTACTTTTACCATTTATGTGCACTTAATTCCATTTACAATAGAAAATTTACAGTTAAATTTTTAGTTAAAAATTACCGCCAATTTTACTGTAACTAAACAAAATATCAAATGTTCGTTTTTTTTGCCACTTCATTTTTAAATAATTTTCTTATCGTGCTTTTTAATGTCAACGTAAAGGCATTTGTTTATATTGCAAAATCGTTCTTTGCAACGTTAAATTTAAAAAAACACATTTCTAAAGTTTTTTTTTCAGATCAAAATGTACTTACGTTTAATGGCGTAATTTTTACCAAGTAGACAAAAAAGTTTTCTACTGCGATGATACGTTTTGATCTTTTACATTTAGATGGTTCTTTGAACAAAAACCAACTGATATTTAACAATGGGACAAGAAGCATTTTATTCTCGAAAAAACTATTTATTCTCATAGTTTAGTTGAGATTGTAAACTTATATTTGAAAGTAATAAAATCATACGAAATTTCTAATAAAATTTTCCGTGGTTGTTTTTAATTTCGACATGACAACCAAAAATTTTTCGATTAAAAAGAATTCTACCACATAAAGCATCTCCTGACAAACAATTTAGCTTCTCATTAAATTTTTCTGTATGTAACAGATGTTAACGTTCAAGATAAAAAAACTAGATAAAAACATGAAATTTTTAACTAATTATTAATTAAGGAGATTCAATTCCTTGCTATAGTCCATGCGATGCTCTCTACAGTTTAATATGTCGTCTGTCTTTCTATCTTTCCTGTGACAGCATAACCTTTTGTAGCTTATACCTTGGTTATTAATTAATTTTTTCTCTCACTAGTACCCTTGAGATGTTCAATAAAATTAAATACGATCATAAGATATTTTTTTATCATTGATAAAACTTTCATCTTAAGTTCATTGTTAATAAGCGAGGTAAACGAAATAGAAGCGCTTAAAAAGACAACAGCCCATAAGTGTACAAGTAAAAATTAGCTACGTATGAATATTAATTACCTGGCTCCTAGGAACCCTCGTACCTCCAAATTTTGGCAGCGTCATTGTTATGACTTTATTCATTTGTAAAAAAATTTTTTTATCCAATTTTCATTGTTAATTCATTTACCGATAGAACTTTTTAAGAAAATTTTAAAGAGGTATAGAAATTTTTAACGAAGGTATCAAATGTCAGTTGTAATTTTTTCTTTGAGCACTGAGCTGTATTATGAAGCATGATACATTATCAGCGTAATTAGTATGTTTATTGGAAAAAAAAATTGCTATTGAAAACTTACTTACAAATCAGTTCATCAATTTTTCGAGATGTTGTTAGATTTTATGTTAACGAAACTTATTAATGATATCAAAATTTTTTTGTACGAGTAAATCACTCTTTTATGTATGAATTTATGTGATAATTCATAGTAAACCATAATTTACTGCTCTTTTTAAAGTTCACTTGATTTCTTTTTTACTTTTACATTGTTTATATACTTTATTCATTATGTATTAAAAAAAAATAGTTGACTTTGAATTGAGTTTGAATTGACTTGAATCTTTAGGCAGCTAAGGGCTTAAAGCTCTTAGTAGCTTGACTACATATATTTTCAATGCAGTGTAATGTTAGTAAAATTAAAATCTCTTTAATACAGGAACAATGTTTGCCAGCTTTACAGAGTATTAATTCTAATGATGATAAGATTTAACAAATAGAATGTAATAAAATAAAAATGAGCAGCAGAAATTAAAAAATAACGATGATAACATCAAGAACGGTAATTAATTGATTAACGGATAAATACATTAAACAATATAGACTTCAAGCAACGGTAGAAGTGATGAGAATCTAATAAGTGGTACTAAATAAAAGGAATAATAACAAATCATGGTAGTTATGAGAATAAGACCGTAAAGTAAAACACTAAACAGAAAAGTGGATGAAAATAAGGTATCACAGCACTGACGAATATCACAATTCAACAGCAGTCAAAGTTTATTAAAATGCTCATGCAATAAAAAACACAGCCAATTTTTTTTTAGAAACAAGGGTCCCTAAAGGCAATGTAAATCTCTTCAAGCATGATATTCCATAGCCATGTGGTACGCACGTGAAAGGAGCCTTTAAGGAACTCCGTTCTTACCTTGGAGATAACCAGGTCTAATGCTGAAGCTCTCTTAGATTTAACAGAACTTCGTGGCCAAAAATTGAACTCCCTCAACAAATATTAAGGCTTCTCGGAGCTTAAGGTAGATGCAAGCAGACTTATACAGACATAGTCACGGTGAACATTGTAAGGCATGAGACCAAGTCTTCTGTATGTTGGTGTGATATGTTCATACTTCCTTAATCCAGTTGTAAGATGAACGGCTCTGCATTCATGGTACGACTCATTACGGAAGTTACTCAGCTGATTGTCCGAGAATTAAACCACCACAATAGTCATAGTATGGCAGCTCCAGTAACTTAACAAGAAGGAGGCGTATCCCTGGCATCAAAAAGTGACTGCATTACCGAAGTTTAGATAATGCTGCCTAACTCTTCCTCACAGTCTCGATGATCTGCTGCGTCCACGTTAAAGTACTATCCAGGGTTATGCTAAGGATTTTCACTGTCTCATCGTGCCTGACTTTGTCGGCACCAACACGCACCACAGGAGATCCATCTTACGAATCTGGCTGATGAAGCTGTGCGAGGTTAACTAAGCCACGTGCATCTTCCCTGAGTGAATCGCAAGGTCATCGGTTATAGCCAACTGATCGAGCCCACCGAGGTCTTCGTTCATCCTCTTGATTAAGAGAGAAACTTCATTGAGACGATCATCTATGTAGATGGTAGCGTCATCCACATACATGTGGTACTTGCTGTACTTGAGTACCACTGGGGCATCGTTAATGTACAAGAAAAATATCAGGGAGTCCAAGACACTCCCTTGCAGTATACCCAAGCCCCTAATTAGGGGCAGAGATCTTTGACCCCCATCACTCAACCGCCTGCCACCTTTTTCCAAGATATAATGTAACCCAGGCACATGCTGAATCAGAAAAGCTCAGTCATTGGATATCATCCATCATCTGAATAACAGCAGTGTGAGTACTATAGCACTTCCTAAAGCCCAACTGAAAAGGGTCCAAGAGGTCATTGCGTTGCACATACTGCAGGATCTGCTCTTCTGCTACTGTTTCTTGGATTTTTGAGGGGACTGGTAGGATGTTAATCAGTTGCAGATGGCTCACTTTGTTGGCTGCTTCCTCTTAGGCATGAGGCGAACAATGGCCATCTTCCATGCATCCAGAGACTCACATGATTGCAGTGAGCAGTCAAAAATATGCAAAAGCACTGGCAATCTCTGGAAGGCGCTCCTTGATGTAAGTTATTGGTACATTATCAAATTTAGCTGCATTAGAATTTACCAAATAAATTTCCCACACAACGCTCTCTGGCGTAGCATAAAAAAAGGAGAAGTGGTTGTCTGGAGAAATAAAGGCAAAAGGTCTTGGATTTATCAAAGACACTACACAATCAGGTCCTGCAAAATATTTATTTCATCGCAGTTAGTGGGGAAAAAAATTGGTTCAATGCTTCCCAAAGTAGCCCCCATCTTGCTCATGCATTTCCACATCTTTGCCAAGCTCCTCAAGCATTCAATTTTCTCTGCGCAAAGAGACACTATAGCGATATGCATTGTCATCTTTACCTGATTCCTTAACTGTTTGTACGCCATATGATCCAGGGTCCTTCTATTATGCTTGTAGACATATCATGCTCTGTTATGTGCTTGAATGAGGTTACGGAGCTCTTTGGTAAGCTATGGTGACTGTTTTTTTTTTTTTTTTTGGAGTGTAAAACTGGTAAGGGGCATAAACGTCATACAGCCAGGACTTTTGTTATAAATTTAACTTTTTTGGTAGCACTACCTAATTTGTGCATTTTGCTTTAGTCTATCTACCGCATATCAGCGCGAAAAGCGCTTATGTCCAAATTCTGAAACGATCAGCAGGTAATTTGCCACTGTGAGTACCGAGGTGCTTTGAGTGACAGCGAGGTCATGTCCCAATAGACCCAGGTAAAACTTCTGTATGCAAGTATTTACACGGAATGGAGCACTGCTACAAATGTAATTATGATTGAGTGGGATTCTCTAACGTGATTCGTTGGTAAAAAGTAGAGCGGCTCAAGGCCAAAAATCGTTCGTGAGAGACGAAGAATATGGTGTGTAGTAGAGTTGGAGGTCTAGTTGATGTTCAAATCACTAACCAGCATTACCAAGTTATACGGAACGTTACAATTCACCAATGCTTCCTCAATGTTGGACCAGTATCCGCCTTTTGGTGGAAAATATACCACTCCAAGAAACACCCTTGTGCAATGAAGATTCCGCATGACAAAAAATAATCTGATTTTTTTGACTACTTATCATAGCCATTAGACTGACTTACAACCGTGCATTAAATCACGGGGTCGAATCATGCATATACACTGTGACTCCTCCACCGCTTTTATCCACATAGTCCACTCATAGTAATTTATATTAATTTATAGTAAATTATTGAAAGTTTGTTAGATGATGTAGTTGTAGATGTAGATGTAGTTAGTAAGCCGTGACTCGCTTATTGCAAGTAAATGTAGCTTGGTGTCTAAAATTATTTTTAATGTGTCTGAAAAATGCGGTTCGAGTGACTGAGCGTTTATATAGCCAATTTTGAATACGGCATCAGTGAGGTGATCTATAATCGATAAGTCTGACTTTAAGCTCAGCTTTCTTTCGGAGAATCGAACATTCAATTTTATCTAATACAGAATGAAAAAACGCCGCACTAACAGCTTTCATGCGAATTCGACCTTTTAAATTTTTGCTGTCTCTCACTATACACTTCTTGCTCCTACACACTCCCACATAGTTTCCGCCGCAATGGTTCTCATTATACCTGTCAGCAATATAACCGCATCTAGCACACCTAAAATACTGTACAATATTAATATGGTCTTTAACATCTGGATCAATTAACACAGATTCCCTGCCATTGCAGCAGCTCTAGCCTGTGCTACGGTCTTATCTCAGCTACACAGGGGCGTATCTTTTTTAGTGCCACAGGATATATAAAGACCGTCTTGACATCATCAGCTCCTGCTGAGCTAAGATTCTGGGCGACAATACAAGCCACGATCTCATCCTTCCTCAAGTCAATAGTAATATCATAAACGATGAGACGTGTACGCATTCTTTTATCAGGTCTCACCTCAAACCCCACATTTATGCTCAGAATAGTGTGAGAAGGCCTGCTGACTCATGCCACGGCTTTCCATAATGACAGTATTTTTAGGGCTACAGTTAACATGAGCAGGCTTTACTGCACTTAAAAGCATTTGCTTGATCTGCATTGACGTAGCAAGCTCTTTTATAGCAGTACCTGTGGAGTCAACCACGACAAGCTCTTAACGCTATTATGAACGATGATATTACATCGGTCGGAAAAATTATTGAGGAAGACAGATGATGGACTATTGACGATATTTTGGAAATAATGCCTCCTAAATGTCACTGTGAATCTCATTATTGCTTAATTCTTATGCAGTGAAAAAAAACAATAACCGAACTTACTGCACAATCGAATACGCCTTTCACTAGTTACTCCATGATTTTCGAGCTCAAAATGCTGAAAAAAGTATTCTTGTCCACCAAAACTAATTCCGCTCTTATCAGTAGAACCTAAACTAAAACTATGTTAAGCTTAGAGTCCACTAGGTGGCATCTGAGAGAAACGTCAGACTAGGGAAACTAACTCTTTAAATACCCCTTGTATTATTAAACTACTAGGTGTCTATGCTTACATATAATTATAACATGAATGTCACTATATTATTTTGCATCTCTAAAATAGGTTTGTGGATTTTTTGTTCTCTTCTTTACCATTTGTAATGAGTTTACAGCTGATTTGACTATAAATTTAGAAAATTAAAATACCTCATTTTGTCTTAGCTTTATCTTTGAGTTACGCATTTTTGAGAAATAGACTTAAAAAACGGATTTCTGTAATTTGCGGAAAAATGACTAAACTGATTGGAGCTAAACGTGGCTGATTTTCTTCGTATTACAGTTTTACATTTGCTTTACTTATTGGACTTTTTTGTCTGATTCTCAGTATTTTGTCTTGATACATAAAAAATGGCTAATTTTAATCATTTTATTTAGCCACTTCCTCACACTTAAATGTGTCCTTTTTAAGTCTCACGAATTAGGTAGTGAAAGATCTTTTAAAAAAATTTTTCTTGCAGGTATGACTCCAGTTTGCAAAAAATTTCTTTCTTTAATCTATATGTTAAAATAATGAGCTTAAGAAAGCTCTTCTTAACATTTTAATTTGTTAACTTACATAAAAATTTTTTAATACCCATTTGTTGATACTTGAGATACATTTCCTTTAGCGAGCTAAGCTAGTTTTTTAATATTTTTTGAGCAAAATACATACGTTGTATATCATTTCTGATGAAAATCTCAACTCAAATTCTTAAGGAAAGTACATCACGTCATTAAAACCCAAAGTACGAATTTAAGTGCCTCACCGGTGCGATTTTTGTATGTTAGTGCTTGAGTTGCGTATATTGTTTCTATAATTTAATAGTGAAAAGCTAATTTACTTAACACTTGATTAATTACTTTGTGCCGTTAGGTGAAGAAGTGTTTCTGTATTTTATTTTCATAACGCTGAAATAAATGATTTTGTATTTTTTTTATCTTCTGTGTACTATTTTATCTAACTAATAAAAATTCTATAAAAAAAAAAAAAATCACAAGTTAGTATGGTTTTCAAAGTGAATAGGGCCTAAAATTCTGATAATTGTTGCTATTGTTTAGTACAAATGCATAAACTATCCTTGATTTTTTATGACAGCAGTTCTAAATGTTCACTCCTAGTATAACTAAGTAGAATATAAGTCTTCTTCCATCCAAACGTTTCAAACATTTGAGAAAATATAAAAACTGTTAAATTCTGTTAATGAATTACAGGAAAAAATTGGGACATCAACCATAGTAATTGGTCGTATTGTGTTAAAAAATATGGAACCTTCCTCAGTAGTTATAGTCAACTGGCCAAAACCGTTTGTGACTCGATATTACAGGAATCTATTACCTGATCTACATGTGATGTGTTGTAGATCTTGCTCACACGTAAGTAGTATAAATGTAGTTAAAAAAATTATTATGTTCACATGTATATATTAAGTGAGATTTTAACGAAATATATACTACCAACATACATTAAATACCTTCTATCCACAGAATATTCATAGTAAGTATCGAGTGACATGTGTCAGTATAAGTGTATGAAAAGCACAATTTTCAGAAATAAAGAGGTATTATAAGATTTCTCCTAGCTGCCAACAAATTTGTAGGGTCTAAAAGATGCGTCATAGGGCCTTACATACTTTCTATTAAATGCATTTTTTTTAGTATTGTACAGAATAGAAAGTTATGTATAAA
Organism: Copidosoma floridanum; assembly: GCF_036245765.1. Classification (NCBI taxonomy): domain Eukaryota; kingdom Metazoa; phylum Arthropoda; class Insecta; order Hymenoptera; family Encyrtidae; genus Copidosoma; species Copidosoma floridanum. Next base: position 7,952,798 of record NW_028321883.1, read on the forward strand.
ATGGTGGCTTCATAATTGTTTAAATGACACGATCTTTACAAGATTCCAAATTTTTTGGCTTACTGAGAGGGCCAACGAAAATTTTTGAGTAAATATGATACTCTCCAGCTGAGCACTTGCCATACGTGGATATTTTTTTAATGTTGTTCGAGGATTACGAAAAAAGTAAAACTTTTGATGATTTTAGTGGTTTTAAAGATAGCATAAATTTTTAATAGAATATATACACATACAAACAGATAGTAATAGTGGTTAGTGAATCTAAGAGCACAATAAATGTTGGATATTTGCCTATCGAGACGTATCTGATCGATTACATTAGTAGCGGAGAATGTAACGACAGTTGACAGTATACAAATATGTACAAGCAATCCTAATTAGAATCAGAATCATTTATACTATACCTATTTGCTACTATGTATACTAGATCGAAAGTTAAGAGTCACAGTGTAATAATAATAACAAAATAATATAAGAAAGTATTGAATCTGAAATTAAAGTACGTATGAACAAATAGTAAAAATTACGAAATTAATAAGTCTCAAGATATTAATTTTACATATTCAACTTGCACGCTGGCATCAAGGGAACGGGCGAATAAATATGCATTTACTTGTTTAATAATAACACTTTATTCAGTTTACTTTATTGCACTACACTATACTTCTAACTCATTTTCTAGTTTTTCAATAAAGATTCTTATCTACCGATCACTTTGTGTATTTATTTAGAAAAGAAAACCAGTAGTCAGTAGATGCTTGGGTGCCCAAGTGAGAAGTGATACTTCGACAACAAACAATACATGAACGTAAGTACCTTCTACAAAATGATATTTTAAATCACCAACTACGACATATTGAACGTGGTGCAGTTATTTTTTAAATGAGGATATCCAGTAATCGGGTGAGGTTTGATCAAATCTTTTAATGATATTAAAACAACTTCTCATTCCCTACGCTGATTACATCTCTAACCTTAACCTTGCCTCTATCACGTACTGTCACACACTCATTCCTGGTCACGTTTTTAATACCTACAATACATGTACATATAAAAGGGTAACAATAAACATTCTCTAGAACCACTTTATCATCAATAGGGTATAATACTAAATGCCAGTGAATGTCACTTCAGGAGGTTCATCACACAAAGGTTTTTTTAATAGATATTATTGAAACAGTCAACGTTTGTTCGTTGTAGCATAAAATATACCCACAAAAAATTGCGAACCAGTAAACTGTACCATTTTTACATTTTTACTTTGAAAAAACTTTAATTTAACATGTAACCTTGTGGAAGAATCACAGAAGATTGCAATTGTAAGGAAATGATCTGCGGAAATTTACCAATTTTTTTTGTATGATAGAAAACGAAAAGATAAACCTATCAAATTTATAAATAAAGTTTTAAAATTAAAAAATTATTAAAAATAAAACTAAAATTCATTAGCATATAGAAAACAGATACTAAAAAATTTTTTTTACTATTGTTACGTCACGTTGGCGCAACGCACTATTTGAGTTTAAGCTTTCGCTTAATAACTCAGGACACACGCTGGACACTTAAATGGGACACGGGGCTAAAGGGGTAGTTCTAATTAACGACACGGTATTTGCAAAGGAGGCTACGACTGTTTCACTTGACTAGAATCGACTGCTGTGCAATATTCCGATGCACTTACTCGCGGCTCATCTAAGGTTGGTCGATTTTACCCGGAACGGCATACCGAAGGGTATCCCGTCCGCGATATGAGCAGATGCTACCTGCACCGTTAGGGGTAAAGGTATCGTTTCTAGAGGTTGCGTGGGGGTAAATGGTAATTTGACTCGCGACCTGATTTGGACGTACTAATACCGTCGCAAGTACTGGTTTTCGCGTTAATCCGATTAGTTGTTGCTCTGATGTTACCACTATCGTGGCGAATAATGGTGTTCGCGTAAAAGAAACAAAACTCAGTGATTCCCGGCAATCTACAAGTACCAATACCGTGGCAGATAATGGTGTGTGCGTAAAACAAACTTAGTGATTCCCGGTGATCCACGGGTACCAATACTGTGGTGGATAATGGTGTGCGCGTTTGTTTAGTTATGGACCCAGCCGATAAAGAGTAAAAACGGAAAAAGAGGGAATGAAAAAAATTTGTGATATAGATTTTAAGACTTACTTTTATTTAAGTATGAAATAGGAGTACACGGCGAACCAGTGTAAAACGAGGCAAATAACGACAGATTTTAAATGTATTGTGCTCGTGAAAGACTGAGTGAAAGTAGAGGCGGGGTCTAACTATTCAGTCAACCATTAGAGGGTAAAAAATAAAATTTACTTTGTCCTCACCTCGTGGTAGACTGGGAGGTAGCAGAGGCGGACTCTTACTACTCAGTCTATTGTTCGAGGAGTTAAAATTAAGAGAGTCTCTCGGCCTTTTTATAAGGAGTAGTGGACCTTGGTGACGTGCTGGTTCGAGAACGATGCAGGAAAACTTGCCCAAGGAAAATTTTTAAGAAAATACAATAGCTGAAAATCTAATTGGCTATAACCGCTCTAGTTCAGCCTTCCAGAAATTGGCACTTCCCACATCCGGCTCGCTCTCCTACATGCGTCGAGAGAAAGGAAGGTGATTCACTTACTCTTGCTCTTCCTTTCTCTTTTACATCCAAATTTTACAGGATTTTAATATGACTTAGTATTAGCATTAAGACAGCATATTATTAATATTTACTAATGCTAAACACCGGTCGTTTGTTCTATTGAATTTGTTGCAAAAAGAGCTGTGAAAATTGCTTAACAATTTAATTAATGCTCGGGTGAATAAACGATCGGTGTGTTACAATTTATCAATCAATACTACTACTTAAACGCCAAATTGGTGGCCACTGCTATAATAACTTATAATTATAATATTAGTGGTATTAGTTATAATAATAATAAGAATAGCAAATGTTGAAATAATGATGAGAATAATAGTGCTTTGCCTGTCGCCAGTTAACATAATTAGGTTTAACGGTAGTTTTGAATATTTATAGTGTTGCAAAAATAATGCGGAATTTTGGTAAAATTTTAGTCAACATGTTTTTCTGCTGCTAGTCGTTGGAGAGGGAGTCGTCTCGTGGTACCCTAGGGAATGAGAAACTCCGTTACCCCTATTGGAGGCAGGCGTACAGACTCTCTCTCTCTCTCGACATCTCCGAGCCAAGGAATGGGAAAGGGTTAACTTTCCGTTTTCCTTTATATTTAGGAAAAAGTGTTATCAATTAACCAGAATACAAATTAGACTATTCCAGTGTGCTTATAAAACTATTAATGCGATGCAAAAAGGGTTACTCGGTGAATCATGAGCTTGCGAACTTGAATACTAAAAATTGGGTAATTCCTTGAAAGTTAATAAAATTGTTAACCAGGCTTGTCGTAGTTAATATGTAATGTAGTTGCTTGCTAGTGGTGTAGTATGTACTGGTTGCTTGTAACGATTCCAGCTTTTTCTAATATTTTCGCCTATTTATATGTATTAACTCTAAGCTATCCTAATATTTAACTTTATGTTATTTGATCTTAATCTAAGATTATGTTTGCTTTTAATATTACCCTTCAGTTTTACTGTTCCCAGTTAAACTTTTGCATCTACGGTTATCGAAAGATGTTTTGTTTTTCATTTCCGGTCAGCATAGGCCAGCGTGCAGGTACATGAATCATCATTGTACTGCAGGAACGAGTAACTTGCAGGTGATACACTGCTTTTCAGATGCACGTTGGTCCTTGCACAAGTGCTTTCAAAACAACATTCCTAGGGAATTAGAAGAGGAAAAATTATTGGTAAATTTTAGTTTACGGATGTTATACTGTTTTGGAAAAAATCATCTAGTTATAATTATATAACTATGTAATCAAATAAAATATTTATTAACTGATATTATATACACTCAAAACGGATAAATAAATAAACAGTAAATAAATATTTAAATTAAAAATAAATTACGAAATACACTATAGAAATAAGGAAGAAGTCTCTAATAATGAAGGTCGCCCATAGCACAGTGTGTAAGGTACTTGGCTAGACTTACTTTTTTTTTTAAATTAGTTATAGAATAAAGATTCAAAACTCAATTAAAATAACATATTACTTTCTTTATGTATGCGCTTTGACGTCGAGATGTGGTGTGTAGTAGGATGGCAGGTTCGGCAAGACGGGGCAAAGGAAGCGGAGCAAAGCTTGGCAGGGTGGAGCCATGAAGGAGATAAAATGCAAAATTCACTTTCGTTACACATTTACTCAAGGTCATAAATCTAAAGTCGTTACTGTGTAGCATAGAACGAGCTTATATAAGCATAACTTCAAAAATTAAGAGATGAAATACGACTGAGAGTATTTCTTAGATTTTGATTTTTCTCCTGCTGTTTTATTTAAAATGTTTTGTTTTTTAATGTAAAGTTATAGAGTATGGATTTTGTTACATTAGAAGTATTTAGTTTTCAATTCATACCATCTTTTCAATTAAAAAATGTTTGTGTTAATTAGTTTCTGAATAATTTGGAAAATAGGGTGCTCACAAACAATACTACTAGTGTCACAGGACAGTTTTTTATGTGCAATTCCATGTATGAATGCAGTATGGGGAATTGGGAATTGAAACGTATAATAAAATAATTAGACAATTTTCAAAATATTGGGTTCTTCATAATCTTCTGTAAGGAGGCATTCTTTATCACCTAGAAATTTATAATATAACATTTTTCTTCCTATTATTCGTTTTACTTTTTCTTAAAAAATTAATAAAAATATATCAAATTCGCCAAGTTAAAATTTAAAGAGTTGGTGCGAAGCATAAAATATGCGCTGTCAAGTATGCGCAAGAAGCTAGATAAGATATGCGCAAGGAGTATCGGCAGATATGTATAATCGATAGTGCGCAGAGAGATAGCGTAGATTACGGTGGCTAATTATCTGCAAGTCGACTATAAAATATGGTGACGTGCGGGGAAACGCGTCCTCTTTCAGCGAACCTGGGATTCGAAGATCCGCTGCCTACTCAGACCTGGAACGCTCCCGTGCACCGATACTAACCGCGACGAGCAAGAGCCGAGAGAGAGAGCGAACAAGTAGTTGAGATACTAGGGATAGCTACGGCGCTTTTTGGGCGAAATACTTTGATAGATTACTAGAGCTTTGATCCAGATACCCAAGGCCCCGAGGACGACCAAACCCTACGTGACTCTTTCAGAATAGGAATAGAGCCCAGGACTAACATTCCGAGGCTGTACTACTCTCGGTGGAACCTCCAACGTGAAAGAGAATTTGTGCGGGAAAATTGAAAAATCTTTAAAAATGTATTTTGGCAAAATTTAAAATTAAAACATAATCCATTTTGTATTCAAGCGCGAAATTTAACTTATCTCGAAGTGATTCGCAGCCTTTGAAATAAAATAGAAACTTTTTAGTTGTTAATTTAAAAATTGTGATAATCATAAAAACAAATATAAGTAAAAAACCTAGCGTTTAAAAACATAATTTCCTTATTAAAATTAAAGTGAATAAATCCAAGAAAGAGAATGATTAATTGTACTTATTTATTTAAACCTACCCCTCCATAGGTGATTGCGAGTCTTATTATTAGTTAAAGATTATTTGAGAATTCAATTATAAGTGACTTTGTTATTTAGTTTACCATCTTATTAATTGGAAATTTTTTATTGTTTTATTTATTGCCAAGTTCACGAGTAGATAAGAAATTGAGTTATATAAAAATAAAAGTAAGTTTTAACGTATGAGAGTTTTATCAGTGTTCAAAGAATTAGAAATGAATTTACTTAGAATAAGAAAAAATTACGAAAGGAAAAATCAATAAAACAATACTCAAAAATAATTGATGTGTATATTGCAGGGATTTATAGATTATTCAACGCTTAATTCAAACTTAGATAAAAGTTACTTTCAGATGTTTTTCTTCATGGAATTGGCAACCAAAGCGGTTTCGCTCTTTTACACTGGGCAATAAATTCGCCCTCCAGCATAGAATTACTGATACTGATTGTATGTTGGTTCCTAATCTTAGAGTTTCTTCGGCACAGATACAATTCTTAGCCATTCCTTAACTACCGATCACGAGTCGGGGTTACACTCAAAGAAAGGGAGGTTGTACTTCAATAACCTTTTCTTTGTACTAGTCAGTCGAATTATTTAATACAACTCCTAAAGTATCCCTACATAAAAATTCTAATCCTTGAAAAATGTATGTGTCTTCGTTGAGGGCACCATACTAAAAACGTATTTTATTTTCTTTAAAAGTCTTTTTTTTGTATTTGTTAGTTGAATTATTATTAGCATTTGGAAGTTATTTTTACTTAAAAATTGTAATTATCCAAAAATGAACACATTTTTATGGATATTGTGACGTACGATAAATGAAGACTTTAAAAATTTGCATCTAAACGCAGCGCTCGTAAATGGCGAATGAATTATAGACCCACAACAAGTTAACAATCTAGACTCTAAACCAACAGACTAAATTTGGATGGTAGAAGGACGAAATTTTCAGGGTCAACAGAATTCAATATGATATGTAGTCTTTGAGAAAAAGTAAATCGATAACTTAAAAAAAGTAATGAATACTAAATCGATGGCTATATTTTTAAAAAAAGGCAAAGTACTCAAAATTATCTTTGAAAAAGTAGAAATTTTAATCTTCCTTTTGTTAACGACTAAGTTTTCTGATTAATACTTTCAAAGAGACAAATTTTACGAGTTCAGTCTTTCTAAAATACTAAATTGTTAGTACAAACTCTGTAAAGATAAGAGCTTATGATAAATCTTATAATATGCTTATAATATAAAAGCTTCTAATATGACGGAAAATATAAAATCAGAAAAAATGCATATTTTAATAATTTGAGAATTTTTCACTCGAAAACTGTGAGCTTTAGGTATATAAATCCCATTGAGTTTTTTTTCAAACGAGCTGAAAGCAAAAGAACATTAAAATACTTATTTTAGTCTAAAAAAAACAACTTTTACTAATTTGTTCACAAAAAAAAATGTGTTTCAACAAAATCTGACTACATTTTGGTCTGGCAACATGCTCTTTTAGATACAGTGGTACATTTTTCAAACAAGATGGCCTCAAAAAATTGAATTTGAATAACTATTCCTGGTGAATGTCTGATTAGCCCTGGACAAAAAATACTGTTTTAAAAAAAGCTGCTGTAATATTAGCCATATAAATACGCCACAGGAACTTCTAAATGTAAAAAAGTATCTCAGCCACAGAGTACCAATTTACGTATAAAACAGTCTGAAAAATGTCACTAAAATACTGTAACTATACTTCTTTAACAATTTGTTTTTGTTCAGAAGTATTTTTTATCCAACCAAAACTAATTATGATTGTTCAAATTACTTAAGTGTGACTCAACAGTTCATGTGTTGTCAAGTTAAATTTTTTAGAGTTATGTTTGTATTTTCCGCCAGTGGTTCTGACGCCATATGGTATCAAAAATTTACTAATAGTCGGGCAGAATTAGCTGATTAGAAATCTAAAAAACCGAAAATTGATACCAGGATTTAAAAAATTTAGTTTTTCAGATGATCGTGTTAGTAATAACATATTAAATTTATACAACTCTAAGGTTGCAGCGTGGCTGTCAAAAAAATGTCAAGACCTGTCAAAACCGGTTTTACGCGATTTACGGAAATACTACGCGTCAAACAGAAAAAAGTGATTAATGAAGAAAAAAAACTGAAATGAAAATACGAACTAAATACGTTTTTTCAAATTTTGATTGGTTAAGTAGTTTTTGCGTAAATCGTGATAAAACAGGGTTTTAAAAATTTTTTTCGAAATTCGATAACTCGCGTTCTAGTTAATATTAAGAGCTTAAAATTTTTACTAAAGGTATCTATTGCAGCCCTTAACATTCACACTAAATTTTAGTTCAATTAGACGTAAAGTTTTTGCAAAATACAGCAAAAACCGAAAAAAAGGTCCTTTCGTAAAACATCTATAAAAAAAATGTTAGCCAATGTACATAAATTTTTCAAACGCGCTTTTATTCGTTTGAAGTTACTTTACAATATGTCAAAGTCTTATTTTATTCGATGCTGCAGAATTACTGTACATTTTCACTGCAAAAAAATTGAGATTGTAACATCAGCGAGGTGGCGCGTTGGCGCCCGTTCAGTCGCTATAGGCTCAATTCCATTTGAAAATATTTGTTTGAAAAAATTTTGAAAAAATTCGAAAAGAAGCGTTCACTTACAAAGTGTCATTTGAAATTGATTATTTTATTCAGAAGTGCGCTTATAAATTAATTCCAATAACATAATTATTCTTGTATGTTTGTTTACCTCCTTTATGATTTTCATTGCCATATGTTGAATAAATTTCGACTTAATTTGTACATTACGTTACCGTTGTCACGTACGATATCATAGCTACACGTACGTGCGTCCTCTCTTTTTGAGGCCTACTACAGATGATTGTAGTGGAAGAGAGTGGAGGCTTAAGCAGATAGGATGCTGAAGGGGCTCTCTGGCTGGAACCAGCGAGGACGAAGGTCATAAACACGCGACGCGCTCTTCTCACGTTTTTGCATAAATAAAGACGTTGATACTAATTTCTCGACTACTTTCTTCGTGTGCACCCCAAGACCATAGAATCCTACGCAACAGATTTGGTGTCAGAAGTTTTTTCGACGGTTTCGACAGTTTGGTTTTTGCTGACGGTAAAGTATCGAATCACGCGATTTTTGGGAAACACACATAGTGTTGTGCCACGAAGTGAACAAGGAACTGCTACGAGAAGAATTGGTAAAACTAGAAGTTACTGAAGTACGCAAAAAAGCAGCTTTAAATCAAGGACCAAGGTGGAGGATACCCGGAACTACGATAGAAATCGAGCAAACAAGGATGTTAAGGGTCTTGATTGCCATCGTTCTAGCTGGGAGCGTATGGTAAGTACTTGAGATTTATAAATAAACAAATATATCTAACTGTCTCAGGGGTTCTGTTAAAAATTTTAGTGCTTAATAATTTCATTTTTGTTGTTATATTCATTTTGCGTTCGTTGTCCTCCTCATAACATTGGTAGTGTGGCACTAGAGTAATTTATCGTGTGTCAGAAAGATTTTGGATCGTGAAAAAAAAATTGATCAGGTTGAAAGCAAGAAAATAATAAATAAATAAATAATAAATCAGACACACAATAAATGTTAAAGTAAAGCGGGATTATCATCGTGAAAGAGGAACGCAAAAAATCGTACAGAAATTTACTTATAAGTGTTTAAGCGCTCCTATACAGGCAAGAAATAAAAAAAAAACAAACAAAATGAATAAGAAAGAATCTACGATGGAAAACTTCGATGAAGCGCAGAGTATCATAGTAAGTATTAGGGAGGACGAAATTCCCTCGTATCCAGAAAACGAGTCAGAGTCAGAAATACTGACCATATTTTTAGAGCACTACCCCAAAAGTCAAATAGAATGGGAAAAAATGGGCAAGAAACAGCGCATTCTAATGTTAAAATTCTTTAAAAAAAATGAAACCAGGGCTAATTAAAGAGAAAGTCTCACAAACAACGTCATGCATAATGGGGCAGGTGCAGAATATTTAAACACCGCAAAAAATAACGTGGTGAATATGTCACCTTTAAAGAATGCAGATTATACAGCCGAAAATGGGATGAGCAAAATTTTAAGGGACGTAAACTTGCACTCGAAAGATAGGTTCGACAGTAAGGATACACAGAATACGCTTCAACATACACTCAGACGAAGAGAAAAACAAATAGTGCAGCAAACAGCACAGCAATGTGCGCCACAGTTTTCGGAGGAAACGCTAATCCAAAATTGTAGGGAATTAGTACTTGGCCATAAAAAAAATTGGGGCTTAATGTCAAGGACGTCGGAAGAGGTAAGAATGTATGGGGGGCAGCAAACGGGAATCCCAAGTTTTTCGGGCACGAGGGTGCATGATGCTGGATCCAGCTACGAACCTACATGCCCGATAAATGAAAGGGTGAGAGGTCAACAGCGAGCGGAAAACACGTACCATGTTAGCATGCACTAAAGTGTACTGTCTCATGTCAGTAGCGCATCGAGTGGCATCCCTATATTCCATTGGAGATCCAATAAACTTTTCGCTTTTTGAATAGATGGTGAGGACAGCAAATGTGGCAGTCCCGCCGCAATACAAAAAATACTTCATAGGTACACTAGGCAGTAAACTTAGGGGGATGGTGGCGTATCAATTTTGCACCCGGTTATCGCTGTTTAATACCGTAGACGCACTTTTACTCGCTCTATCACAAAAAACAGCCCTCAAATGGAAAAAGGACGAAATGATAACGGAAGCGAGCCTCAGCGTGAAGCAAAAATAAATATAATTCTAGCAGGTAGAACACCCCCTTCAATATTTATGACAAGCACTCAACTGAAAGGTGGAGAATCAAAATTTTACGTGGACACAGGAGCTGAAATTTCCATTATAAAGGAAGACAGTGTTCTTCCGAATGCATTCTTTGACGTAAGGAGCCCAGTAAGAATTTTGGATGTTACGCATGGAAAACGTAGCACTTTAGGTGTAGTTGGAATACCACTGAATGGCCTTATGTGTAGGTTGCATGTGGCCCCACGCGACTTCCCGATGGATGGGAAAGGTATAATTGGATGGGAAATTTTCAAATTATATCAAGGCCGCATAAGTGCGGCAGAAAACATTTTTGAATAAGGAGGAATGAAAATTAATTTAATCAAGCCAGAGATGCTCGAAATTCTTGCCAGGTCAAGGCAAATTATATATGCCCACGTCGGGATAAATAGCGAAAAAATAAAAATAGGGTGGGTTCCTTTGCAAAGAATGAGAGAAAGAGTTTTATTCAGAAATTTTATAGCCACAAATATGGTAGAAAAGTTTATGCTGAGTGTGTAAACACACTAAATGAAACAATAAGCATACCTGTACCGGAAATTAAGTTATTAGAATGCGAGATGATGCGAGAGGCCGATCCATTCAGCATCGAAGGGGACAACGCTCGGCAATGATAAGACTTTTTGAGGCAAATGGCCAAGAAAAAAGAAAAATGAACAAAGTAGAATATAGCGTTCCAAATAATCGTACAAGCAAAGGGATCAATGGTGATTTCAAAAATACTGATAATTTAGATAGTTTGTCGGATAACGGGAAAATAGTGAGAGTTGATAAAATAATGCAGTTTATGGATATTTCAAGCTGCAATGAGGAGGAAAAAGTGCAAGTCCGGAAACTCATAATCCATTTGTATTTGGCCTAGATGGAAAACCACTGAAAGCAACTCATATATTAAAACACCGCATCATAACTACGACAGACAAGTCCGTGATGGCGAAGCGCTATAGGTACCTACCAGTGCTAAGGGAACAGATGAAAAAAGAGATAGAGAAATTGCTCGAGCAAGGAACCGTCGAGCCTTCGAAATCGCCGTATAATTCTAACATGTGGATTGTACCCAAACATGTGGGGCCAAACGGGGAGAAGCGTTGTTATTGTAGAAAGCGAAATTATTGTAGAAAGCTGCCATCTCTTACCATTCCAAAGCGATATACTCGAGCATTTAGCGTCAGATCGATACATAACAGTAGTCGATTTGAAACAAGGACTTTTCCAAATAGAAATTCACGAGGATGACGCACATAAGATGGGTCAATGGGGTGTACGAACTCGCAGAACATTTTTAAGAGCGATGTCACTCGCTTTGGTGGGTCTACAAGGACATGAAATCGAAGTGTATTTGGATGACATTATGGTGTTTGCTCAAAATCTCGAAGAGCTTTGGGGTCTTTTTATTAGACTTTTAAAGCGGCTTTCAGAAGAAAACTTAACAATTGAGCTGAAAAAACGCCAATTTTTGAAACGCGAGGCAAAAGTACTGGAACACGTAGTAGGAAACGGTCAAGTAAAAACAGATCCAAAAAAAACCGAAGCTGTGAAAAATACTCGAGATCTACAAATGCGAAAAAAATCAAACAATTTCTTGGATTTGTCGGATATTAAAGACGATTTATCCAGAATTAAACAAAATTTTTTTAGCTGCTCCCTAAACTCTTGAGAAAAGGAATAGAGTTCAAATGGGAGGAGCAGCACAAGCAAGCTTTCAGAACACTAGTTGACGCATTATGTAATGAGCCAGTACTCATTGCACCTAATCTGGATAAGTCCTTTATTGTTGTAACGGAGGCATCAGACTACGCAATAGGGGCAATATTAAGCCAAGGCAAACTGCGGAAAGATAGACCGTGTAAATATGCTTTACGATGCCTTCAAGAGAGCGAGTTACGCTACCTAACGTATGATGAGGAACTATTGGCCATCGTGTTCGCAAAATAAAACGGTTTCGGCCGTTATTATTTGAGCGAAAATTTACAGTGGTCACAGATCATAAGCCACTAAAACATTATCATACGTCAAAGAAGCCTGACATAAGATTTAATAGGCTAAAAGCGGAACTATGAGGCTACGAGTTTGACTTAGTATATCGGCCAGGCATTTCAAATAAAGCACTTGACGCACTCTCTCAAAATCCAGTAATCGGAGAGGGAGGAATAAACATTGAGTGGCCACGCCAAGAACTGTATCAACTGGTGGACGAACAGGATAAAGAAAGACTAGCTGATAGCGATGGGCCTCCAGCGCAAATTTTTAAAATACGAGCGACTCGTAAACAGAGTATTTAAGGAAATACTAAAAAAGGGAAAATGATTTACTTTGATTCAGAGGATTCAGATAAGAAAGTACAGAAGAAAAAACAACATTTTGATGGATGGAAAGGAAATAAATGTGACATGAAAAAAGATGATCAAGCTGATGGTGAGGGAGATTCCGAATCCAAGGAAAAAGTAGGAATAAACAAAAAATTGAGCAAAAAAGTAAGTAAAACAGTGATAAAATGAGGTTGCCCAAAGAATAATATTATGGTAGGCAATTTAAAACAGAAACGGACACGAAGGCAACGGGTGAAATGATTTTACAGCAGCTGATGAGCGATAGATTAGCTTACATACAAAGGAAAGACCGAATGCAACACGGACTAAATTCAACAAGCGCACTAGTGATAAAAAAATTAGGTCGTACCAAAAGGACGAAAGACTTGCAAGCAAGCATCATTCTCTATTATGGAACGCAATGAAAGTCCGTCAAAAGATATTTTTGTTGCAAATTGCAAAACACCTGTGATAATGAATAGTGAATCAGTAAATCACAGAACGGGACTCGATGATTGGGGCTAGCAGCTGATACAAGCAAGCTTGGTGGCTGAAGAGGTGAGAAGAGTGCAGGGCACCTGAGAGTAAATGGAAGCAGACAAGATAGCAGAAAGCATTGAGACATTTGGGAAAGGTGTCTTCGAAGACAGAGGTGTTGGAGAAAGCCGATCAAGTCACGTTCGATATCATAGCTACACGTACGCGTGCCCCCTCTTTTTGGGGCCTACTACAGATGATTGTTGTGGGAGAGAGCGGAGGATTAAGCAGATAGGATACTTAAGGGGCTCTCTGGCTGGAACCAACGAGGACGAAGGTCGTAAACACACGACGCACTCTTCTCTCGTTTTTGCATAAATTAAGACGTTGATACTAATTCCTCGACTATTTATTTCATACACACCCCCAGACCATAGAATCCTACTCAACACCCTTCTCAAAAACACTTCTTGCTAAAGTTTTCTCTTCAAATAAGGAACTAATGGCAAAACAAATTTAACGGTGTGTTCTCAGTTTACAAAGCATTTATTGTACGAAACTTGAATTATTTGTTTCACATGAAGATGTACATGTCATTATGTTTGGAAGAGCAATAATTTATTATTTTCTACTATCATTTGTTATTTACTTTACATACGATTATATTGTTATGAAATATATTATTTGCTGAACTACATACTCATAAAATAATCTATACTATCTTTTTAAAACACCAAATTGCGTTATCTTTATTTGTATGAATTACAAAATAAATTTTATCTATCAGAAGAAACAAATTCCTAAACAAATCTATATAGATTATTTTTTTGGATACTTCCAAAATATAACATCTAATTGTTTTATAAATACTAAATAAACTTCCATTCTTTTCTAAAGTATAACCAAAAAATTTCATTGTTGATAAGGATTGAATTTGTTATTTTTGTCATTTTTAACTTACAAATTATCAGAATAAATTTTTAAAAAATACTACATTGATGTTTTTTTTTGTAAAATACAAACTATAAAATTTCGTCTGTGAAAAAAATCAAATGATATTGGTTTGTATTTTTACAGTTAGTCAGATTAATCCTTATGTGCAGGCGCTATATTTACATTAATACTCTCTCTTTTGCAATGGTAACACTTTCCCTATCCCTGCTATTTCCTTATGTGAAAAATCAAAACAAAGACTTTCACCTGCAATAAGTTTATGTTCATCTTTTCTAAGCCACTAGCTATTTTTAATCTATTCTTTCAAAGCACAGACACAAAATGCTGGAGACATTAAAATTCAACTGTTCTGCACTACAGTCACTTAGCTTACAGCCGCTGCTAAAAAACGCTTCTCTCACATCGAGCAATTCTAATTAATTTTTTGTTAGTAAACTATATGTAGTTAATCAAGTAATGTGATAATTTATTAACCCACTGATCCTGATTTCTACTCACGACAATTTCTTTTACAGCATTCATCCCCAGCGGAAACAACAGGATCAATTCTATGATTTAGTCTATTATAAGTAGAAATTAATAAATTTCGTCTTTCTACCACCAAAATTAAGTCTTTTGTTTAGGGTGTGAGTAGTGGTAAACAGCTTAAGCTGGGCGGGCTCCCTCTTCTTTGGACCTCAAAAATTAATTTCTTGTGTGCGTCTACTCCTTCATTCAAGCACAAATTCAAAGTTACCTTATCTTAACTCATGGGTATTCATTTTCTCCGTACCCTTAAGTTCGGTGACTCCTGAAAAATAGATTATTAGTTGTGTCATATGAAAAGAAGTGAGACATTTGCGGATTCTTATTGCTCCGATTTTTATTTTCTGAATAGACATTGTTTCAGATAAAAAAATTCAATCTTTTTTTATACAGTGGGTGGAACAATTTTTTCGGGTAAAAATTGATTAAGATATGGCCATTTTAACCTACTTTTTTTTTGAATTTCATCCTACTTATATTATTTAGAGAAAATAAGCCATAGCTCAACAAGCAAGACTTAAGCAAAGAAGGGATAGACAAAGGCAGCTAGATACCAAACAGAATTAGATCACAGTTTTCCACTACCCCTAGAATAAGAAAGCAGAGAAATAAAAAATTATCAGTCAACTACGAAGTACAACCAGAAATAATAGAACGCAAAGAATTACAAGTAATAAATAAATAATATCCAGAAAGGACTGAGTACTTAAATAAAAAAAAAAAATAAAAAAAAATTGACAGTAAATAAAAGGATTTAGAAAGTCATAGTGTTTCTGAAAATCAAAAAACAAGAGATGAAATAAAAGTTGAATATCTAAGGCTCAAAAGCCCCAGAGAATTGAATGCTTTCTGGGAGTCAGGTTTAACATATCGAAGATAGGAAATTTGAGTAGTTATATGAATAAAAATGGTGACCAAAACACAGAACAAGAGAAAAAGCGAATGAAGGAGAAAATAAGGCCGGAGAAAAAAATCAAGGAATAGAGGAGTAAATATAAAACAAAACCTGTATGAGATAATTAAAGAGAGAGGCTTTCTTTGAATTATAACAAAACTTTCGTGGTTCTGGCTGGTTGGAGCAATGAAAAGTCAGGAAAAAGTAAGTTACTTATTATAAACAAAGTGCTTAATGAACAAAAGTGCTAATAAGATGGAAACAGTGCACAGCCTTGGAAAGAGTATAAGTTAGTGGATGTTCAAGGTGATGGTAACTGTCTGTTTTACAGTCTGATTATGTTGTTCAATCAAGCTTAAGTACAAAGCAGTTAAGACAAACACTATTGCATTTGAAGCATATCAAACTGGATGGATCCAGAAAACACTAAGAAAATAGTAACGGGACACGAGTCAGCGGAATAAGAGCGCATATTTTTTGTCTTCTGCTAGGAATTAAAAAAATATATGTCCATGCACTTTATGTATATAGATGGTCTTTCAACGTGTTAACATTATACAGGGATACAAAAAGTAGAGTACGAACACATGCTATGTGAGCTTGAACACTATTAAGTGCTCTGAAAAAATTAGTTTCCAAGGAATGCGATCCACCACCACCACCTTTAAAATCACAAGATAGGCCAAGCCTAATAGTAGCCCAATCGAATAGTTATTAAATTCACGGTTGCACAAGTGTCTAGTAAAGCGCGAGCGTGTATATATTCGTTTCGAGCATTCAAAACAAAAACCTTGGCAGTCGCCATAAGGTGAGAGCGTGCATCAGTAGCTTCAACACTCAATACTTCGCCCACTAGTCAATCATCACGTTTTGGGGTAATTTTTTCGTTTGGGGTAGTAATCAAGGCAGCAGTCATGTTTGACCTGGCATTAGTTTTAAAATCCTTGTGCAACAAAGTATGATGTTTTTTATTGCACTTTTTACATGAGCCAGAGGAGCAGGCACCTGCATGAGAACGTAAACAATTAAAGCATAACCTCTTTTCTTTTGCAAGGGTCCATCACTGATTAACTTTCAGCTTGTCAAACGAAGGGCATTTAAAGAGCAAATGCTTGGAACCGCAACAAACACAAACACCCTTCATACCGGTAGCTAAAACGCGAGCATCCGACTCTTTATGCTGAAACTTTTTCGGCTGAAAGTTTGCTTGGCCGGCAGTTTGCTTTTGTCCTTGATCAAAATTTTTTGACGAGGATTCTAATACGATAACCCGAAAAGCTAATTCGCGAATGAACTCAATCAGTTTCTTTAAATCAGGGAGCTCATCAAAAGTTAGCGATTCTTCCCCTCTATTCCGCATTAACGTGGGAAGAGATCTTTCAATGATGCGAATGAGTTGACGCGTACGGCCATCTACTTTCAAAGTATCTAACGTGGTAAGATGCTGCTCTACTGTATCCGCTAGAGCTGATAAACCGGAAGGAGTGATCTTATTTCATCTCGACAGATCAATAAGTGCGTCCAAATGCTTCGTACCCAATTTACGTTTTCTCTCATATGAATCGGTAAGAAGCTTCCAAGCTTTCGGGTAATTTTCAGTGGATGAAAACAAAGGTCCGATTTTAGTGAGTTTTTCACCACGCATTGCACTTTTTAAATAAGTTAGTTTAGTAACATCGTCAATGTCTGAGCGAGAGCGTATAATTGATTCAAAAGCATTTTTAAAAGAGAGCCAAGTATCGATATTTCCATTAAATAAAGGAATTTCAGTTATCGGAAGCTTCGGAAGCTTTGGCCTTTCTAAGAAAGTTGAGTTTCCTAACGCGGTAGTATTAGGGTCGATTGCGGGCAAAGGTCGTAACGCTTGAAGCTTACCGATGATATGAAAAAACTTCTTTCGCCAGCCGGCTAATTCATCAAGCTGTTTATGCTCTGGTTCAAGAGAAGCCAACTCATCATGAAGCTCCTCGTATTTTTTCAAAGCTTCTTTTAAAAGCTCTAAACGAAGGGGAGCATCATTTATGGAAACGAGATCGTCATCGAGAGCTTTTTTAGTTTCAATTAATTGCTCATTAAAAGAGGTCCCCTTTTGCACAATGAAGGCGATGCGTCTGGCTTGAGTCATTTTTACAATAAAAAAAAAAATCATTTAATTTGGGGTTATAAACAATGCGAAAAATTTTAACGATGCACTGAGCTTAACGTACGAAAAACGATTCAAGGCAAGAGTTTACACAAACGACTAATTCTTCAAACGGCTATGAAAAGCGCATGTTAATAAAAAGGTGGCAGTCGGAGGAAGGAGAGGTTAGATTCAATCCACTTATCTTATTCCAATAATGCCGTTAAGAAGGCTACGCTAAGGGATGGTGACGAACGGTGGTGGCAAAATATCTTACGTCCGTACGATAGGCGGATGATGATGTTGAAAAGAAGTGACGTATGATACGGCGTGACAGCAGCACCGATTCCCTCAGTTTATGACACAGGTACGTACCTCACAAGAGGCACCATGTAACGAAGAATGCACAGCTGTTTTCAAATTAAAAATGAAATGCCGTGTAGAAAGTAAGATCCCAGGGGTCAAGAGTCGCTCTTTAAATTTAATTAGGGGATGACTTTTGAGTATTTAAAACAAGATAAGTATAAAATAAAAGAAGCTTATTGCAGGAAAAAGCCTTTTGGCAAAAAATCTGATTTATCATTTCAAAGGGTTGTACATTAGTAAATCATGGGTAAGAATTAAAAAATATGCTTAAGCAAACTAATATATATATATATATATATATATATATATATATATATATATATATATATATATATATAAGTATGTAGTGTTTAAAATAATAATTGTACCTTGCCAGAAACTATGGTCACGATGAATCTGTCACTTAGGTTTATTTAACGTGAAAAAAAATGCGAGAAAGAAGCTCTCGGCTTTTTTGGGTCTGCTGGCCAGGCAGGACCGCTTTTTTCGTTGCCACGAAATATCGTTAATGCCTCGCTGGGAGACAATGTTTGCTCACGACTGATACAAGCTTTTAGTTGAACACAATTTTTTTTTTTAGGGTTAACAACGAGGGTTAAAGTGCGATTAGTTAAAGTGACGTGCGATCAGAGAGAGAGAGAGAGAGAGAGAGAGAGAGAGAGAGAGAGAAAGTTTCGTGAGAAGTGAAGTTGTACGCGCAAAAAATCAGATTTTTTCATATATTCCGATCGTCTTTTCTTTATACATTCTTTTGTCAACTTGCGCGAACAAATCTTACGACTTTTATCGAACATCAAAATTCGTATTTTTTAAAAGAATAAACTACACAACAATAGGCCAAGCCTAATAGCAGAGTAAAAAGTATAAGAAATATCGAAGATGTAATAGACAACGAACATATTGAGAAAATAAAAAATGAATGGGAGAACGAAAAGGAGCTACTTAATAATATGGATAAAGTTAATAAGGCCAGTGAAATTAGATGACTGCATTCGATTTTGTAATATTATTACGCACAGATTTTAATACTATTTGAAGTGTTTATTTATGTGTAAGGAATATGATACTTACATTAGTTCCAATATTAGAGGTAAGAAATATTTTCTAATTAACGATTTAATTACGATTTATTGTAAAAAAAGTGTTTTTTAGAATTTGCGCTAAAAATATTATAACTGCAACAATCAGACTTTTTGAAATTTGTAGGTAATAGAAATCCAAATAACTTTAGACTAGTTTTATTAAGTTGATTTAATAATTTGTTTACATATTAACAAATCAACGTCAAAAATTTTAAAATTTTGATAATTTTTTTTTATAAAAGCAAAAACTTTTACGTACTCAAAAATTTGCAACAATACGTATTTTATGATCTCAAACGTAAAATGAAATTTTCACAAGAAAATATCTCTTCGTGTAAGACACGTTGTATTTATTCATTGAAAAACGGTAAATGTTTAACGCAATGTGACCCAGTTTTTGCTAACAAAAATGATCGATCCTAAACTAATTTTTTTTTCAAGAACTATATTTTATGATATGTCATGGGCACAACAACTTTTTTATTTTAAAACCTCCAAAATGGCATCCAAAAAAATGGCACTTTTCAGAAATGTGTTTTCTTTAATATATTGTAAATAAAGAACTATAGCAGCACAGATAAGTAGCTGGCATTTTTACACGTATTTGAATAAAATCGCTTAAGCATGCTTAGAAGCCCAGATAATTTTTTTTTTTAACATCAACAATTTGTTAATTTTTTAATATTAAAACTTGAAATCAGAGGCATAACTAGCTCAATATTTATATTTTGTGAATTTATTACGTACGACGTAAGACCAGCTTTCCAAACAGGTACAGAATTTTCAAAATCGATGATCATTTCTGACAAAAAAAAAGTTATCTAAGAACAACAGAGATTGAAAACTCGATCAAAAAGAAGTTCAAATTTGCAGAGCAAAAAGAATTACTGTTTTTTCGTTGTTTTTCTCTCGGTTTCAACTTTTTTTTTTTTTTTTTTTTAATCTGGGTAGTACAAGAATTCATAAACAACTAGCACGCTCACATAAGGAAATTATTGAAACAATCGAATGCTATGATTAATAATCATTAATACCGTACAAGAACCCCTAAATAGTAAAATGTGTATTGTTGACAGTGGCTCTCTCATAAGTGTCGTGCAGTGGCAGCGTAAATAGAGTGTTATTAAAATCATTGATAAATACGTCAAGTATGTTGATACTCATTTCACTCAGAGTAGTATGATCATTTTTGATGGCTATGGGTATAGTGTGGGCACGAAGTCTGCGGAACGTTTGTGTTGGAAAAGTTCTATAGTAGTGTGTTCTAGTTGTGTTTATTCATTTCTTACATCTCGCCCCCCAACGGATCACTGACCACCTTGAATTTCCAATTTCTTTGGAGGGCACTGATAAAATTTAAATAAACCAGTTCTGTAGTAGGCTATTAATTCAAAACCGATCAAAATACAAAGAAATCGTCTCTCAAAAAAATTCTTTTGTTCAAATGACAGTAACAAATGACAACTTATATATTTAATTCGCCATAAATAACTGAGTAGCAGAAAATTTCAATTTAAAGTGGCCCCTGAGAGCACTGATAGTTGAATCGTCACAACAGCTACTAAAAAAGCGCAATCTCAAACTGATAAGAGTGCATGGGTCATAGGTAATGATAACGATTTGATAGTCATTATGACTCAACTGCAAGCAGTGACATAATTTCTAAGCAATTTATATTATAAAAACAAACCTACAAAGTAAAATCAAAACTTTTGCGAGTAGAGTGGTACGGCATTGATAGTTTCAAGTACGCACAACTGAGTAAATTCATTGGCTTCCTGTACATACTTACTGACTGCGACACTACATTATCTTTTTTTTAACCAGGGCAAAAGTAAAATTTTTTATGTAGATCAAGGGATATTCAAACGTTTGTCTGAAGTTTTTCATGAACCAGAAACTGACATAGCACAACTGTCTGAAAACGGCTGCGAACTCATAATACGTATGTACAGCAACAAGGAAGATGAAAAATTTGCATTACATATATTGGCTAGAAAACTATGGTTAAAGGTTACGTTACATAATAATATTAAACTAGTTATACCTCTGATTTCAAGTATTAATATTAAAAAATTAACAACTGATGAATGTTAAAAAAAAAAATTATTTTGATTCCTAAGCATACTAAGGCCATTTTTTCAAAATACGTGTAATATTTTCAACCATTTATCTATAAAGATTACTTGCCGCTACGGTCCTTTGTTTACAAAATACTAAAAAAAATACATTGCTGAAAAGTGCAAACTTTTTGGACGCTATTTTTAAATAAAAAAACTGTTGTGCTCATGACATCATAGTTGAATATAAGTCTTTACAAAAGAAATTAGTGCTGGATCGATTATTTTTGTCAGCAGGAACTGGGTCTCATGGCATTAGAAATTAAACTTCTATTTTAATAAATAAAAAAATTATCTCTTATAGAAAAAAATGGTTTTTTGTAAAAAAATTTTGGTACATTTGCGGTCATAAACTACGAATTGTTACAAATTTTTAAGTGCAAAGAAAAAAATAACTAAAATTTTTAAATTTCCGGTATTGATGTGTTAATATGTAAACAAATTATTAACCTAATTCAATCAAACTAGTCTTAAATCGTTTGGATTCCTATTACTTGCAAGTTTAAAAAAATCTTAGTTTTACAGTTATCATGCGCTAAGCAAAAATTCTAAAAAAATCCTTTTTTGGCGGTTTTTGAACATGAAAACGATTTTTTCATATTAAAGTTAATTTGACAATGTTTCTTACTTTTAATATTGAGACAGATGTAAGGATCATATTTCTTACACATGTGGAAGTACAGTAAACTATGATAAAACATGTTCGTAATTACATTACCATTTTTCTAATTTGAGTAGTTCAAATAGAGCTGAACGTATGTAGTCTGGGGTCAAAATACTGTATAAGAAAGAGAAAGAATGAGAGATTTTACAGAAAAGAGTACAGAAAAAAAAACAATGGGCTAAAAGTATAAGTTCATCTAAAAAAGTAATTCTTTGTATACTAATAACAATAACAATAACAATAATAATAATACTAATAATAATAATAAAAATAATAATAGTAATAGTAATAATAATAATAGTAATAATAGTAATAATGAAAATAAAAATAAAAATAATAGTAATGACAATGGTAATAATAATAACAGTAGTAGTAGTAGTAGTAGTAGTAGTAGTAGTAGTAGTAGTAGTAGTAGTAGTAGTAGTAGTAGTAGTAGTAGTAGTAGTAGTAGTAGTAGTAGTAGTAGTAGTAGTAGTAGTAGTAGTAGTAGTAGTAGTAGTAGTAGTAGTAGTAGTAGTAGTAGTAGTAGTAGTAGTAGTAGTAGTAGTAGTAGTAGTAGTAGTAGTAATAATAATAATAATAATTATAATAATAATCATAATAATAATAATAATAATAATAATAATAATAATAATAATAATATGACTGTGAATTTGAGTTTGATGTGTTAAGTTAATATTTTGTAAGTTGTTTCTGAAGCCTTTATACATCAAGAATAAATATTCTTCCTAATTAATCAGCAACTTTGTTCTAAAATATAAATATAAAAACGATTAATAATATTTTTGTTTTGTGCAACATATGTTTTGTACGACACTCGTAATATAATACTGTCTAGTATTCATACTGTATCAGAATCAAACTAACAATTGTAAGTAACATTGACTTTTTACTGGTATTGTACATAAACCTTTCAATAAATTAATAAAAATAATGCTCTAACATTTTCACATACTTTCGACATAACCAGCCATAAATTTATTTAATGTAAAGTTGGCATAACGTATAAGTCAGAAGAATTACAATAATAATTACAATAATTATTATAATTATTATTATAGTAAAAATAATAATAATAAAAGCAATCATAATAATTATAATAATGATAGTAATCATAAGAACAATAATTATAATAATAGTTATAATTATGCTAATAATAATGTTAATAACAATTATGATAATATTAACACTGATAAAAAAAAATAATAATAGATTAAAAACAACGTTTAATGGTAGTTCTATCATATTTTGTATTCATTTAAAAAACAAAACAAAGTTTTAGCCGTTTGGACGTCTCATCCCTCATTAGGTATGTTTTTGACTTTAAGAAACTTGAAGAAAAAAAAAAAAAAACTTTAACGAGCACGAATGGAGAGTAGAATTTTTATTTTTTCATGGATTAATACAAATCAGGTATTTGTTGTTGCTTGTTGGCGTACAAAAAAAGGGCTTAACCCTCGTCTCAGAAAAAAAAAAAAAAAAAAAAGAAAAAACGCAGTGCTCCACCATGAGCTACTACTGGCTCAGCTGGAGGAGGTGCAGGCTCTGCTGGTGCGACAGGAGCGACGACAGCCGGGGCGCGACGTTGATGAGGCTCTGGACCACGAATCACCGCAGGTGCTGGTAGAGCGGCAGGTTCAACAAATTGAATGGCATCTACTTGGGCATGAGGTTGAAAAAATGCTGGCGCTGCAAGAAAGACTGCCAACTCCGCGTTTGAATTTCCCGCTAACACAGGAGCCCGAATTTCGGCCCTCTGCTTGGAGGTTATTTTCCTCTTCATTTTCAGAGTCTTCCAACAAATGAGGTGCCATTGGTCTCGCTCCAATTCTGATCGGGTTTATGAAAAAATCGTCTTCTGAACCAGACTCTAAACGATGGTCTTTAAGATGCAAACGCCTTTCTGGAAGTCTGCCTAGAGGCAAACCTAGCCTTCTCCTCATGTTTTACAACACTCAAAAAAATGAAATAAAAGATTCCTGGCTAATGCACCAAAATATTTCTGACTTTAAGAAACTTAAAGAAAAAAAAAAAAATTTTGACGAGCACAAATGGAGAGAAGAACTTTTATTTGTTCATAAATTGATACAAATCAAGTATTCGTTGTTGCTTGTTTGCGTACAAAAAAAGGGTCTGACCCTCGTCTCAGAAAGAAAAAAATGAGAAGTCATAACAAGAAAAAAAAAGAATGTCAAAACAAGTTGTCATGGTAACGAGATTCGATCAAAGAGTAAGTAAAAAGGTGACTTGATTCGGTCGAACGTCTACGTTTGAGCACTCTGCTCTCTTGCTCTGTGGTCCTCCCCTTTTATCAATCACTAAGATGATTGGTGAAAAAAAAAGAGTGCCCCTGACCAGTCTTTATTTGACTGATCGTGACACGACCTTCACCACGACTTATCTAAGCATGTGAGGAGTCGTTTACTTATCTCAATCTATAGTAAATGATAAAAAAAATCAAAAATACAGGCAAACGCTTGACAACGTATACAAATACAGATAAATAACAAAGAAAACTTAGTTTGTAACAAGGTAAAAAAATTTATGAGTAATAAAAATTCTTTACAATAAAAATGTTTATCAATTACGATGAACGTCAATTCAGTTAAGTGTATAATATACCTCTGACTCTTACAAAAGAGATGTAAAATCGTAATAAAGTCAGAGTTTCAAGTTAAGCGGCTTTAATACTTTGCACATACACAAGTGATATAATACACGCACGCAATACAATCAAATGAGAATCGCAAGTCGTTTCTTGTGAGAAGCACATAAACGGCACATAAATACAGGTGTTTCTTATACTATAAATGAAAGAGGCTCCGCAAATCATGTACATCAAGTTAATCCTCTTTTCTAATTGAGTTAATGAGAGACTTATAACAATATTTTAATTTCTCTGTATCTTGTTGTCTATTACTATTATTATTGAAATAATGTACATTCAACATTTCGGAAAACAGGTGTTTTCTGTAATTTTTTTTCATCTTTAAAATTGTTATTTTATCAAAATTTAAGTTATGTACAGATTCAATAGTATGTTGTACAGATCTATCCTTTTTTTTCTTTATGTTTCTTTTGTGTTCTGCCGTTCTTAATTCTGGAGCTCTCGAGGTTTGACTGACATAACAGCAGTAGCAATTTGCACATCGTATGTCGTAAAGACGCTTTTTTTATTAAGTGGCTCAGTTGCATTCTTTCCAAGAGAAAAATATCCAATTTAACTTCTTATTTAAAGTGTATGAAAGACCAATGTGAAGTTTTTCATAATAATATTTAATATTATTGTACAAGTGGAGAATATACGGTAATGACATAATTAGCTTACAATTATTTTTATTTCTATTTTGATTGTCAATCACATTTGTGTTTTTTTAAGTTTTTATTTTTTTATTTACAAATGTATCAATCAATTTTCGAGAATAGTTGTTAGCTACTAAAAATTTATCAATCAATATGTTATTCTGAAATTAAGTGTCTGCTATTTTAATGGAAATGTCTTCTTGTATGTAAATAATACCTATTTTATATTGTATTGGATGATGGGATAGGAAATTTAAGTATCGCCTGGAATGTGTGGGTTTTTGGTACCAACTGCTTAGTACTGTACTATTTTGTTAAATCATAGTTTTCAAATCTAGGAAACTAATGCTGTTGTTACTACATGTTTTATGTGTGAATCGTAATTCAGGACAATAGCTATTGAAAATGTTTTTAGCGTAGTTAATATATTTAGTAGACACACAAATATGTAGATATATGTAGATAGACATCATACATGAGGATATCATCTACATAGCGTACATACAGTAGAACATCAAGACATAACTTCTTTAAGGTTTAAATTTCAAGTAAATGCATAACAAGATCAAACAGTACTGGACTACAGAGACTGACCATTGGAGAGCCAAAAACTTGTTTATTATATTTATTGTTAAGCTAGAAAAAGGTCGAATTTAAAATTAAAGAAACCCTTTTACTGCGTTCATGATTAAGGTTTCACTAGCATTAGTGAATAAGCTAACTATATCTAGACTAACTAGTGTGTAACCAGGTGAAATAATAACGTCTTTTAATTTGTTCTTTTAAGTCATAACTATTTTTTATGTAACTTTGCCAGCGGAATATTATTGATCAAAAAGCAGAAAGAAGTTTAGAAAAACTGTAAGTAGGTGAATTCAATGTTGAGACGATGATATGGAAGTCTTTTTGTGTATTTTTATTAGTCTGTAGCACTTAAATAAGTCTTTTTTATGAATCCCTCTATCAAACTTACTTACTTCATCAAAAATACCTTATTGATCCCACTTGCTTACAAATCTTTAAGAATCTTTAATTAGTTGCTTTAAAGGGTTATTTTCTAACTGCAAATAATATTTGTCATCACTTAACATTTTATTAATGTAAATTTCTTTGTCAATAACAACGGTGACAGTACCTTTGTGTAATTTAGTACTTAAAATGTGTTTATTATTTTTAAGGAAGGCTCTTGTTCATTTTAAATTTTCTTGGAAAACTCTATCATTTAAAGAAAGATGAGTAGGTACATTATGTCTATTATTACTAATAATTTTAAGTAGTTCTTTTCTAACCGTCTCAAATTCTTTCGAATATTTGAGTGAATGTTTAACATTCTTAAAATGATGAAAATAATCCCATTTATTAACATTAGAAACAAAATTAAATTTATCGCCCAACTCTAATATACTCTTGACACAATCTGGTAGCGGTGAATCGAAGAGATTACATAGCCAGTTTTCTTTTACTGCACTTATGCCTACGTTGTTGACAAATTTGGGGTACTGAACCGGGCCAAGGTAACTGACACTTGTAGCTGAAAGTGTATCGTATATACCTTTGTGCTCAGATTCTTCATGTGGGAAAAGGGCATCGAACTTTCTATCTAACTTATAACGATATTCGCAAAAAATGCTATTCAACTTTACTTCGTAGTTATCAATAAATACATGTATTATATAGAATTCACAGCCATCATTTTTCATTTTATTTATAATTGATTTAATTGTATTTTTTGAAGAATTGGTTTTCGTAAGAGTCCAAAATTTCATTATTCAAAATTAACTTATGTAATTTAGTTATGGCTAATTTATGTTTTATGCTTGATTCGAAACTAAAAAAGTTAATATATTTGAGTTTGTTACTACTTTGTGTGATATGTCTCGGAAAAATGCCATAAGTCCTACATATAAGTAAATATTTGCACTTCAATTTACTACTTTTTAATTCCTTATAAACATATCTGAGCTTATAAGAAAACAAAACTTACATTTTTACCAAAACATGACTGTATGCAGCTGGATTCAATTTTTTTTCTCGGAAAAGATGTCACTGAGCCACTTGATAAAAAAACGTTGTTTACCACTTACAATGTGCAAATTGCAACTGCTGTTATGTCGGTTAAACATTGAGAGATCTAAAATTAAGAACAGCAGAACACAAAAGAAACATTAAGGAAAAAAAGGATAGATCTGTACTATCACAACATAGTGTTGAATTTGTACATAACTTCAATTTTGATAAAATAAGAACTTTAGGCATAGAATAAAATTACAGAAAATGACTGTTGTCCAAAATGTTAAATATACATTACTTCAACAATAATATTAAGTTGGCTCATCACACGTGTACTATCTGATTGCTTGACACCAGACCATCAGACCTACAATTTACCGATCATGACGCTGCCATAGTACAAGTAACCTGTGTCTTTTCATACATAATCACCTTTTCGATAGCTTATACCAAACTATTACCTGGCACACCCAAATTTTTTTGATATCATTGAGAAGCTTATGACTTCTACTTTAAATTACCCATTTCATACAAAAAAGTATATTTTGAAAAATATCGTTATATTTTCAATCAATATTGTATGGCCTTTAATTAGAGCCCAAGTTAAACATAAATTTTTAAGAGATTTTTTTTTTCAATCGCTTGTCAATACAACTTCAAATTTTTAAAGGTGATTCGATTTATATTCAAGTATAATTCCTCCAAAATTCGTTGATACTTAAGGTACTTCGATTCCGTGGAGAGCCACCTTAATAGACAACAAGATACAGAGAAATTGAAAAATTGTTCTAAGTCTCTCGTTACGTCAATTAGGAAAGAGGATTTTTCCTGTATAGTATGAGGAACACCTGTACTGTTTATGTGCTTCTCACAAGAAACTGCTTGCAATTCTCATTTGATTGTATTACGTGCGTGTATTATGTCATTTGTGTATGTGCAAAATATAAAAGCTGCTTAACTTGAAACTCTGAATTCATTACGATTTTACATCCCTTTCGTAAGAGTTTGAGGTATATTATACACTCAACTGAATTTACGTTCATTGTAATTTATTGAAATTTGTATTGTAAAGAATTTTCATTACTCATAAGTTTTTGTACTTGATGAGGGCCGAGATGTTGTCTAAGCGGCTAAAGTGTTGTTTTGTTTTTTAAATAAATACAAAATAAGATAGTACCACCATTGGATGTTATTTTTTATCGCTTACCAACTGTTATTAGACGTATTATTAAATTAGAATTAATAATAGCAAAAATAATTATTATAATCAATTGCATAGCATAAGTACAAGAAACCCAAAGAGTAATCAATAGTAAATTATTATGCACCAAGAGAATGAAATTCTTTCCTTTCTTGGAGCGTATACGATTGCTTATTACACCTGGCTAAATGTTCGTTCAATATTTTATAACAAATAAACTCAGCCAGATACGAAAGATTCGTTCTTTACAAAAAGCTTGTCCAGTAGTAAAGGCCAGGACCATTCGTTAATTCGTTATTCTGTATGAAATGAAGTCAGCTATGTACCAAAGATTAGTTCTTCACAAAGAACTCGTTGAGTACTGAAGCCCAAGTCAATTGCTTTCATACACTGTCTCTTTTAAATTCTGCTTGAATTTCTTGTACTTCATATTTATTGTTTACTTCTTAGTCATACTATAGAAATTCAGTTTGAAATCTGAACAAAGAGTATCAGAAGTATGTCAATGAGCTGCAGAGCCAAAGAAGTATAAATATTAGTATGCTACTGCATGACGCTGTTGATGCAAAGACTAACACAAATCGACGTCCCGGACGAAGACTATGTTCTACTTCAAAACCTGTACGAATACTATGTCCTTTTTCTAAATCTGGACGAAAACTATGCATTTTACCCTAGTCCAATTAAAGACTATGCCCCTTTCCGGAGTTCAGATAAAAGTTACGCCCTCTTCTCATGCCAGGATAAAAACTATGCCCTTTTTTTCTAGTCTGGGTAAAGACTATTCCATTTTTTTGGAATCTGGGCGAAAATGCTGACCTTTTCTGGAGCCGAGATGAAGTGCAGTTTATTGAATGTCACCTTACATTTGTGTTTGTAATTAGACATATAGTCAAATATATTTATATAGTGGTTGTTGTGTACGTTTATATAAATAATTGCAAATAATAATACATTATTATGTAATCATAACACAAATTTAAGGATTATTTTATAAGCATGGAAATTAGTAATGGATAAATATTAAAGACTCTTTTGTCTTCTATTTTGGAAACTTATTATTTTTCCTACATTTTTGTTAAATACTTTTAGTAATTAATATAATTGTTGTAACTTCAAATTAAAACATAAGAACAATTTTACAGTAACTTTTTGAAAGTCTTTCATAAATTTAGAAGGAATCAACGTTTTCTTTATCATTGTCTAAAGGTCTGTCTCTTTTCTTGGATTCAGGGGGTTTGGGTCATTGTACTCGGATTTAAATTCAAAAGAACGAATGCCATTCAACGTAAATCTTTTTTTAATACGTTAATTTTTTAATTCATGTTTGTAAGAAATTCGTATTGAAATTGCAAAATATTTTTTAACACATAAATAAATTAGCAAGTTCAAATTAATTACAGTTATTGTAATATACACTTGAAAAAATCTTTTAAAATAGCTCATTCTTTTTATTTTCAAACACTTACCAAAACAAATACTGATGCCACTAGACCTGCTAAGAATAATTATTACGTGTTGTTATTTTACCAAGGCATCCGTAGATTCACGTGCATGTGAATCTTAATGTAAAGATAAAACTTGTAACACAAACATTTTAACATAAGTGTCGCAAAAACTTAAAATGTTAAATCGTTTTCAGGAGTTTCGTATTCATAAGCTTCTTTCAACGTGCTAGTAGCTATTAGTCGCCAAAAGCATGAATCAGCAGATCTGAAGGGTTTTTTTAGTTTTAGGAGAATTACACACAAAATGGGTCAGTAAATAATACGTGGATTTTTTTTTAACTTAGTTTTTGTGTGGATGCGACAAAAGGGCATGGTTCTAGCCCAGACTCGAAAAAAATGCCAAAGTTTTCGTCTGAACTAGAAAAAAAGAGCACAATTTTTGTCTGGACTCGAAAAAAGGACATAGTCTCCGTCTGGGACCAATCAGGGCATAGTCTTCGTCCAGAGCGTCGATATGCGTAGTATGTTTCTGTACAGTTAAATGACAGGAAATAAATGGTGCTTTTGTTCTCTGAAACCAGAGAAACAGAGCAAACTTCAGGTGGGGGTATAATTAATATACATATACATATATGCACAATACACACGCACATACGCATACATAAAAATGATTTGGGCTAGTGAGGCCGATGACCGATTCTACTAAAACATGTGACGTACGACAAATAAAGACCTCATAAGTTTGGAATCTACTGCTACTTTATTCACACATGAATAAGAGGGTACGTTATTTCAGTTCATGGGAATTCACATTCTTAACACCTTCAAGCTCCATGATCTCCACATAAGAATATCAACCAAAGTCTGTCTTTTATCTGCCCCTGACTTAATGTTGTTCTATTTCATTAACACGCTTTTATTTTTCTTTCTAATTCTTACTGCTATTCTTTAGCTAGTCAATTACTGTTGCTGTGTTTCTTTAAATTCAAAATGCAAAAACACTCTGTAAAAGTAATATAATATTATTATTTTATGTAAAACGATCAGCTCAGAAGTACCAACAGCGACAATGTCAATAACAGTTTTTGAAGTGAAACTTCTTATGGCACATTGTGAATTTTTTCGAGCAACACGAAATTTCTGAGCCCCCCCACCACTCCAGCCGCTCTCTCTCTCTCTCTCTGCCACGTCTCCCTTGACACCACATGCTATACAAACAGGCATCCCTACTACTCCAACTCCAGCCGCTCTGTGTGTGTGTGTGTGTGTGTGTGTGTGTGTGTGTAATAAGGTATTATTTGTTACTAAATTACCTCAAATACGTATTTTAGTTGTACTTTTCTGACGTATGAGTTATAAATTGCGAAAAAATTATAGTGTACCTTAAAAATTAATAGAGATGTTCACAAATGAATTTAAGGTGTTTTTATAACAATGTAACCTCATAAAATAAGAAAAATCGTCATATCTCGACGGAGAAGCAAAATAGGCCAAAAACACCAATTTTTTACGGGGATCCTAAAGGGGAAATAAAATATCGAGACACACAAATAGAGGTGTCATTTGTTAAGATTACATAACCTCAAATTCGTATTTTCGCTCTATCTTTATGAAATTGGAGTTATAAATTGTGAATAAATTACAGTATACTTTAAACATTAATGATACAGATGTGTGTGAAGAAATTTAAAGTGTTTTCATGACAACATAACCTCATAAAATAAGAAAAATCGTCATATCTCGACGGAGAAGCAAAATGGGCCAAAAATACCGATTTCTTACGGGTATCCTAAAGGGAAAATAAAATATTGAGACGCACAAATTGAGGTGTCATTTGATATGATTACATAACCTTAAATTCGTGTTTGCGGTCTATCTTTATGAAATTGTAGGTCTATCTTAACTCGTAACAATAACACATATGATTGCTTCTCATATAATTTTCTGTATAAAATGAGTTCAATATTTGATATTTGAAGTTTCACTTCTATCGTGGGTCCCACGACCCATTTTTTTTTGTGTGGAGGAAGGGAAAGTGCGTTTATACATATCACAGGGACAGCGGTAGTGTAGGACTACATGAATTATTTAACAAGACCACCGATACCCACTAAAATCCCCTGCCACTTATGCCGCATGACCTACGATCTACCCTCCGAAACCATGTAAGCATTCTTATAACCGTACTTGTTTAGAGTGTGGTCTTAACCGTTTTTGTACAGTGTTGTTCGTGGGTTTTCTAGTATTCAGCTCGTAATCTTTATTTGTTCTTTTTAATTGGATGGCAATTTTTAATTTAAATGACGTGCATAAAATTTATTTATTATAATCCTCTTATTAAGCCAAGTGTAAATAACAAATTTTTTTATTCACAATTAATTTGGATACACTAACAAGATTTAGTATCAACTATATGATCAATAGCTCACTTACATCTGTTACTGATAATTGATGCTACTGCTCTGAAACTCCCTTACACTCAGAAATTGAAGACTGACCTAAAGCTGTCTCCTGGCTTACCAGCTATGGTAATGATTTGGATTCTGGAGCGAATGTAATGTGAGCCAGAGCTACGATGAAGGTTTACTGGTTAATGGACGTCACATAGAAGAGAGCGTAAGTAAGAGAGCGCTGAAGTGTGCATATATAGATTTATTACGTTCAAGGTCATAACCATGTTACTTATAGCTTTTATATGTTAATATAAAATATAGAATATTTGATCTGTGTACAATAAAATACAGCATTTATATTGTTCTTACATGCTATGTATTTAAAAAGGTATAATATGCAGTAAGAATTCAATTTTATAGAGTTTGTAACTATTTAGGTTTTAATTTCAGCTATACTGTAATCATTAATAATATTCTTGACATTTAAAATTGGAATGAAACTTATGAATCAATATATCAGAAGCAAAGTCTATTTATTCTTTTATAAACTTACATAATTAAATGTAATACTGCTTTTTACACCTTAATTTATCACTAATTTCGAATTCAATTTGGAAAAACTTCTGTAATCTAAATAATAACATTATTTGTTAATTTAATTTTTTTTATGATTTTGTTAAATCTTCATTAAATTTGTTTTCTAAGCTATTATACCTAAAAGTGCGAGTTTATACGATAAAATTTAATATTTAGGCGTTATTTTACAGTTCATGTATATAATTTATACTTATTTATTACTCAGTAAAAGAAGATCTCATCTGTTATCTTAATTACAATCAGCCACAATGAATAATGCATTATTATATTCAATAATAAAGACTGGCTTACAATATGTATTTTTATCAAAAGAAAAAAGCTATAAACATCAAACAAACGTCTCAGCATCTGCCTTGGCAGCTTGGCCTATAACTGCACATGCATGCACAATTTAAACGCTCAGTACTATCGAGACGCAAGCCAATAATATCTCCAGGGCCGCATTACATTCTAAGCCGTTCCAGCACTGTATAATTATTAGTAATTTGCAACAACAACTACTCCTTTTTTTCTTGGCTATAATAACTGCTTAACAATAAGAATTTTTGCACATGGTAAAGTAAAAAAAAGGAACATCCGAATTTAAACTACTGAAATATTTTAGTATACATTAGAATACAAAATTTGTTTTATTGTTTACATACTTATATGTTGTAATTTTTTTTTTGGAATCTTAATATTCAAATTCAAATCATTCTTGTGCTGTTTTAAGTATCATTTGTTTTTTTCGAATAGTTACAGGATAAAAAAATTGAAGTATCTACTTCTCTTAAATAATACGAGTTTTAAGTTATACCAACGTACACAAATAACTTATGCACACACACACACACGCGCGCACACACACATGCGGGGCTTTGCCCCCCTACGCAATTTGCGCTGACTCCCTACTCTAGCTTAAGATAAGAGTCTTTAAATTTAACACATAGAACAGTACCTTATGTGACATTAAAATTTTTGTATTTCTTTATTTCTTATGAGTTAACATAAATATGTGTGAATGGATCCAAAATTGTTTAGCTTCTGAAAGTAAACACAATACTCACAATGGGTGTAAAACAGAACATGTTAATCAAACCTATGATTTTTAAAAGTATTTGTCATCCTACCCTGCAGGTATTTCAAAGGAAATACTGACAGTCATACCATGAGGTTTACAAGTGATTATAACTTATCTAAGTATGTATGATTTGGAATATTAATTGGCTTATTATTTCATAAATTAGAAATCCCCAAATTCTTAGTCGTTTCAGATTTTAATAGTATCGTTGTGTTTGATTTATTTGCTACTAGCGGCCCCCCTATCTCAGCTTCGCCCGAGACTGACTAAATGGAACACTATAGTGTGTTGCCACGTAATGTGAAACGATTTTAGTTAAAAATTTTGCATCTATTTCTGATACTTCTCAAAACACAAATCTTTCTATTCAAAACATATTTGTTCAGGATTCATACAGTTTATTTGGTCCAGTAAAAAGCTATAAAATGTGAAAAAAAATATACTTATGCTAAAAAGTACCCTACATTTTTTATGCCATAAAATAGTCGTTGGCCTTAAAAGGCCGTTGATTTGCAGTTTCTTCCCTATAATATATGAAAAGGGCTGTTTTTTAAAGCTGTAAAGATTCAAAGCTCACAAAAAATAAATAATTAAGAATTTTTTTCCTCTTATCTCACAACTTTAAACCAGAGCTACAAATTTCTATAGCTTAATCTCTACGTTTTTTATCGCCACAAAAATACAAATTCAGCCTATTTTAAGAACTAGAAGATTCAATAGATTACTATGAGGGTTATAGTTAAAAAATGATCACTTACTTAATAAATTCTTTCGTCATTTTTTTGACGCCTAAAATTGCATTTATAAGATGCATTTGAAGTTTTCCTTCCAATTCGACTTCTTGTGACTTTTGGCATAGTTGAGGCTCTTGTGAGTTTTCAACGGTGTTTTTTTCAACTTTGTGAGGTTGTAATATATTTATTGGCAAGGTAGTTGGATGCCCGATGACCCTAAAAAGGACACCAGTGAGCTTCTTAAGTAAACTCTTTTTGACTAAAGTTTCCAGCAAACGTTATTGCCTGTATACCTCGGGGTGAACTTCTCTGGCCTGTTATTGTAGCACTACACTAATAGGGAAGAAAACTACAACGTTTGAAGCTTTAAAGCGAGTTGTAGAGCTCTTTCCCAATGTCTCCTGGTATATTGTCGAAGCCGTTGGTGTCTAACGCACCTTTTTTTTGCAGACTCAGTTGTTTTCGTGATCTAAGATGGAAAGGTTGGTTCGTAATGCTTGCCTGTTGGAAACTATCCTGTTGGCTCGCGTTTATTATTTTTTTTTCATAGCTGTTAGGTTCTCCCAGGTTATATATTGGAGAGGATCGGTAATTCCTGGTTGAATGCTTAAAGTCGAGAGGATAATATAGGGTCGTCGGTCACCGGGGTTCCCAGCCTTGTGACAAACAACTCCGCTCGTGACGTCTGCCAGTGAATGACTGACTTGGTTTAATAGTGGCCGGCTTTACATAGTCTTTTAGTGGACGAATCGTCTCCAGATATTGTAGTAAAAATGTATTTGTTGGCAAAGTAATTTAAACTTAGGTGGCCCTTAAAAGAATCGATGAGATTGATGGTTTAGTAGGAAACGTAAATACTTAGAATGGCCCTGAAAAGGGCCAGTGGTGAAACTTGCAGCTATTTCTTATCATTATTTTTAATGATAGAGAGCCAGCTGCAGGTAGCTTGACTCTTATCCTTTAAGTCTCTGTATACGGAGACCGTAAATGAGGACAATACGCCGCTGACCAAAGAATATCTCGTCTTCAGGTCGTTTCTCGGTTAACCAATCGTTCATCGTTAGTCAGGAAAGTGAGCTTGGAGAATACCTTCTCTGTAGGTATGCCGTTTGGACGACCACTAAGAAGGATGCCATTGTGGCTTCCCATACGGTGCAGGGCTGTTTTCCCTGGTTTGCATTTAAAGTTGAAAATTCTCTGACAGCACCAGGTCAAATGGTTGAACAGCCACATCACTGCCAAAGTGTTGAAGTACATTGTGCTCTGGCTATACTCGTCTCCTCGTAAGATTCCACTGGAGACGTTGACGTCCCAAACACCCATTTTTCCGTGGCACTCATTTATTTTGGGGATTCAGGATAAAAGCGATTTATTTTGCTTACCCATGAAATTAGAGTGTCATCGGTATCCGGAATGCCCAGCTGCACAACGCACTATTCTGTTCTTGGTGTATTGCCGATGATTGACTACGATAATCATCAACTCGATGGGGCATTTTATAACCACTCTTCACTATCTTTGATTGTGGGTGGCTTGAATTTTATCTCGACACCGCCTAGCGGATCCTACGGAACTAAAACGCAAAGGGAGTTTATTTTAGCAAAACTTTGAGTTTATTTATCGCTGTTGTTATTAACTTTTTCAAGAAAAAAATTATGCGAAAACCATCTCGGAATCATCAAGAACCAGTATGCAAAATTTTAACAAAATCGGTTTAGTATTGTTCACGGTTAGCGACTAAAACGGTTTTAGCGACTTCGCTATATATATTAGTAAGAAAAGCGATGAGGCTAAATGACAGTGATAGTTATTATGTTGATCATGATGACCATAGATAAAGAAGTGATGATCATTGTAATTATGGTAATAATATTTAATGATGATAATAATTGTGATAATAATAATAATAATAATAATAATAATAATAATAATAATAATAATAATAATGATAGGAATAATAGTAAATAAGGATAAAAATAATAATAGTAATAATAATAAGACCGTGAATTTGAGTTTAATATGTTAAGTTAATATTTTGTATGTTATTTCTGAAGCCTTTATACACCAAGAATAAATATTATTCTTCCTAATTATCCTGCAGCTTTGTTCTAAAATCAAAATATAAAAACAGTTAACTTTTTTTTTCGTGCAACACATATTTTGTACGACACTCGCAGTATAATACTGTCTAGTATTCATACTGTCTTAAAATCAATTTAACAATTGTAAGTAACATTGACTTTTTACTGGTATTGTACATAAGCCTTTTATTAAATTAATTAAAATAATGCTCTTACATTTTCATATACTTTTGACATAGCCAGCCATGAATTTATTCAATGTAAAGTTGGCATAACGTACAAGTCAGAAGTCAATAATACTTAGTTGGATTTTGTTAAAGTACGAATACTTGACAGTATTATACTACGAGTATCATGCGAGATGTCAACTGAGCAAAAAAAAACTTGTCTATTTTTTTTTTGATTTCAAATTTTTTCAAGGGTACAGATTCATAAGAAAAAGTAATATTAAATACCACTGTATAAAGGCTTCAGAATTTCTTACAAAATATTAACTCAACACATCAACTTTACCTAACCTAAAAGTTCTTCTGTAAAGTATTTTCATAGGGATATCATAACTATTTAGGGAAATACCATTTTTAAAATATTTATTTAAAAAAATTTAATTACATTAGATATTGCTCATGTTAGAAAGTACTGAACAGAAGACAAGTCTGTACAACATAGCTACGGCGATCTACAATTATTCCACTAAATTTTTAGTTAAAGTAGCTCATATGAAGATGTTTCAAATATATAAATGTGTGCAAAAGTGAACTTGTGAAAATAATTCATAAATTTACCGAATATAATAAATTTTCTTAAAAATACAGCTTAGGATTTTGATTTTATGCCTTCTTTCTTCCTTTTATTAAACTACTTTATCATGTAATTCTAAAAAATTTGTTATTTAAACTAATTACATTAATTAAATTTCTCTTTCCTACAAAATTTTTTAATAAAATACTTTGTAAATAAACGCATTGAAAATCTTAAATAAGCCATTTGTTTAACTAGTTTCTATCATTATGTCTTTTTTATGTATTGTTAAAATTCCAAAATTCCAAATTGCTGTTACCTAATAACTATGTTGTTCTCGCAATATATAATTAGATACTTCGAAAATACGTACAAAAACTATAAGAGCGATGTACAAGTTAAGCCATTGTTTTTATTGAACGGTTTCTTATTTCACTACTACTTGAAAAATTGATTATTTATCTATAATTATCAACTTCCCAAATGGCTAAGTTAAATGGGGCTTAGGTTTATAGCTTGTTATTGAGGGTACTCCGGAAAACAGCTAGAGTTCCCTATCTTATCGATCAGATGACGTTGATAATATTATACAGCTGTATAACACGAGTTATTATAATAAGCAGATGTTTTATTGAACAATACGTAAATGAGTAATTTTTTGATTGCGTCTTTGACTTATGACATACGGTGGAATAAAATAAAAAATAAGCTTATGTTTTAATAGTCTGTCATCTCATTTTTCTCATTGATCGCCAAATTATTTTGTTAAATGTGGGCTTGATTAGTTATGAGAAACGACAAAGTAAAGCGGTAATACTTTTTCTAATACATTTTGTTAATTAATAAGATACTTAAAATGATCGAACTGTTAAGGTAGAAAATTTTAACTTTTTTTGGATTATCCATGATTTGTTATCAGTAGTTAATATTTATTGTAAAAATTTAACTCTTCTGCCAGTAAATTCGTCTACGAAGACCGTTTCAATAGTAAAAGAAGCATACAAAATTGTACGATTTATCATTGATAATTGATTTATTTATTACGAATCTTAATTCAGATACTGAAACTAAGGTGTTTACGTTTAAGATGTATGAAATTTAGAGTTGAAATGATAGGATTTTCAAAATATTTAAATTTTCATTAATACTTAAAATTTTCTACTAAGTAAGTGTCCTACCTTAGTATCGTTAAGTTTTATCTGTCTTTCTTTAATGGGATGTGGGTCTACGCATACATATATATATGTGTATATACACAACTTCGATTTACCACATATATTTCATTATTTGTATTATTGGCATTACGCCAGTTGCCTACTTGTATAATATTCTAGTGATTATGTCATGTTAAAAAAAAAGAGTTACCTGGGGGGAAATGATGGAGTGGGGTCTTAAGCTCACACCTTCCAGGGTGGAAGCAAGCACACTACCACTGAGCCACTAAGAGCTTACAATAATGTGTGCTGTCTGCGAGAACTTAAAAAATATCTGTAGCCAACATCTGATTTTAAGATAACACCTAGCTACATCGTAAGTACTAGAAAAATTTGGCTTGCAGCTAACCAAACGACATGACCACATTTTATTAAGGCTGAGCTAGGAGTTTGGGAAATGAATTTCAGTATTTTGAGATAAAAAAGTCTCGTTTTTGTTGTTCTTACAAATTATACAGTATACTGCGAGTGTCGTACAAAATATGTGTTGCACGAAAAAAAAAGTTAACTGTTTTTATATTTTGATTTTAGAACAAAGCTGCAGGATAATTAGGAAGAATAATATTTATTCTTGGTGTATAAAGGCTTCAGAAATAACATACAAAATATTAACTTAACATATTAAACTCAAATTCACGGTCTTATTATTATTACTATTATTATTTTTATCCTTATTTACTATTATTCCTATCATTATTATTATTATTATTATTATTATTATTATTATTATTATTATCACAATTATTATCATCATTAAATATTATTACCATAATTACAATGATCATCACTTCTTTATCTATGGTCATCATGATCAACATAATAACTATCACTGTCATTTAGCCTCATCGCTTTTCTTACTAATATATATAGCGAAGTCGCTAAAACCGTTTTAGTCGCTAACCGTGAACAATACTAAACCGATTTTGTTAAAATTTTGCATACTGGTTCTTGATGATTCCGAGATGGTTTTCGCATAATTTTTTTCTTGAAAAAGTTAATAACAACAGCGATAAATAAACTCAAAGTTTTGCTAAAATAAACTCCCTTTGCGTTTTAGTTCCGTAGGATCCGCTAGGCGGTGTCGAGATAAAATTCAAGCCACCCACAATCAAAGATAGTGAAGAGTGGTTATAAAATGCCCCATCGAGTTGATGATTATCGTAGTCAATCATCGGCAATACACCAAGAACAGAATAGTGCGTTGTGCAGCTGGGCATTCCGGATACCGATGACACTCTAATTTCATGGGTAAGCAAAATAAATCGCTTTTATCCTGAATCCCCAAAATAAATGAGTGCCACGGAAAAATGGGTGTTTGGGACGTCAACGTCTCCAGTGGAATCTTACGAGGAGACGAGTATAGCCAGAGCACAATGTACTTCAACACTTTGGCAGTGATGTGGCTGTTCAACCATTTGACCTGGTGCTGTCAGAGAATTTTCAACTTTAAATGCAAACCAGGGAAAACAGCCCTGCACCGTATGGGAAGCCACAATGGCATCCTTCTTAGTGGTCGTCCAAACGGCATACCTACAGAGAAGGTATTCTCCAAGCTCACTTTCCTGACTAACGATGAACGATTGGTTAACCGAGAAACGACCTGAAGACGAGATATTCTTTGGTCAGCGGCGTATTGTCCTCATTTACGGTCTCCGTATACAGAGACTTAAAGGATAAGAGTCAAGCTACCTGCAGCTGGCTCTCTATCATTAAAAATAATGATAAGAAATAGCTGCAAGTTTCACCACTGGCCCTTTTCAGGGCCATTCTAAGTATTTACGTTTCCTACTAAACCATCAATCTCATCGATTCTTTTAAGGGCCACCTAAGTTTAAATTACTTTGCCAACAAATACATTTTTACTACAATATCTGGAGACGATTCGTCCACTAAAAGACTATGTAAAGCCGGCCACTATTAAACCAAGTCAGTCATTCACTGGCAGACGTCACGAGCGGAGTTGTTTGTCACAAGGCTGGGAACCCCGGTGACCTACTTATGTACTACTTATGTATCAAATTTTATCGAAAATCATTGAAAAATGATCGAGTTATTTCATTTTACAACTAAAGCTTTTAAAAAATCAAAAAAAACAAAGAAGGTGTGAAAAAATTTGTTTTTTAATATTTTTTTTGATCGCTTATCGTAAATTGAGTCTCAGAATACATGTAATTAAATCAGGGCCAACGACAGCTTAAACTCGTAGTGCTTAAGTTTTAAAAAATCCTTACTTGCAAATTACAGTGTACCGAAACAACTATTCTGATAGCAACAGAATTTTAAGTGTACATTATATATAGGTTACTCTATAATTTTTGAAATATATCATACCAAGAAATGATTCCTTCTTCATTTTTTTGTACATTGAAGTCAAAGTATAATTTTATGAAGTATTATTTATTTCGTAAAAAAATAACTCAAATTTTTTGGAATAAAAAAATCTTATCGTGGCAGAAATTCGGCAAAGAACAAAAAAAGTTATGTATCATTTTCTTTTTGAACGCTTTGTTTTTGTGTCATACACGAAAATATGCTCAAAAAATAGTGTTTTTTTGTTAAATTGTTTAGTTGTTGTGTCACCACTAAAATAGCTCTTTGTAAAATCACTGCGCACCATCTAATTATTGTAAGATACATTGCTTTAGAGCATCCACAGTAAAAATCTTGGTTGTCCCCTGTGACAGAGTCTAAGATCCTTACTGCTTATGTTATAGTGAGTTACAGACTTATTTGAGTTACAATCTGGAATCAAATGAAGAATACAAAAATTTTATGCAAGATTATAAGGCTTTAGGTCATATGAAGTTACCCTCTGAAGTAAATTTTTGTCACGCCTTATTACAGTGTACTGAAAGAAACTAGCACAACAACAATACTTTTGTAGAGTGGTTTTAAATGGTTCATCCTCAACAAATGATAGGATTTTGTCTTAATTCTTGTTTTCATACAGGTCCTAATTAATTATCTAACTAGTTATGTTTTCTCCTCTGATGCAAAAAGAATGTTTCGACGGATGGATATTGAACATTCTGATCAGAGATTTCAGGCCATTCTATGAAGATATTTCCCATAGAATTCACTTCAAGTGGACGGTTTCAGTAGTGTACCTTGTGGTTTAGTATGTTCTTTGTATGTGGCCTCTAGTGTTCTTAAATTGTTGGCAGAAATTTACGAAAATAAATGTCCATAAGGTAGTAAAGTACTAACAGATAAAGTATACGTGGATGATTTTTCGTTAGGTCACCATATTTTAGAGAAAACAAAAAAAAAGTTTTAATAATCGAATAATATTTCCGTTTATTTACAAGTTCATACATATATCATGATTTAAATTTGTCATTACAACTTAAGGGATAAAAAACTGAGCGCTGTATTACAGATTTTTTTTTTTACTTCATTACGAACATAAACTAATACTTAATAAATTCATGTATTTGATATGCAAGCTACGAGAGCAGAGATGGCCATGAAAACAAATGCGCATTGTTTTTCAAAAAAGGAACGCAAAAAAGCACTGCTCTCTATAAGAGCTTGTGCTGCGACACTTGACTTTATCAACTTGTTGATTAAATAACATCCAGAAAAAATTTTAGCGTTATTTCTCTAATACTTAATGATCTTATTAATTATTTAGCAACATTTGATGTGATTGTTAATTATAGTATGAAAGGTATGATCCTCTTTGAAAGTGTTAATCATAATACTTTGTTTAACTGGTGTTAAATAACTTACGAGTTATTTTATTACCTTTGAATAAATTTTAAATACACCAATAATAGTTCTACATTCATTTAAATAAGGATAAAATGTTAGTAAACATGTACTTTGTTACTACCATTATATTGTTACAAAAATTAGTTCCAATCTGAGGAAATCCCCCAACTAACAAATTAGCTAAGAGTATTTTTTACGCAATGTAAATATAAAAATAAAACAAAATTATTGAAAAAATTTTAAACGTAGCAATATCGAAATAAAAAAAAAAATAAAAACCAAGTGTAAAAAAAACGCCGTAACGGAGATTTGAACCTTAGAGTGATCAGGGCAAAAGTACAGGTAGTGACACTAAGCTGCCTCGACTACTGGCACACTATTCCTTTACGCAATCAAAGTGACATATGTTCATGGTAAAGCTCCAATGTTTAAGTTTAAGTTTTGGTTTTTCCCTCTATTGTTAATTGAGTTGAAGTTTAAGTACCTCAAAGCAAAACCGTTGTTTTTCTGAATATTTTAATAATTATTTATTCTTATTGGAAAGGTTCCATAATTATACTAACGTTATTATTGCTCGATTTGTCATTTTAAACGTGGAACAACTTAATATTTAGCGGTATTTAGCTGTACTAACAAGCAATATTTGACTGGAAATAATAACATTCTTAACTGTCCAACATTTAAAACAAAATCTTTTTTGAGGGAATACAGCATATTGGGAACATATATCGACCTCTTGGACGAAAACAAGTCAAGTTCAGATTTTTCAATGTTATTTTAAATAGGAAAATCTGAACTGTGCTAGTTTTCGTTCAAGGCATCGATATATAGGTATATATGCATTCGAGAGCTGCGAGCTACAGCGAGAGCCGAGAGCCAAGAGATCCGAGAGCTCAGGCAGGAGGCAGCCAGAACATATATAGCTATACCTATGTATACGCAAACATTCCTTTCCCCAGTATAGGTACCTATCGTACGCACATTTTAGTCTTCCCCTCCGCTGCTGAAAACGTGCTTATATTTGAACTGGTCTGCTTCGATGGTTTGCTCAAATCAGTGAAAAGAACACGACACACTTTCTACCATAGGCTCTGGCAATCTTCCTAGTAATCTCTCCCTAGTAAATAGATGAAGGCTTGATTTAGGTAAATATTGTTTCTTTATGACTGAATAGGTGATAACATAAGTCTTAGGACCATATAGATCCTGAGACATACTTTGACAAATAAAATTATTTTTTAAGTGAAACTTTTTTAGGCACGCCGCATATGGGAAGTTAACCCATAGAACGAGCGAGCTAACACTGCCGTGAACATCTCTATAGATATTATCTATACGTACTAACTAGCACTGACTGCGCCGCAAGCAGAGGATCTGTTTATCTGTTTCTCTTCCTCTCTTTCTCTCGCTTTTTCATGCGCACAATAGTGCCCTGCAGTTACTCTATCTATACATGGTATAGCTTCTTTTTATGGTACTCTATACCTACTTCTGGAAGGTGGAAATCGTAACGTGGCTGTAATACGGGCTAAACTGGGCCTCAGTTACACCTCAAGTACTATCAGGTAAATAATGTCTAATACAAAACGTCGCTTGATTTCTTTAAAGTCTTCGAAAAAACAGTAGTAATCGTTATTTTTTATTATTTATATTTTAAAATGTGTATAAGTATGTAAAAAAACTTGCATAAAATATTAAATATGTATAATACGACAACCTTATTTTTGAAAACAAGAAAAAATGCTGTATTTCGAAAGGGAAGCGAAATTGACCAAAAATAACAATTTTTACGGATTTTTTAGAGAGGAGCTACATGATCAAGGTGCACAAAAATAGAGGAGTTAGACTATGAACAAACATAACTTTAATTTTTTGATTTTTC
The DNA here is from genome assembly GCF_036245765.1 of Copidosoma floridanum. Classification (NCBI taxonomy): domain Eukaryota; kingdom Metazoa; phylum Arthropoda; class Insecta; order Hymenoptera; family Encyrtidae; genus Copidosoma; species Copidosoma floridanum. The sequence goes on from NW_028321883.1 coordinate 7,997,105, forward strand.
GACTGTATCTTGGAAAGAAAAAGTCAAAAAAGTTTTTTTATTTAGTTGGCATGTTTGGAAAATTAATGCGGACAGTTAAAAAATCTCCGAAAAATTTTTGTTACAACATAACCTCCCATAATTGAAAAAACAGTCATATCGCGACAAGGAAGCTAGATAGACCAAAAATAACTATTTTTACGGGTTGTATAAAGGGGAACCACATGATTGAGGTGCAAAAATATAGAGGGGTTGGACTATGAACAAACGTAACCTCAATTTTTTGACTGTTTCTTGAAAAGAAAAAGTCAAAAAAGTTTTTTTATTTAGTTTGGAAAATTAATGCGGACGTTGAAAAAATCTTAGAAAAATTATTGTTACAACATAACTTCTTATAATTAGAAAAACAGTCGTATCTCGAAAAGTAAGTCAGATAGGCTAAAAATAATTTGACATTTATAAGATAATTATTGAGGTTCAAAAACATGTTACATGGATTCATACAAATAATCTAAAAATACTTCTAAAAATAGTTATTCATATCTCAAAGGCAAAGCTACATCCTTCATATTTTACCAATAAATTGATTAATTTTCTATGCTTTACTATGTGTTATAACAAAAATTGTCACGTGACCAAAACCTACATTCTTATTTTTAATTTTGATATCAGTAGAAATTAGTTGAGGACGGGTGAATTTTTATATTAAATTATCATTTATTATAGAAAACGAATGGAATAAAGCATCACTTCTTCACAATTTGAAAATAGCTATATGTCTATTGTTTTCCTTAGTCTCAATAAGATTGTGAGTGGATTATTATATTACAGTTTTAAGGTTGCCAAAATTTTCAAAAATTGTTATTTGTCGGGTTCGAAGATTTCAACAAGAATTTGTTGTACTCATATGATGTCATATCAAACGCATGAATATCAATTTTAAATAAAAGGAATTTTTTTCCCACGTAACGGGACAAAAGTACGTTTTTTTGGCCAACCAACAATTCGTAAATGTATTAATACATATATTATACTAAATATGAAAGTACTTAAAATGCGCAAATATTGTGTAGCATACGTAGTATTTTAAAATGTATATATATTATGCGCGTGTGTGCTCGAATACCTAATAATATTAAAATTTTCACTATTTTCGTATCAGATTCTTGAAGATCTATTGAAATTAGGTGTACTCTAATTTTTTTTGTTTCTTTTATACCAAGTTTAATATCATTTGATACGTGTTTTTTTTTTGTTACAAATGGACTTCATTGACTTCAAACAGCTAAACAGGATGACTCGTGGTGAATTTATACTCACCAGAAAGATAAGTGAACTAAGTAAAGGTCAAGTTTATATAGTGAAAATGGGCAAAGTCCTTACTTAGTAGGGTCTGAATGTCGTCATCGAGATTAATGATGAGTTTCGAATGTTTCTTCCTATCACATTAACAGAAGCGTGAAATAGCGATAAAACTTCTTTAATTCATTATGAAATACAATCAATAAAGTGAAACTATTTGTTGTGCATGTACGTGATTTCCTAAAATTTTTTTACGCCTAAATAGCTGTATACATGATGAAACGAACAAAGTTATGCATTGAGAAATTTTATGAAACATAAGTATTTATTTACAATTCTTGAAAGTCTTTGATACATTCCGAATTTCTTATAAATTTTTCTTATCCACCCAATTACTGTGGTTATTTTCTTAATGTAATCACTTGATTTCCTCCTCGTCAAAGAACTTTTTCCGCCAGATATGTGTCTGGATATTTAGATTTAAGAAGCTCTTACGTATAAAAGCCGCCAGAGACCTGCTGATCCTTATAATCATTGCAATGATGAGTAGTTGGATTACATCTGACTACTTAATAAACTGTAAATATTTCAGTTTATCAGTTTGGTGTATAGTTTTATTCAAAGGCAATTTTAGCTTTACTCAAGCGCACTTTATCATTAACTTAAAATTTCGGCCTTTTTATCATTTTATTATGAACCGCAATTTTTTGTAAAATTAGAGCTTCGTTGGCAACTGTAACATTAACAGGTTTTATACCAATTGTCTGTTAATGTTGTTAGGGGTTGTAGGCTGCAGCTAAATCTGGTAAAATTTCGAGCCATTTGTCGTTTTTGCAAAGATTGAAATTTGTTAACACTTTGTTTTGTGAAGTCCGGTTAAATCCTTCCCGTATAGATGCCTTGAGATAGCTGTATGTCAAACAGAAATCGATGTTATATTTTTTCATGAGGTCTTAAAAACTTTTTTATAGAATTTTTCACCTATGTCGGTTTGCATATTTTTTTAGTACTCGACTATCTTACAATACGGACTTGGTCACTGCTGTAATATCTTCTCGGGTTTATTTCTCTATAAGTACGGTCCACACTAAAAAAAAAATTACAAGTTCAAAGTGATTTTACTAGATTCAAGAAAATTTCATGCCAGAATAGTTCGAAGAACGTATTTTCTAAAATCAAAAATAAATTATCATTTGTGTTAATCAAGTAATGTTTAAATAATGGTGTATGAATACTTGAAATAAAAATACGTCTACGACGTTAAAAACATATTTGATAGTTTAGAAATCTTATTTTCTTGCAAAAAAAAAAACACTCATAACAAGTAAGAATTTCATCAAATCTAACTAATGTATGCCATATTTAAAACTATATTATCTCGCAGCAAGAAAATATTTACCAACTCTAACCAAATAAATGTATGAATAAATTTAGTTTGTTTTCTTGTTTTACAAAAATATTTCATAACTAGCAGCCCCCTGTCTAAATAAAACACTGTAGTTTGTTGACATGTAATGTAAAACGTTTTCAGTTACAAATTTTTCATCTATTCCTGAAACTTCTCAGAACAAAAATCTTCTTATTAAAAACATATTTGATCGGAATCCATACAGTTTATTTGGTCAAATAATAGGCTGTAAAAATAAAAAAAAATATAATTGTGCTGAAAAGTACCGTACGTTCCTTATGCCATAAAATAATCGTTGGCCCTATAGGGGCCGTTAATTTGCAGTTTCCCATGTATAATTTACGGCTATTTTTTAAAGATGTTAAGATCTAAGACTCCTAAAAAATATATATTAAAAAAAATTTTTTTTTTCTCATCTTACAACTTTATTACCAGAGAAATAATAAAAAAAATACAAATACATTTTCTACGTATTTAAAAATCTGGAAGATTCAAGAGATAACTGTGAGGGTACAATGAAAAGCTGATTTCTCACGTCATGAACTCTTTATTTGTCGATTTTAACACTGCAGTTTCAATTTCGATAAACTTTCTGCGTCAGTCTTTTGGTGCCAAAAATGTTATTTATTAAACGCATTTAAAGTTTTCTTTCTTATTCACCCTTTTGCGACTATTGGCATGCTTAAGACTTTTGTGACCCCTAAAGGCTGTTTTCCGTCAACTACGTTAAGTTCTAATATATTTGTTGGCAATATAGTTCGACATCCGATGGCCCTAAAAAAGATCGAAGAGCTTCTTAAGTAAACGTTAACTCTTTCTTAATTGAAGTTTACAGCAATTGTGACTGCCTGGATACCTAAGGGTGATCTTCTTTGGCCTGCTGTTGAAGCCCCAGACTGATCGGTAAAAAAATTACAAAGTCCGAAGCTTTGGAGCTAGTCATAGAGATCATTCCCAACGTCTCCTGGTATAACGTCAAATACGTTGGTGTCTAAAGCACCTTTTTTGAAGACTCAGTTGTTTTGGTCATCTTAGATGGGGAGATTGATTCGTGATGCTTGCCCGTTGGAGACTGTCCCATTGGCTCAAGTTGTTTTTTCCCTTCATAGCTGTTAGGTTTGCCCAGCGTAAATCTTGGAGAGGATCGGCGATTTCTAGTTACATGCTCAGGGTCCAGAGGGTAATACAGGGTCGTCGGTCACTGGAGTTCCTAGCCTTGCGTAGCCCAACTCCGTTCGTGACGACTGCCAGTGAATGACTAACTTGGTCTTATAGTGGCCGTCTTTAGTTAACATAGTCTTTTAGTCGACAAATCGCTTCTGAAAATGGTAGTAAAAATGTATTTGTTGACAAGGTAGTTTAAACTTAAGTAACTTAAAAGAACCGATGAGATTGATGGTCAAGTAGGGGATATAAATATTTATGATGGTCCTGAAAAGGGCCAGTGACGAAATTCCCAGTTATTCCTTATTATTATTCTTGATGATGGAGAGCCAACTGTGAATAGCTTGACTCTTATCCTTGGAGTTTCGGTACGAAGACCGTGATGGAGGGAGGTACGCCACTGACGAAAGAATATCATGTCTTCATGTCGTTTCATGGATAACCAACTGCTCATCGTAAGTCATAAAAGTGGACCTGGAGAATACCTCTTCTGTAGGTATGGCGTTAGGGCAACCACTAAGAAGGAGGCCCTTATAGCTGCCCGTACTCTTTAGGGCTGTCTTCTCTGGCTTGCATTTGATGTAGAAAATTCTCTAATGGCAGCCAGGTTGGATGGTTGAACGGCCTCATAACTCTGAAGTGTTGGGGAAGGTTATGCTTTCCTGGTATTCCTCTGGAGACGTTAACGTCCCAAACGCTTATTTTTCCGATGGATCAAATTTTTTTCGCTTGCCCAGTAAGAGTGTTATTGGTCGTCAGGATCCCCAGCTGTGCGACCTATAACTTTGTTATTGGTGTACTGCCAACGAACGACTACGATAATCAACAACCCGATGGGGCATGTTATTACCACTTTTCACTATCTTTGATTGCAGATGGCTTCAACTTTACCTCGACGCCACCTAGCGGATCCTACTGAACTAAGGTGCATAGCTGGCTTATTTTCGCAAAACTTTAAGTTTGTTAATCGCTATTGCTATTAACTTTTCTAAGAAAAAAGCTATGCAAAAACCATCTGAGAATCATTAAGAATCAACATGCAAAATTTCAGCAAAATAGGTAGTTTTCGTGGTTAGCGATTACAATGGTTTTAGCGACTTTGCTTTATATACTAGTAAGATATTTGATAGTGGTTAGTAAATAGTTTCCGAAATCTAACAACTGTTTTTTGTAAAAAAAATACATTTTATTGAAACAAGAGAATATTTATTCGTTATCAGAAATGGATGAACTCATAAAAAACTTGTTTTTTTACTTCAAGAAAAATTTTTTTTTAATTAAAGCAAAGAAGTTTTAATGTCTTGAAACTATAAAAGTGACTTAAAAAGAATTTTTTCTCTCTCCTAGAATATGTTTACTTTAAGACAGGTAGTGTAACAATATGCCAAAAATTTATTGTTTCACTATTGACAAATGTTTTGTTCGTGGCAGGGCCGTTACCGTCGCGAGCTAAAGCCCAGACCACGTTAAAGACGATAGTGTCTATTGGAACACAGCCCGTGTATATTCCGTGTAGAAAATTATTGCAAACGGCTACAATACGGAGCTTTCCGTTATCTTCCGTCATCTTTACTCATCTATACTAAGGCGTAATTCCGTAAGATTCCGTACGGAAACGAACGGACAAATATTTCCGTAAGATTCCGTACGGAAAAAAACAAGCAATATTTCCGTAAGATTCCGTACGGAAAGTAACGGAAGAATATTTCCGTAAGATTCCGTACGGAAAGTAACGGACGAATATTCCAGTAAGATTCCGTACGGAAACAAACGGGCAATATTTCCGTAATATTCCGTACGGAAAGTAACGGACAAATATTTAGGAGGAAACATCAAATTTAGATTTTGGACCCGCAACTCACACAGCTAACAAGTCTTAGATCTAGTGAATTCAATTTCTATAAAACTTTCAGTAAAAAATTCTTATTCTTGACACTTCCTAGATGGTTTTAGAATAGTTTTGATCTTGAAACAAATGATAACAATAGCAATAAATTAGCTCAAAGTTTTGAAAAATACGCTAGCTTTTCACGTTAGTTCATTAGGATCCGCTAGGTAGCGCAGAAGGAAAATCTTATAGAATCAAATAAGGGTGATTATAATAGGCCCGAGCGTCTCAGGGTCCGTACCATATAACTATTTTTCTGTTTGTCGGCTTGTTGTAACATACGCCCGTGAAGCAAAAAAAAGTTATGTGGTACGGCCCCAGTGATTTCTACAGTCGTTTACCGGCTGTACATCAAGAATAGAGTTGTTAGTCGTGATGAGAAAAAATTTCATGGATAAAAGCTGAATTGATTTGTAAGTAACATTTCACATCACCATCTGAGAGGACCATTCTACAATTGCGCTTTCCGTGCATTGCGCAAGTGCGCAGGGGCAGCGCAATTATAGAAGAGACCCTGCAACGATTTACGTACAGAACTGTATATCTTTATACACTGGAAAGTAGTGGGAGGTGCTAAAAATGGCGGAGCCAATCAGCACCGCGTGACCCTGTTTGCCGCACTGTCCCTGGACCCACTGTAATTAAGATTGTTCTAAATGGCAACATGAGTAGTGCCACGGCATTTGGAACACTTTTGAAATCTATGTGTGATTTTTATGCAAAATTTTGTCTACTATTGCACGTAAAATCTTATGGCTTTTTACACGCAAATATGATTAGAGCAAGAAATGAGATAATAAGCCGGGATAATAATGCGGAAATAATCCGAATAAACAGAATAATATATTAATTTACTATAATTTTTTGAAAACATCAGGCTGACAGTCTGACCGATGTTTTTAAGAAATTATAGTACATCAATACAATATTTCACTTTTTCCTCTTATTTTTGTTATTATTGGGTATGCTCGATTATCTATCGTTTGTTCAATCGCTTCCTATAAGAACCAATGCTTCAGGAACGTACGGTTCACTGAAAAATTCCTGTTTCCGTACGTTCCTTAAGCATGAAAGAACGAACGAACGATGGTTCATCGAACGTGCTCACTTTACTCCTTTCTCTTATTGCATTTGCGTATGAGGGCCCTATCGTCTTGTAACTCAATTAAAAATCGACACTTCCAGTTCGATTCCATGATCGATGTTTTGCAGTGAATCGACATTTCTAGTTTATCGCTATAGCACATATAATAGTCACCAGCTATATAGTTTCTCAAAGATACACTAATATATCCATAAATCAGGATGGCGTGGCCCTGGCGCCCTCTGAGTTAAGCTGTCATCATCCATTCCTTGTTTAGATCTTTTTATCGACTTAAAATAGTCAGTTTACATTTTTTTATTGAACTTCATTGTACTACGTAAAAAAATTGTTTTGTTACATTAAGCTTAATTTTTATCATTACAAATGAAGAAGGTAAAAAACCTTTGTTTGGGTATAAAGTTTAAAAATTTTGATACTTTCGAAAAGTATTTGAATGAATATATGGGAGATTGTAACCAAATATTCGTCAAGAGGTCTAGTTCAACTGACAAACCAAACTGTACAGATGATAAAAAACTTAAAGAAGGTTTAAAATATCGAATGATTCTGTACGTCTGCAAACATGGAAAAAAGAAATATCCGAGCATACAAACAATACGAAAGAAGAGGTGCCTGATAATTGAAATTTAAGATAGCATTTCGATGAAACACCATACCCTGGACAATAATCGTGCCCATAATTTTTTTCACAAAAACGCTTTATCCCATTAGAGCTACTATAAAATAGGTTCTTTTAATCTAAACACAGAAAATTGTTTACTCATAATGCTAAAATCATTGAGTTGTTCTTATTGACTATTTTGAAAATTATTTTATTACAAATTTATAAAGAATACTTTTATTTATGGGAAAATCTGTCTATAGTCCTTGCATTTATAAATGCATGTATAAATGCAAGTAAGAAGGGCACGCATTTTGTTGAAAGCATTGATATATATTTATTTATCTACTTAATTTGGTTATAACTGTTTTTCGTTATAAAAATCACTATTTGAAGGTCTTTGAAAGTAAATTGCCCAGCATTCATTAAAGTCAAAGCAACGCGTGAAGGTGATAAGCTGTTCATTGCAAACTTGAATCTTCATCACCAAAATCACTTCGATACGCAAGTATGTATTCATACAAATATTTACTAAAAATGTCCATTTTTTAAATTTCCTCTGATAGATGCACTTATCTCATTTTTGTAAAAGTTGGACCCTGTGCCAGAGCGTAGAAGATTAAATGAACAGCAAAAACAGTTTGCTTTGACGGCTACGAATTTGGGCTGCAATAAAGTATTATTGATCAAAAACATTAAAGACACTTTTGGAGTTCCTGTGACATCAAAAGATTTAAAAAATTTAAGTTATAAAGAGACGTTAAAAAATAAACCTGTAGATGAATTGACAGCTATTCTAGATTTTCTGAAAAAAAAAGGTATTTATAATTTTATTTTACCAATACATATTAATACCTGGATGCAGAACTATCTTAAATATAAACTTATTTAGGAGCAAAAGTCAGTATTTTAAATCATAGTAGAAAGTTGGAAGGCTTATTTTTTACCACTTCAGAGATGCGTGTTTCTCTTCAAGCGTGGGAAGAAACAATTTTCTTCGATGGAACATACAAGTTATTGAAAAATAACTTTGTCCTAGTAATGTTTTTTGTTGAAGATGGTAACTTTCTAACTGATCTAGTAGGAGTGGCAGTAATTTATCGAGAAGACCAATCTACTCATGACTGGCTTATTTGCAATTTTCAACAGCATCATGTAGACTCTAGCAATAAAATCAAATATTTTATGACAGATAAAAATGCTACGCAAAGAAATTCTTTCAATAAATACTATCCAAATGCTCAAAAGCTTCTATGTGTTTTTCACACACTTCAAAGTTTTGAAAGAGCAGTTTCTAAAATGCCTTTGACTGTTATGGAAAAAGATCATTGCAATGAGTTGTTTAGAAATATAGTTTATGCTAAGAGTGAAAGAGAATACGATAATTTATATATCATTATCGAAAAAACGTTTCCCAGGTGTTGCCTAGAATACTTTGTAAAAAATTGGCACCCCATAAAATTTGAGTGGACTCTGTACGTGACACATGAAAATACATTTTACAACCGCACAAATAATAGATCTGAAGCCATAAATCATCAGGTAAAAGAAGTAATCATCAAAATGGAATCATTTTTACATATGCTAGAATTATTCTTCACATGGAAAGAGTTCCATGATATGGAAGTAAAAAGAAAAATTATGCTAAACTTTGGTTCAACCTTACCCATAAGTAGCTTTGTGGATAAATCAAAATTTCAAAACTACCTAATGCAAAAGCCATTCGAAATCTTTCAACAAGAGTTACAAGGTTTTAAATTCATAACATTTGATAACATCAATTCAAACAACTTATTCACAATAAAACGGTCTAATCGTTGTACAACATCCACGTCTTGCAATTGTGTAATTGCAGTTTCATATGGACTCCCCTGCCAGCATATCTTTAAAGCTCGAACAATTCTGAAGCTTCCACTGTATTCGGAGGATTTATGTTTGGAAAGGTGGAGCAAAAGTTATTGCAAGATATCGCACAGATTTTTTAACGTTATTCCTGATGAGGAAACAGTTGTACAGTTTACTGAAAAAGTGCATGCAGTCAAAAATAAAGAAGAACTGTATAAAATCCAATTACAGGAAGTTAAAAATGACATGATTGATGTGTGCGCTTATGCTTGTGGTTCAAGTTATGTAAAAAAAATTAAATTTTAATATGAACTATTCTATCACTGGGGTAATAAACTCAATCTATCTATATCTGTTATCATAGAGCATAACAAAGAGCTTGAAATTGATGAAGTGATATTGCGCTTACAAAAACTTAATTTTTTTAATGTGAAAACCGTAGAATCCTTGACAGTACCTCAAAAAAGAAGAAGAATAGTTAAAATTTTTGAAGAGCTGGCAGTAGAAGCAAATATGTTCGATGATTTCAAGTCTAAATTAAATATTTTGCATGATACACTTGATGCTTGGAAGGACAATAAAAATGTTAAAATAATCAAGTCACTTAGCAAACCACAAAATTTAATGTCAAACTCTACCGTTTTAGAAATGCCCAAGGATATAAAAATTGCCGGTAAACCCAAGTTTGCTTATGCGACAACAAATAAATATAATTGTAAAAAAATAAATAAAAAAAAATGAAAAGCTTTATTATGATTCATTTGCTTGTTACAATTATGTCTTATCAATATTATTAGACACAGTCTTGTGTCATTAAAAAAATTCCAGCAGGTACATTAATTGAGAAAAAAATAAGAAATATTTTAGAAATGTTTATAAGTTTGACATTTATCTGAATTACAAAAAAATTCCCCTTTTGGTTCGTCTTTCAAGTGCATACATTCAACGTGGTACCATTCCAGGCAGGCTTCACATAAGATGGATCTGCCTGTATTAGATTTTGATGACTCACAAATAGAGCAAACCCATGCTTCGGATTTAATCTCTTCCAAGCAACCTTGGAATAAGATACGAGCCCGTTTAGTCATGTGTTTTACTAGCATACCAATGTCTATTTCTGATACATTACTAAATGATTGTTTTATATGATCTGGAATATCCACGACATCGATTTCATATTCATTGTTAAGGATATTTATAACGGCGATATTTGGTAAATTTAACCAAGTAAGCATCGTAGCTACTTTCTGTTTTGGGCTTTGTTTTGAAAAGGCCAATTTTCTATGAGTTGTCACAGTAGGTGTAGATAATTTTGAAGCCTCTTCCTCACTAGAATATTGCTCCAGCAACACAGGTTTTTTTTTCAAGTCTTTCTTAGAACTGCAATAAAAAATATGTAATTATAAATTTTATTGTTATTGTACATTGATTTTTTTATGAATAATTAAATATTATTACTTAGATTTCTTAGATCTTATGTTTTTAGTCGTAGATTTATTATAAATTGCTTTGAACGTAGGTTTAACAATTCTCTTCACACGTTCTGGCTTCCTTTAAAAAATAATAGTAAGTTAACATCATTGCAGCAAGAAAGGCAGCATTTATTTGTTATTTTATAATAAATTTCTTGATGTGGATCTTTAAAATAAATGAGCTGGCGTTACATTTAACTAATTCCACTCTAAATGTAATACTTGTCTGCAAGTAAAATATGACTATCCCAATCAATAAAAAAACTTCATTGCAAGGCAAAATGTAAAAGAAAATACCTGGTTAGTACTCTTCAGGCTAAAGCTGATGTAGCAATGGATGAAAAAAGGAAAGGTGAAAAGTCGTAATCAAAAAGGAATTACAAATTAAAATAAGATTAGGGCACGCGGAGTAAACGCAATAGTCAAAAAATAGATGAAAGAAAAAACATACGAACGGGTCTAAGTCTAGCAACCGTTGATGGAAACAAAACATGTTTAGCAGAGTATAGTCCTCTGCCGCCCTATCGGCTGCGTCTATGCGACGTCGCCGACTGATTTCTTAATTTTAATAAATAGGGAAACCGCGGTACAAATATAGGTAAAATTAGAAGTACGTTAAGAGATTAAATTCACTTTAACTAGAACTGATACACGAATTTACAAACAACTATCGGAACACTAAAAAATATGCTAATTTTCGCGTGGACTTCAAAACAAAATGATTAAATTCACTCGACCTTTAACACTAATTTGAACAACTCACTGAATTTAAACTATAACGGAGGAAAGGATGGCGTTGGGTTAAATAAAAGGAGACGCTATGTATGAGCCACAACGAAGATATATTTGTGACTCAAAGGAGGAAACTCCGAAGAGAAAACCCCCTGGAAGAACGACCAACCGATACAAAAGTGAAAAATATGAATAGAGGTATAAACAACTTCCTGGTGGAAACAAAAGTGTGTGGATGTGCGTATGTGTGAAGTATGTGTGAAGTATGTGTGAAGTGCGCGTCCGCACTGTTCTCGCTCTCGATCACCGTTACACGGTTCCGCTGACGCGGATTTTCGCCGTGTTTGCTCGCAGCACGTCGATTTGAGACAACGAACACTAATAGCAAGAAGAAAAAAGGATATAACGCGTGAGGTTAAACACGTGTACCCGGTATGCAAACGATGTAGGAAACTCCCTCCGCACGATGAGACAAGGAAATCCGATAAAACCAGCTAGTATTCGAGATCGCAGTAAAAACTGTAGACCGCTCAGTACGAACTGTAACTTCGGAATGACCGCGCCCCCGCCGCATCTTCTTCATTTTCGCATCTCGGCCGTCGGCGGCTCCACCCCTCTCCCTTCGATTTACTTTAAGTCTCTCGGATGACGTCCACCAATTAGCGCGGTAGAATAAGACAACTATATTAGACAATGCCGACCAAACACGAACAAAAACGATCATGAAAACGAATCCTTTGCCGGGTGCTCGACGTGTTGCGATACGCATCCGTGCTGCGAGGCTTGCTTCTCCGCCACTCACGTGGTGGCCCGTACGTTTTTAGTTGTTTACGACTAAACAAAACATGTGACCAAAACTAGGTTTGGGAGCTTCTGCATACAAAATATAGACTAGGTTACAAGGCAGCTGGATAAACATTGGTTTTAGCTGTCAGTTTATTTAAGGATAATATATAGCCCCAGCAAGCATAAATAACAATTATGATAAAATAATACTTATGAACGCATGTGGATAAATTTTTAACTGATCTTATTCAATGTTCAAAATGACACTAAAAAAAGTCAAAGCTTGCAACTGATTAATACTAATAATACATACTTAACAGCTGTATTAGAAGTGTCAGACGTCAGACTGACTGGCACTGTTTTGAGGATAGAACTACTGAATGGCACTGCAGATTCCTCAGCTCCGTCTGCACTAGACAAGTGTGGAATAGGATGAAACAGCTCGTTTTTATTTGAGCTAGACAATAGAGCATTCGATGCTAGTTATGTTGTCTCGTCTATTGCTTGCTGAGGTTGAGTGCTCCTTTCATCTATTTCGAGTGTTGGCTCAGAAATATGAGAAACCAATGCATCATCAAGAATTTCAGATATACTTGGCTTGACTGTGAAGGATGTTTGCTTTCTATAAAAAATAAAGGTTTTACTAGCATTACCAATTTAAAATTTGAATATTTCAATTAAAAAATTACTACGTTATAAATAAAGAAGGTTTTAATTTAAAACTCATTTTTTACTTTGTATTGAGTAAATAATTAATTTTCTAAATAATTTTTTTAAAAGAACTTTTCATGTATTATTAAAACACTTTTCACAATTCCCCGAATTCTTCAATAATAGTGAACAATAAAAATAATTCTCACCGAATGACATCTAGGGCAGACGGTTCTTTCTTATCCCTCGTTGCCTGCAGCTCATAATCTTTGGTGTCCAAAAATGTATTTAAAAAATGATCGCTGTTTGTTTGTTTTCTGAAATAATTAACAAAAAATTTAATTGTTTAATTGTTAATATAACAAGTTCAAATAACAATTATTATAGAGAAGTAACATTAATCAAATTACTTACTCATGTATAGTGACTCCCACTTCACATGGTACATTCTCGAATAAATAATGGTCTTGACTTTGGTTTCTTTCTTTAGTGACTTCAACGATACCCTTGATTTGCCTGTATTTTTCGTTAAATACGTCAGTTTCAGCATTTATTAAGAGAAGAGATAATTCTTGATTGAGAGTGATAATCAGCTTAAGTCTATCAATACCGATAGAAGATTTATCGTTCTGTAATAAAAACACGTCCTGTATTAAAACTTTCAACAAGCATAATTATTCTGACCTACCACTTCAAAAGGATGATTGTGATTTGTTTGAAAAATCTTGACTTTCAGCTAAGTATAAGATTCATACGGTACAAGTTTCAGCTCAGATGGGCATTCCGATACTCTTCGAAAAATTAAGAGCATTGTTGTTAAATTTTTTTATTTGTTAGTGAATATAAGTATTGAGAATTTTTTACCCCGTTTCGTGATCGACATTCTTCTGCTTGCATTGTATATGATATTCACTGTATCTGATATCTTTGTTAAATGGTTTGGACTTCGATTTTGGATCGTTTGTAACTAATTTAGTTGAACGATGTCTATACTTTAAGCCGTACATCAATAAATATCCATCAAATAATTTAGAAAACTGATCAAAAGTTGTATAAATAACATCAACCTTGATCAATGGGTAATGTGACGCATAGAGAGCCATTGTACGGAAGTTTTTCAACTTTGAATATACTCTAGTCAACAAAATACTGGCAGGAAAAAAAATTGATGCATGCAAACACATGTAGTCCGTACGAAGCGGTCGATGATTATAGGCTCCTGTGGTTTGGTGGTTAGAAGTAAGGGGAATAACGAGAAACTCTATAGCTAGTGACTATGTGCTATAGCGATAAACTAGAAATGTCGATTCACTGCAAAACATCGATCATGGAATCGAACTGGAAGTGTCGATTTTTAATTGAGTTACAAGACGATAGGGCCCTCATACGCAAATGCAATAAGAGAAAAGAGTAAAGTGAGCACGTTCGATGAACCATCGTTCGTTCGTTCTTTCATGCTTAAGGAACGTACGGAAATAGGAAATTTTCGGTGAACCGTACGTTCCTGAAGCATTGGTTCTTATAGGAAGCGATTGAACGAACGATAGATAATCGAGCATACCCAATAATAACAAAAATAAGAGGAAAAAGTGAAATATTGTATTGATGTACTATAATTTTTTTAAAAACATCGGTCAGACTGTCCGCCTGATGTTTTCAAAAAATTATAGTAAATTAATATATAATTCTGTTTATTCGGCTTATTTCCGAATTATTATCCCGGCTTATTATCTCATTTCTTGCTCTAATCATATTTGCGTGTAAAAAGCCATAAGATTTTGCGTGCAATAGTGGACAAAACTTTGCATAAAAATCACACATAGATTTCAAAAGTGTTCCAAATGCCGTGGCACTACTCATGTTGCCATTTAGAACAATCTTAATTACAGTGGGTCCAGGGACAGTGCGGCAAACAAGGTCACGCGGTGCTGATTGACTCCACCATTTTTAGCACCTCCCACTACTTTCCAGTGTATAAAGATATACAGTTCTGTACGTAAATCATTGCAGGGTCTCTTCTATAATTGCGCTGCCCCTGCACACTTGCGCAATGCACGGAAAGTGCAATTGTAGAATGGTCCTCTCAGATGGTGATGTGAAATGTGACTTACAAATCAATTCAGCTTTTATCCATGAAATTTTTTCTCATCACGACTAACAACTCTATTCTTGATGTACAGCCAGTAAACGACTGTGAAAATCACTGGGGCTGTACCACATAACTTTTTTTTGCTTCACGGGCGTATGTTATAACAAGCCGACAAACAGAAAAATAGTTATATGGTACGGACCCTGAGACGCTCAGGCCTATTATAATCACCCTTATCTAATTCTATAAGATTTTCCTTCTGCGCTACCTAGCGGATCCTTATGAACTAACGTGAGAAGCTAGCGTATTTTTCAAAACTTTGAGCTAATTTATCGCTATTGTTATTATTTGTTTCAAGATAAAAACTATACTAAAACCATCTAGGAAGTGTCAAGAATAAGAATTTTCTACTAAAAGTTTTATAGAAATTGAATTCACTGGATCTAAGACTTGTTAGCTGTGTGAGTTGCGGGTCTAAAATCTAAATTTGATGTTTCCTCCTAAATATTCGTCCGTTACTTTCCGTACGGAATATTACGGAAGTATTTGTCAGTTACTTTTCGTACGGAATCTTACGGAAATATTTGTCCGTTCGTTTCCGTACGGAATCTTACGGAAATATTTTTCCGTTTGTTTCCGTACGAAATCTTCCGGGAATATTTGTCCGTTACTTTCCGTACAGAATCTTCTGGAAATATTTGTCCATGACTTTCCGTACGGAATCTTACGGAAATATTGCCAGTTTGTTTCCGTACGGTATCTGACGGAAATATGCGTCCGTTACTTTCCGTAAATAATCTTACGGAAATATTTGTCCGTTCGTTTCCGTACGGAATCTTACGGAAATATTCTTCCGTTACTGTCCGTACGGAATCTTACGGGAATATTCGTCGGTAACTTTCCGTACAGAATCTTACGGAAATATTTGTCCGTTACTTTCCGTACGGAATATTACGAAAGTATTCTTTCGTTACTTTCCGTACGGAATCTTACGAAAATATTTTTCCGTTACTTTCCGTACAAAATCTTACGGAAATATTCTTCCGTTACTTTCCGTACGAAATCTTACGTGAATATTCGTCCGTTACTTTCCGTACGGAATCTTACGGAAATATTGCCCGTTTGTTTCCGTACGGAATCTTACGAAAATATTTTTCCGTTTGTCTCCGTACGGAATCTTACAGAAATATTCGTCCGTTACTTTCCGTACGGAATCTTACGGAAATATTTGTCCGTTACTTTCCATACGGAATCTTACGAAAATATTCTTCCGTTACTTTCCGTACGAAATCTTACGGAAATATTCTTCCGTTACTTTCCAAACGGAATCTTACGGAAATATTTTTCCGTTACTTTCCGTACGGAATCTAACGGAAATATTCTTCCGTTACTTTCCGTACGGAATTCTACGGGAATATTCGTCCTTTGCTTTCCCTACGGAATCTTACGGGAATATTCGTCCGTTACTTTCCGTACGGAATCTTACGGAAATATTGCCTGTTTGTTTTCGTACGGAATTTTACGGGAATATTCGTCCGTTACTTTCTGTACGGAATCTTACGGAAATATTGCCCGTTTGTTTCCGTACGGAATCTTACGGGAATATTCGTCCGTTACTTTCCGTACGGAATCTAACGGAAATATTCCTTGCTTGTTTCCGTACGGAATCTTACGGTAAAATTATTCCGTTACTTTCCGTACGGAATCTTACGGGAATATTCGTCCGTTTTTTTTTCCGTACGGAATCTTACGAAAATATTGCCCGTTTGTTTCCGTACGGAATCTTACGGGAATATTCGTCTGTTACTTTTCGTACGAAATCTTACGGGAATATTTGTCCGTTACTTTCCGTACGGATTCTTGCAGGAATATTCGTCCGTTACTTTCCGTATGGAATCTTACGGAAATATTGCCCGTTTGTTTCCGTAAGGAATCTTACGGAAATATTGCCCGTTTGTTTCCGTACGGAATGTTACGAGAATATTCGTCCGTTACTTTTCGTACGGAATCTTACGGAAATATTCTTCCGTTACTTTTCGTACGGAATCTTACGGAAATATTCCTTGTTTTTTTCAGAACGGAATCTTACGGAAATATTTTTCCGTTTGTTTCCGTACAGAATCTTACGGAAATATTCTTCCGTTACTTTCCGTTCGGAGTCTTACAAAAATATTCGTCCGTTCGTTTCCGTACGGAATCTTAAGGAAATATTCTTCCGTTATTTTCCGTACGGAATCTTACGGAAATATTGCCCGTTTGTTTTCGTACGGAATCTTACGGGAATATTTGTCCATTACTTTCCGGACGAAATCTTAGGGAAATATTGCCAGTTTGTTTCCGTACAGTATCTGACGGGAATATGCGTCCGTTACTTTTCGTAAATAATCTTACGGAAATATTTGTTTGTTCGTTTCCGTACGGAATCTTACGGAAATATTTTTCCGTTACTTTCCGTACGGAATGTTATGGGAATATTTGTCTGTTACTTTCCGTACGGAATCTTACGGAAATATTCTTCCGTTACTTTTCGTACGGAATCTTACGGAAATATTCCTTGTTTTTTTCAGAACGGAATCTTACGGAAATATTTTTCCGTTTGTTTCCGTACAGAATCTTACCGAAATATTCATCCGTTACTTTTCGTTCGGAGTCTTACAAAAATATTCGTCCGTTCGTTTCCGTACGGAATCTTAAGGAAATATTCTTCCGTTATTTTCCGTACGGAATCTTACGGAAATATTGCCCGTTTGTTTTCGTACGGAATCTTACGGGAATATTTGTCCATTACTTTCCGGACGAAATCTTAGGGAAATATTGCCAGTTTGTTTCCGTACAGTATCTGACGGGAATATGCGTCCGTTACTTTTCGTAAATAATCTTACGGAAATATTTGTCCGTTCGTTCCCGTACGGAATCTTACGGAAATATTTTTCCGTTACTTTCCGTACGGAATGTTATGGGAATATTTGTCTGTTACTTTCCGTACGGAATCTTACGGGAATATTTGTCCGATACTTTCCGTACGGAATTTTACGGAAATATTCTTCCGTTACTTTCCGTACGGAATCTTACGGAAATATTCTTCCGTTACTTTTCGTACGGAATCTTACGGAAATATTGCTTGTTTTTTTCCGAACGGAATCTTACGGAAATATTTTTCTGTTCGTTTCCGTACAGAATCTTACGGAAATATTGCCCGTTTGTTTTCGTACGGAATCTTACGGGAATATTTGTCTATTACTTTCCGGACGGAATCTTAGGGAAATATTGCTAGTTTGTTTTCGTACGGTATCTGACGGGAATATGCGTCCGTTACTTTTCGTACGGAATCTTACGAAAATATTCCTTGTTTTTTTCCGAACGGAATCTTACAAAAATATTTTTCCGTTTGTTTCCGTACAGAATCTTACGGAAATATTCTTCCGTTACTTTCCGTTCGGAGTCTTACAAAAATATTCGTCCGTTCGTTTCCGTACAGAATCTTAAGGAAATATTCTTTCGTTATTTTCCGTACGGAATCTTACGGAAATATTGCCCGTTTGTTTTCGTACGGAATCTTACGGGAATATTTGTCCATTACTTTCCGGACGGAATCTTAGGGAAATATTGCTAGTTTGTTTCCGTACGGTATCTGACGGGAATATGCGTCCGTTACTTTTCGTAAATAATCTTACGGAAATATTTGTCCGTTCGTTTCCGTATTAAATCTTACGGAAATATTCGTCCGTTACTTTTCGTACGGAATCTCACGGAAATATTGCCCGTTTGTTTTCGTACGGAATTTTACGGAAATATTCTTCCGTTACTTTCCTTACGGAATCTTACGGTATTATTCGTCCGTTACTTTCCGTACGGAATCTTACGGAAATATTGCCCGTTTGTTTCCGTACGGAATCTTACGGAAATATTTTTCCGTTTGTTTCTGTACGGAATCTTACGGGAATATTCGTCCGTTACTTTCCGTACGAAATCTTACGTAAATATTTGTCCGTTACTTTCCGTACGGAATCTTACGGAAATATTCTTCCGTTACTTTCCGTACGGAATCTTACGGAAATATTTTTCCGTTACTTTCCGTACGGAATCTTACGGAAATATTTTTTTGTTTGTTTTCTTACGGAATCTTACTGGAATATTCGTCCGTTACTTTCCGTACGAAATCTTACGGAAATATTGCCCGTTTGTTTCCGTACGGAATCTTACGAAAATATCGACCGTTTGTTTCCGTATGGAATGTTTCGGAAATATTCGTTCGTTACTTTCCGTACGAAATCTTACGGAAATGTTGCCCGTTTGTTTTCGTACGGAATCTTACGGGAATATTTGTCCATTACTTTCCGGACGGAATCTTAGGGAAATATTGCTAGTTTGTTTCCGTACGGTATCTGACGGGAATATGCGTCCGTTACTTTTCGTAAATAACCTTACGAAAATATTTGTCCGTTCGTTTCCGTATTAAATCTTACGGGAATATTCGTCCGTTACTTTTCGTACGGAATCTCACGGAAATATTGCCCGTTTGTTTTCGTACGGAATTTTACGGAAATATTCTTCCGTTACTTTCCGTACGGAATCTTACGGGAATATTCGTCCGTTACTTTCCGTACGGAATCTTACGGAAATATTGCCCGTTTGTTTCCGTACGAAATCTTACGGAAATATTTTTCCGTTTGTTTCCGTACAGGATCTTACGAGAATATTCGTCCGTTACTTTCCGTACGAAATCTTACGGAAATATTCGTCCGTTACTTTCCGTACGGAAATATTCTACCGTTACTTTCCGTACGGAATCTTACGGAAATATTCTTCCGTTACTTTCCGTACGGAATCTTACGGAAATATTCGTCCGTTACTTTCCGTACGGAATCTTACGGAAATATTGCCTGTTTGTTTCCGTACGGAATCTTACGGAAATATTTTTCCGTTTGTTTCCGTACGGAATTTTACGGGAATATTTGTCTGTTATTTTCCGTACGAAATCTTACGGAAATATTCGTCCGTTACTTTCCGTACGGAATCTTACGGAAATATTCTTCCGTTACTTTTTGTACGGAATCTTACGGAAATATTCTTCCGTTACTTACCGTACGGAATCTTACGGGAATATTTGTCCGTTACTTACCGTACGGAATCTTACGGAAATATTGCCCGTTTGTTTCTGTACGGAATCTTACGGAAATATTTTTCCGTTTGTTTCCGTACGGAATCTTACGGGAATATTCGTTCGTTACTTTACGTACGAAATCTTACGGAAATATTCGTCCGTTACTTTCCGTACGGAATCTTACGGAAATATTCTTTCGTTATTTTCCGTACGGAATCTTACGGAAATATTGCCTGTTTGTTTCCGTACGGAATCTTACGGAAATCTTTTTCCGTTTGTTTCCGTACGGAATCTTACGGGAATATTCGTCCGTTACTTTCCGTACGAAATCTTACGGAAATATTTGTCCGTTACTTCCGTACAGAATCTTACGGAAATATTCTTCCGTTACTTTCCGTACGGAATCTTTCGGAAATATTGCTTGTTTTTTTCCGTACGGAATCTTACGGAAATATTTGTCCGTTCGTTTCCGTACGGAATCTTACGGAATCACGCCTTAGTATAGATGAGTAAAGATGACGGAAGATAACGGAAAGCTCCGTATTGTAGCCGTTTGCAATAATTTTCTACACGGAATATACACGGGCTGTGTTCCAATAGACACCATCGTTGAAGACAGATACAGGGAAAAGGATTAACGCGAGACTTGTAATTGTAAATTAACAGCAACATTTATTTTTAATCAATTGGTATACTATGTACAGGTGCGAACTGAGCGAAGCGTTCAACTTAGCCGCGGCGCTTGCTTGGACTGACTAGTGCTACGCAGAGCACGGTGTATTTATATGCTTTTATGTGAAAGTTCGAGAATATTTGGTGTTGCAGATAACAACTATTGAATATATTATAACGTAGAAAAGTATAAATGTAGCACAGTCTCTAGAGCATTCTTTTAATCCAAGTAGTAACGTATGAAACATAAGATATTTAATTCTAAGAAGCTCGCGAAGAAGTAACAGACATTTAAATATTACAGCAATTTCGCATAGCAATAAAATGTACAGTTCATTTAAGCACAAGTTCACTTTAAAACTGAACATGTTTATTGGCGTCTATTTAATCATTCTTTGACATTATATAATTCATGTTACATTTTAAGTGATGTTTTTTTGTAACATAAGAATTATTACTAGATATAAGTTAACGTTTTACTGTTTTAAGAGAATACTTTATGAAAGTAAGTGAACATTTTGTTGAATCACTGACATATGTACTATTTTTCCTAGTATGCTCACTTTATCGAAGAAAATATTTACAAGCATCTCAAAACTACAAGCTTAAAATTAAAAAAAAAAGAATTCTTAGATAATGTATCGTACGTATGTATATATTTTCCTATATTATACATTTATTTTAAGTGAATTCAGCCTCTAACTCCCTTCCATCCCCCTCAAAGTACCTTGGTGTTCGTTTGTTTTCTTGCTGTTTTGTATATTTATTTACATTCCTCTCCATCCTCCGTGAATTTTCCATGCATCTCCCACGCATCCCCTTTTATTCTCTTCCACCTAAGGGGTAGTATAGCAGCTTAAGTGGGGCTGCATACACACAAATTAGAGTGCTATACGTCAGGCTCTTAATAAGGGCACTACTATGGGCACTGAGCACTGGGCACTGGGAGATGAAAGGGAAGAAAGATAAGGAGGTCTTCCATCACAAGAAGGGGAATAGGGGGAATTAGGCAATTTTGTGGCGAGAAGGTTGCCTGTCCCCTTCACAAAAAGCAGTGTGTGGTGAAAAAGCACATATAAAAAACTATAGAGGTACTTGCCCGAAAAGTCTACACTGGTCGGGAACAGCACCATGGTCTTCCGCCTGCTGGTCCGCGACCTAGCTGACTAAGTCACCGCATGCTCTTATATGTATATATATATATATATATATATATATATATATATATATATATTCCTATATTACATATTATTTCAAGTGAATTCAGCCTCAAACCCCCCTCTATTCCCCTACACCCCCACCTATCCCCACACTTCAAACCGTTTTTTTGTCAAGGACTTTTTACGAAGTTAATTTGGTTAACTTGGGGTGGGTTTCATTCTTTAGGGGTGAATTGTTCCTCCTTTATTATATAGTTATTCTAAGGATATTTAGCCTCCAACCCCCTATCCTTTTCCAATCCTCCACCCATCCCTCACAATTTATACTGTTTCGTGATCAAGGATTATAAAAGTTTATTCGGTTATTTTGGAGTCGATTTAATTCTTAAGGGGTGAATTGCATATGCGGTTTAACCACGGGTCCGGATGGGTTTAAAGGACTTAAGGTTGTTTAGAAGAAAATCACAAATTATGAGAAAAACTTGAAATTAATAGTATAGATAGTCTACTATTTAGGCCATGTCTTTGTAAAATTTTAAGTCAATTGGAAAATTATTAACGTAGTAAAAAAATCGTAAAGTTGCATTATTTTAACCGCTCAACTACAGTGTGAATCGAGAGAGTCAGTTGTACTCGCAATCAACTCGCGATAGCTCTCTTCGTTACATTAAACTTTTTTTGAAAAAACAGCCACAAATTCTTGAAAATATTTTGCATCGATCTATACCAAGATAATTAACATTCGGGGATTTCTGAGCGAAATATTTGAACGTAAAGATAAAAAGTCACGTCATAATTAACTTCAAGTAAAAAAAAAATAAGTAATAAGAATATGATTATAACATCAATACAGATTCCGTTTTATATTGATTTCAAACATATTTATGAAGTAAAACAATTTTTAAGATAGTTTGATAGTTCCCAGGGCGAAGAAAAATATCTAGAGCGCCCAACGTATAAACATAGGAAAATCTCCCCCATCTCTCTTTCATCCCCACCTTACTTCTAAACAACCTTAACAGTTTAAAAAATAATTGCGTTTGATTGTGTAGTTGTTTTGATTGTGCCAATCAATTCAAGTATTGTACAAGAGACTTCGATATGTTTTGAAGAAGTCTTAAACTTGTATCATAGTAAAATGATAGTAAATATAATACTTGAGTTTTTGGGAGCTTGGGGGGCCCTGGCCCTGCAATATCCTCCGTCATTTTACACAACAGCCAGCATTATAGGAATTCGAGGTTATTTAACCGAAGAGCAGCTGTATCATAAGGACTGCCAACCTTAACAAATCATAATAAAGCACAGATGTAAACAGTGCACTTGGCTGTGATGGTGGTGTACGTAAACGAGCCCCCGGGCCGCCGGAACTTCTGTTCATGAGCAAGAACACCTACGTGTCATTCTGGAAGAGAAGGCTAAATCCTGTCTCCAGGTACTACTCTAACGGCTGAGCTGATAATGTAGCGATCCGAAGGATGCAACAGCACTTGAATATAAAGGTAATATTACTCGCTACTGTTAAACAAACAGCTACAGTAATAAATATATATTTCGTTTTTAGTACAAAACCACGTAATACACACAATTTTTACACTTTTGTTTTAAGAATCTATTATAAAATTAGGAAAATGAATTTTTTTGGCTACTATCTTAAATTATTTTTATATTTTTTTTAAACATGATTTTTAAAAAGCCCTTTGTATGTTGTTATTCAGCCTATATATGGTTTCACTAGAATGTAAATTGCTCCTTAGCAACTTATTGCGTTTGAAACTTCTATTAAACAATCTGTTAAATAATTTACATGTGACTACTTTGGTTGACAAAAATAGTGATTAATGAAATACTCTGTAACAGTATAAGTTTAAAATACTTTGTGTAAACGCATGTGTACGTTACAGGCAAGCTGGAACACCAAGTTGATTTTTCATTGATTAGTAAAAAACTTTATGGTCACAAGGTACTAGTCTGACGATACTGGTGAATTTATTTGTAGTCTGACACACGGCTCTTCTAGAGGAGTTCCTTGAAAACAAACCAGATTGCATAGAGGAAAGAAGTCGTTTAAATAATGGAGAAGTACGTATTCTTTATTCAAATGAACTAAGGGATAAGGATAACTTGAAGACCAGAATATGTGAAATTAAATTTGTAAATAAATTTGTAAATCAAGTTCAGGTTCTCTAAATTTCTCAGACTGAACATGAATCCAACATTTATTTAAGCAAGTGTTCAGATGGTCTTTAGGTCACTACACGATCCAATGAATACGAAAGTTGATACTCGATTGAACCTCATGTGAAAATTCCATATGTATATTGAATTCAATAAAACGTTTTTCTACATGATTGAAAAATAGGCCTTGTTAAGTAACTAAATCATTCCTACACGGCAATTACTATGTCTCCAAAAAGCTTAACAGTTAATTTTTAGTTTGGCTTATGTATCGTGCAAATGTTTATACTAGCCTTGAAAAGTAAAACTTTCCTTTCAATTTATTTGATACTTGAAAAATTGGAAAATTAACATCATTGAAAAAGAATTTTAAAAATCAAGTTGGTATATATTTATACCTCGGAATATATAATAAATGTATCATGTTATTGTGACAAAACTTTGATAGATTCACTAAATATATTGATTCAGTTAAGCTTGGTTTTATCTAAGTGTGCAAAATTTACATTATAATAATTTAAATAAAATCTCTTGGTAATTTATTTCAAAGTAACGAGGCCGTTTCATACAAGTACATCAACAAGAGCAGCTTACACAGAGTACACAAATTGATACTTAATGAACAATTTACTTTTAATGTGTACATGATAAAAAATCCTCCAAGTAGAAAAAGGATTTACCACTCTAAGTGTAAATAAAAAACATGATCTTGTCAACACTATTTTCAGTTTTGGAGACCCAAATTTTTTCCAGAAAAAGACTTCTTTCTAATGAATTATGAATTAAAGGTAGAACAAAGTACCATTTGATGCTGTATTTAACATTTATTGTATAACTGACTTTGAATGCCTATGAACTAAAATGGTTATTTACCTATGGACCATTGGTAGTGTTAAAGTTCATTGTAAACTGTCATTACAAAGTTAAAAGCTCCTATTTAAAAGATAGTATCACTTATTCAACCAGTTATTAATAAAATTGATACATATAGACATTAAGTTTATTTTATGGAACATACAAAAGAAGCATGCAAAAGGTGTAGGTCAACGTCGATTTAAATGTGGTACAATTCATAAATTTTTTTGAAAAATGAGCTTTAGTTCCCAATCACCGTCCTCGTTCTGCTGGTAAGCCGCTGCATCTATAATTTCTCCATTGTGTTCTAGTAGTATTGGTATTTCCACAACCCCATAATAAGGTGCATTTTCTATATCTTGACGTAATTTTTTATATACCGGGAGATTTTCCAGATCGTTATCATAATCAATGTCTGATGTGCTGTTGTTGGTAACAGTGGGAGTATTCTCAACACTTGCTGTCAGTTCTTCACAACAACAACAAAATAATAATCAGTACTATGTTGAACAATTGTTACATACTTTTGCACCCTTGAAATATTAGATAATTCCATACCGATGTCAAGATAAGGTTCTCCCTCTAGTTCTAAGCTCTCTTCAATTTCGTCCGCGCTGTTGTTAAGATTTTCAAAGTCTTTTGTTTCTTCTTCTGAAATATTATCAATCAATACGTAAAAACTCACTGATAAGTATTATGAATCAATTCATTATTAAACGTTGTGTAGATGTAATATAGATTAAATAATTTTCACCGAGAAACAACCAAGATTTAAAACTGTTTTTAAAATTTTAATAAGCGGCTTTTTGAAAATTTGAATCAGTTTTCGAAAAGTTGTAGTGTTGGTTATCGCTTCAATTAATTTTACAGTAAATTGATCATGAAGTGAATATTTTGGTTTTAAACCAATAGTTTTGTTATTATTGGATTGTACAAAAAACTTTTTGGGGTAAGTTGCGAGTTAAAAAATAATTAAACATGAAAAAAACTGTTACGCTACCCGACTGCTAAGCGTCAGATGATAATCAGCTGATAATCACCTGACACTTTGGCATGATATTCATTTGACATTCACCCAATTTGCTCATGATCTTCTCCTGATTTTCAGATGATTATCAGCTGATATGTAATTGATGAAAATCAGCTGATTATCAGGTGTAAATCAGCAGAATATCATGTGAATATCATGTGAATATCAGATGAGCTTTGATCTAAGCCTATTGAACAGTGTTCACCCGATATTTACATGATATTCACATGGTATATTCAGCTGATTTTCACCTGATAATCAGCTGATTATCACCAATTACACATCAGGTCAAACCAGCTGAAAATCAGGTGATAATCATGAGAAAGTCGGGTGAATATCAGGTGAAAATCATGCCAAAATGTCAGGTGATTCTCAGCTGATTATCATCTGATGCTTAGCAATCGGGTTCTTAATTATGTGATAAAAACGTGGTCCAAAATCTTTTCAAATTTAACTCGGTTACCTGTTAGGGTTTAACAGTGAACGGTTACTGCTAATACTGCGCTAAATACTTTAATTTTCATATAAAGCAAAACTTAAAATTTTTTTTTTTTAGCATTTACAACTGACGCTTTGCGGCCTTGAACCACAGTTTGCGCCCTTGTAATCACTTTGGGCCCGCAGGCAGAAGCGTTTTTTTCGCCCTCCGGGCCAATAGTACTTTTATGCCTTCGGGCCCAAAGTGATTACAAGGACGCAAAATATAGTGTGCCCACGGGCGCACAATTGCACTTTGCGCCCTCAATAAGAAAAAAAAATTCACGTCGGGCACAAACACACAATAACTACGCCCTTCGGGCGTTCATGTTTGTACTTCATGACTTAATGTACCATTTTCTACCTCGGACATTTTTGAGAGGCTCGTGTGCCCTCGATAAAGGAAAAACACTATTCGCCACATAAGCGCCATTGCTCCGTGGCTACCTTACAGCCGCAAAATAACCCTGGATTACTTAAGCTCAACTGCTCAGAAAAAGATACTAATTTTGTCAATCGTTACGAAATTTGGCCAATCTCAATACTTAATATTTTTACGATTTTTACGATTGCAAAGGTCGCAATCTTCAACAAGTTTGCACTTATGTATTGCAGAGAAATCAAAAAAATTACATAGATAAAAGTTATTAGTACTTTTTTTTTTTTTTTTTTAAATGAAAGCACGAAAATAAACCGATCAAATTTAATGCATCCCCACATTTTTCTATATGAAGTAAGACATTGTAAATTCCAGGAGAAAGGTTACAATACAAATATTATTCAAGGCGTATTCAACAACTTAAAAGTAACGGTTTAATTTTAGGTAAAAACAAGCATTCGTATTTTTTTTTGACTGCAGAGTGGAATAAGAGAAACTTTAAAAAAATACATTACCAATGTCTTCACCAATAAAAGTTGATACGGTATCCAAAAATGTAATCAAATCCCATTTTTTTCCTCTAATTTTCTCCAAGTGTTATCGATAAGTTCGTTTCGTGCTTTTGTTTTTGGAGTTTGCGTGTGTATGTCGGATTCTGTTAAATCTTCTCCCAGATTAATTAAAAAACGACTTTTGTGAAAAGCACCTAGTAGACCTCCTATAATAATACATTAAATACTTACTATTTATCCACAGTTTCCTACTCATAATTTTCATCACACTTTTTATATTCTTTTTTTTTACTTACGCATAAACACTTCTAACGAAGCATGACTCCCCAACTGATCAACTAGCCATTTATGGAATGCTTCAAGAACGTTGTTAGTTCGTCGAGGCTGTCGGTATACACTAAAATGAAGATCACTCATCCATTGATTGACAAAGTAGTTGAAAAACTGGAGTAAACACATATCGTTTGGAAATTTTATGCAGCGATCTTTATCAATAAGCCGGAAACTTTTCCATATGAGATCTTGAGGCAACAGTGCCAATCATATCAGTTTTTTCATTAATTTATGTTTTACAGCGTTTGCCGTTTTTTGATTTTTTTTTAGAGCAACCTTTTTAGAAATGGCGTTTTTGTACACGGCCTGGAAGAAGAAGTTTGATTATTCCGCTAATAATAATTTTTCTTCTCAGCCTCTTACTGTAAAAAATTAATAAACTTACTTATTCTAAACGAAAAAAACAACCATGAAGCTGAATACTGGGAAAAATGATTTTGAAAGCATTTCTCAATGCTACTTCATAGTCCGACGTCAAATCAGTGGGAGCAAAATCTCGAAACACATTTTTTATAGTTGTAAGTACTGCAGCGTAGACTTCTGTGGTTCTGTTGCTCATAAGCATAAATATAATTAGTACAACCTATTAAACACAACACAATTGATTAATTCATCGAACCCTTATTACAAATCTTAACGATAAATCGACATGAATTAATGTTAATTAAAGTGTTTCTTTTATTACAGAATCAACGATGATTCGGCGTAAATTTAGTATCGATATTTAGGATAGGGAATTTAATAATATAAAAAAAGAAGTTTGTGCCGTTTAAATGCCCGTTTCAATTCTTTGTTTGTTTTCAATACGTAAGCGCTAATTAAACAGTGAGTGTGTATGAGATAATACTTGAAGAAAGCGATGTTTTGAATAATATGTTTATGAGGAGTGGCAGTGGCTCAGTTTTAAGTATTCTTGTAACTGATACAACGCTGTTCTAGGGGTCGTGGGTTCGATTCCCGGTGAGTGCAAATTTTTTCAAAAACTGTTTTCACCGGAAAAAGTTCGTATGCAACCCCGTCTGTTTCAGGGTGGTTTTTCCGTAGAATTTTCACCTTCAGAGTAATTCCAGGATTTTTTCTTGCTCCGCAGGTCTTCGGGCCTGAGTGAATGCGAAACAGTGTTAGGGCTATATAGGTAGGGATTAGCGGATCCGATGCCAGGTGCCAGACAGGGATCGCCGGCCTTACCGGCGAGGAGTGGTCCTTGAATCATGAGGCTTACTACTCTCGAAAGTGACGCAAAATTCAAACTGGCTACATGCACCAAGACGTAATAACCCAGTAATTCGATAAGATTTCATACGTAATAAATTAAGCTTTTTAACCCCAAGCTATTTAACCCGATAACTCAACGCGCCCATTAGCAATACCACAAGCTTACTGGTTGCTTTATTGATAAAGTATTAAATAACAACTCTATAATCAATCACCAGACAACTTGGAACGATGACTTGCGGCTTCATTAATTAATAAAGTATTAGATAATATCGCGAGAGTCATTTACCACGTAATCACGAGTGCTTTAGCTGATATTTATAGCTCAAGGATTTCTAAAGAGGCTAGTAAGCACTTCGAGTTGTCTGGTTATTGGCACTTGTGTTATTAATTAATTCTTTTATTAGTTAACAAAGCGACCAGTAAGCGCCCCGGGTTGTCTGGTGATTGATGATAGAGTTAACATTTAATGCTTTGTTAATCAATAAAGCGACCAGTAAGCTTGTGGTATTGCTAATGGGTGCGTTGAGTTATTGGGTTCAATAGCTTGGGGTTAATTTATTACGTATGAAATCTTATCGAGTTGCTGGGTTATTGCGTCTTGCTCCATGTAATTAAATATAATTTTGCGCCATATCATCTGCCAATTTCGAGAGCACTGATGGGGCTTCTCCAGGGATGCTTATTAGCCTGGATCCGATGATTCGTCAGAGAGCGCTATACAAAGGACAAAAAGTGAGTGGAAATTATAAAAATTATTGTTTCAACTGATTTTTAGCCCAATTGTAACGATTAAAAGCTCAAAATTTTAGTAATGAAATCGTTTACAATATGTGATACCAACTTTTTTGATACTTCTTATTTGAGACCAGGTTTAGGGTGGTCAAACGCAGAAGTTATCACAAAAAATGACAACTTCATAATTTTTTTGGAGTAATGAACAAAATATCTAATGATTCAATATATCCGTGAATGTAATTAAGTATATTATGTGTTGATAAGGTCTTAAAAAATAGTGCGATACTTATGATTCCAGATTATATTTCACACATGATTGTGAAGAACTGTGATTTGTGTTTATTGATATTAATATTTGGACGGACATCAAACGTACCATCTGTATAAATACGTACAGCAGAAATACTTTTCATTATTTCTTCGTCATACCCAATAACGTGATCTTGGCCATCTGACAAAGTAACAAGTGTAGATGTCACGTACTTCATTTCATTATCTTACTAATATATGAAGCAGAGTCGCTAAAACCGTTGTAATCGCTAACCGCGAAAACTACTGAACCGATTTTGCTGAAATTTTGCATACCGGTTTTTGACACGTCCTAGATGGTTTTCACATAGTTTTTTTCTTGAAAAATTTAATAACAATAGCAATAAATACGCTCGAAGTTTTGCAAAAATATGCCAGCCTTTCACTTTAGTTCAGTAGGGTCCGCTAGGTGGCGTTGACATAAAATCGAAGCAATTTGCAACATAATGAAATAAGTGTGGTTATAATAGGCCAGAGGGTCGTAGTTTTTTCTGCAATCGTCGACTGGCAGATCATCGACAATGTAGCTGGAGATGTGCAGCTTAGTATACCGGTTACCGATGACGCTTTTCTCCGAAGGGGAAGTGATCTAGGTCTTTACTTTCACCTAGAACCTTCAGGATTGATAAGTGCCACCAATGAAAAATTTTTTCTAACCGATAACGTCTCCGGTGTAAAACCAGGCGACGTGTCAAGCCAGATCACATCCTGCTCCGACACTTCAGAGTTATGTGGCCGTACCACAATCTGGCCTAGAATTTTAACTACAAATATAAGCCAGGGAAGACAACCCTAAAGAGTATGGGCAGCCACAACTGCCAACTTCTTAGTGGTCGTTACAACGGCTACCTACAGAGAAGGTATTCTCCAGGCCCACTTTCCCGACTAACGACGAGCGGTGGTTATCCGGGCAACGACCTGAAGACGAGATATATTTTGATCAGCGGCGTATATCTTCCTCACGTACGGTCTCCGTACACAGAGACTCTGAGGGTAAGAGTCAAGCTACCCACAGCTGGCTCTCCATCATCAAGCATAATAATAAGGAATAACTAGAAATTTTATCACTGGCCTTTTTCAGGGCCAATATAATTATTTACGTTCTTTACTTAACCTTCAATCTCATCCGTTGTTTTAAGGGCCCCCTAAGTTTAAACTACCGTGCCAACAAATACATTCTTACTAGCATTTCCGGAAACATTATTCGTCAACTAAAAGACTACGTAAAGCCAGCCACTATTAAACCAAGTCAGTCATTTACTGGCAGACGTCACGAGCAGAGTTGTTCGTCGCAAGGCTGGGAACCCCGGTGACCAACGACCCTATATTACCCCCTCGATTCTAAGCACATAACCAGGAATCACTGATCCTCTCCAAGGTCTGCGCTGGGCGTACCTAACAGCTATGAAGGAAAAAAAAACTTGAGCCAACGAGAGTCTCCAACGGGCAAGCATCACGAAACAATCTCTACTAATCTCTCCACCTTAAATCATCGAAACAACTGAGTCTACAAAAAAAAGGTGCTTTAGACACCAACGTCTTTGACGATATGCCAGGATACGTTGGGAAAGAGTACTGCAACTAGCCCCAATGCTTCGGACTTTTTAATTTTTCTCCCGATCAGTCTGGGTCTTCAACAGCAGGCCAGAGAAGATCACCCTGAGGTATCCAGACAGTCACAATTGCTGTAAACTTTAGTCAAGAAAAAGTTCACTCAAGAAGCTCACCAGTCTTTTTTAGGGCAATCGGACGTCGAACTACCTTACCAACAAACGTATTAGAACTTTACAAAATTGACAGAAAATAGCCTTTAGGGGTCACAAAAGTCGCAAGACGGTGAATTACAAGGAAAACTTCAAATGTATCTAATGATTACAATTTTAGGCGTCAAGAAACTGACGCAGAAAATTTATCGAGATTGGAACAGCAGCCTCAAAATCGACAAATAAAAAATCCATTACGTGAGAGATCAGCTTTTCATTTTACCCTTACAGTAATTTCTTCAATCTTTGAAGGTCTAAATTCAGGTTTTTAAATAAGAAGAAAATATATTTGTATTTTTGTGGCAATAAAAAATGTAGAGATTAAGCTCCAGGACTTTGTTGCTCTGGTAATAAAGTTGTGAGATAAGAGAAAAAAGTTTTTTTTTAATTTATATTTTTCGGAGTTTAAAATCTTAACATCTTTAAAAAATAGCCCTTTTCGAAAATTACACGGAAGAAACTGTTAATCAACCGCTCCTTATGTCCAACGATTATTTTATGGCATAAGGAACGCACGATACTTTTCAGCATAATAATATTTTTTTAATTTTTACAGCTTATTATTTGACCAAATAAACTGTATGGATTGCGAACAAATATGTTTTTAGTAAGAAGATTTTTGTTCTGAGAAGTGTCAGGAATAAATGTAAAATTTTTAACTGAACACGTTTCACATCACATGTCAACACACTACGGTGTTCTATTTAGTAAATCTCGAGTAAAGCCGAGACGGAGGGCTGCTAGTTGTATATATAATCGAACTCTTTTTTATTTTGTAATAAATTTCCCAGATCTTTAGTGGTCGTTACTTGCTGGAAACTTGGCATTTTTGCGTACTCCTCTCTTTTATACTTCAAATGCCTGTATAAAGTAGCTTGTTTGGTTTTTAGTGGAGTCCGAGCAGTCATATTAGGGTTCCTGCGATGCAAAAATTATTTTCAAAATATATTATTTAAAAATATGGTTCTTACATAAACGCAAAGTAAAAAATCTTAATATGCTCTCATGCGTTGAAGCATTGGCAATTAGAAACCCAACATATTTTTATTATTGTTAATAATAAAATACACTCTTAGGCAAGCAAGAATCGGCTATTAGTAAGCCAACAGATTATATCTCTCGCCTTAGAGATTATATTATTTAATAATAATATTAAAACAACGTTGAGCTTCTAATCGCCGATGCTTGCCCGCCAGAGAGCATATTTTATTTATCAATAATAATACAAATCTTTTGGATTTGTAATCGCCGATGCTTACTTGCTTGATGGCATATTTCGATTATTAATAATAATAAGAATTTGTTAGGTTTCTTATCACCGATGCTTGTTTGTATAAAAACACAGTTTATCTTTAACTTATGCTATGAACAATTTGCGTCGCTCATCGCCAATGCTTCCTTGTTTGAAAGCACATTTTATTCATAAATTATACTATAATACTGTTTAGTTCTCAATCGCCAATGATTTCTTGTATAAAACCACATTTTATTTATATGTAATGGTAAAAAACAGTTGGCTCGCTCATTGTCGATGCTTAGTCACTAAAAATCTTATTTAATTAATAAATCCAGTAAAAAACTGTTAAAAAAGTGTTTAATACGTCCGCGTACGTGGACCCCAGTAATGGTATTGGTCGCATGTGTGCGTACGTGGACCTCAGGAGTAGTATTATTTGTATATACGCGTACGCGGCTTGCAGTGATAGTACTAGTTTTACGTGATTATGTCCGAATTCTCTGAATTTGTGGTATCTACGTCCACGTAAAACTTTGATTGTACACGTAAATCTAATTTTTTTTTAATTGAGTAAAAATAATATTCGTTATTTGGAAAGAAAGCATCAGTTACAAATAATTCAACTGATTTTTGATGTCAGTCGATACTAAAAATAATTGTATTATAAAGCGTTGGTTATATACAAACTAACTTTTTTTTTTAATTTTATATAATAATAATGCAGTATATCACATATGTAACAGTAAAATAAATAACAATAACACATTCCGAGCGAGTAAGCATCAGACGTCAACAATGTTCTTAAATGTTAAAAAATTATAATACTTTGTTGACAAGCAAGAAACAGTCATCAGTAAATCAACTCCTTCTTAATCTCAAAAAAGAAAAGTATCTATTTTTGAGTAAGCAAGCATCGTTTGAAAACATTCCTTTACTGTTTCTCAATGTGAAATATTTTTTTTTATGTTTTCTAAAAATGTTGACTAATAATAACAATTTGTTTATGTACAAGCGATAATTGGTGGCGTATATTAAAAGGCATACAAATATTTTATATTAATAAAAATTAGGGAATAACTAGAAACTTTTTTATGTTGACTAATTGAACTATGATCAATAGTCGTACTCTTTTACTTTGTCGTTATA
This sequence comes from Copidosoma floridanum, assembly GCF_036245765.1. NCBI lineage: Eukaryota > Metazoa > Arthropoda > Insecta > Hymenoptera > Encyrtidae > Copidosoma > Copidosoma floridanum. The sequence continues at coordinate 8,031,235 of NW_028321883.1, forward strand.
AAATTTGGTCACACTTTCTACGCCAGGATTTTTTGTTCCATCAATTAGTTCCTTATGGAAAGCTTTATCTTCCTTGTAATGCGATTCTGGTTTACAGATTTTTGGACCGTGAGCTCCTTTTACTTCAGTGATTTCCCCATTTTTGGTTTTCACTCTTACATTACACGTACTGTTCTTCACTTTTATGTATTTACACTAAAAGTACGTGAAACAGTGGCTTGAAATGAACTCATTGAAGTACAGTAATGCTAAAAAAATATTAGTTCATGTGATCCTATGCTTGCTTAGTAGTGCACAAGAAAAGTACTTACGTAGTGTCACGATATGTGTCCTTTTTATAAAAAATATAATCTCTTATTACTAAAAGCGTTTGCTTCGTGTCAGTCATCTTACGTAAACATTAAAAAAAAGTCAAACAATATTCAAACCACTGCTCTATAAAAACCTTTTTGCAAGATAGATGTTGTTTGATAAAGTACGTTATGTGGACCAGTATAAACAGAAAATAACACGCGAGAACAAAAAGTTCTACCTACCTGTGTGGGTGGCGGCGCGCTATGCGCTCAAAGGGTTTGTAATGACAGTTTAAGTACAACGAACCTCCAACCTAAATATGGTCTAATTATACAATAAATGTAAAATACAGCATCTATCAAATGGTACTTTTATTTTACCTTTAATACATAATTTATATAAAATAAGTCTCTTTCTGGTAATCATTTTATGTGTTTTATCCACACTCAGAGTGGTGGGTCGTTTTTTACTTGAAAGATTTTTTTTGTCATGCGTGTGTATATGTACATATGTGTGCACACATGCATTATATACATACGATAGTACATGGAGACAGGATTTAGCCTTCTCTTCCAGAATGACACGTAGGTGTTCTTGCTCATGAACAGAAGTTCCGGGCGGCCCGGGGGCTCGTCTACGTACACCACCATCACAGCCAAGTGCACTGTTTACATCTGTGCTTTATTATGATTTGTTAAGGTTGGCAGTCTTTATGATACAGCTGCTCTTCGATTAAATAACCTCAAATTCCTATAATGCCAGCTGTTGTGTAAAACGACGGTGGATATTGCAGGGCCGGGGCCCCCCAAGCTCCCAAAAACGCAAGTATGTACTACGGTCCTGCAACTTTCACTTGACTCAGCTCACCGCGCATGCTCTGAACCCGAATGCTTACTGCGAAGCCTCGGGTCACTTGAGACTTTTGGGTCGGTTGAGACTATCCCATAAATTTGTTTGATTTCATATTTACTGTGAATTTTCATTTGTCTATTGAAATGTGTTGATCTCTTGATTTTTTTTTTTACATCGTATGCATATAGTCGTTTTTTCTAAACAATGTTCCTTTTGATGCCTAACGAAATTTTGTTGTAAAGTAAATACAATTTTACAAGTATCACAAACGTATAATAATTTTCGATGTGTCTTACTGTGATCTATTAACTTTTCAGGGTTCAAAAATTTTATTTTGCATACCCTGCAGATAAATAACTCTCTCAAATTGAAACACAATTTTTTATTACTAGTTGTATTTAAATAATTGTGTAAATTCAATGATATGTTTTCACTTTAACTGCATTGTGTGACCTAAAATAAGTTACACATTGAATTGTTCAATTTTATAATGTCTCCTCATTGTAATTTTTTTTGAATTGATTTTCATTACATTTCTAAAAAACCTGGAAAACATTTGTGTTTATGTAAAAAACATATAAATACTTTTATTTTCTGAATTTTTCATTTTTCAAAATAAGATTTACAAAATTCGTAAATTTACAAATCATGAATGACATTATTAAATATAGAACATCAGCAGATGGATCTACTGATACTGTAAAGAGAAATTTTTCAAAGTTTTTTCAGACCCCAATCCACTCATGGGTTTTCTATAGGCCCCAAATATTGAATTTCCGTTTTTTAAAGATATCTCTGCTTTTTCTCAACTGATCCAAAAAATTCTTATGAATAGTTAAAGAAAAAAATAATTCATATTAACTGAAATTTTATCAAAATTTTTGGTGCCAAATTCAAATTTTGGGAAACGCTCGAAATTTTCAAAATAGCGCACTTCTGAGAGTTTTATTGGTACAGACTTGAAAAAAATTAACTGTATTATATTATATTCTATTGCTATGCATTTTTCCAGATTTTTTAGAACTGGGTAGTCTGGATAAAATAATAAAAACCGTATTTTTACCCATTTTTTGGCTGTAATGGCTTCGATATGCCTTAAATGAACCATAAAAAAAATGTATATCTTATTTTTGGGCACTTTTCTCAAATTATTTATACTTTCAAATACTTTATTAAGATCTATACTTTTTGTATAGTTTTATAGAAAAGTAAAGAAAAAATTTGTACGATTCATAAAGTTGAAAATACTGTGGAATAATAACCACCAACTCAATTTGTTTAACTTATGATACTTTGGCATAGAGTAATATGTAATCTAACGAAAGTTTTTTACTTTTAAGAATTTATCAACTTTCAAACTATTCAGAAATTCCTCAGTAGCAAATAAAAATACAAAAAAAATAATAATAATTTATTTTATCATTTTTTAAGATCAAAATAAACCTGACATATGTCTTATATAGTTACAAAAAAATTTAGTTATATCACTCATTAAAATTATGACTAATTATATTTGATATTATTCTTGTATTCAACTAATTATACATCTAATTTTCTGAATAAAAGACTACTTAAAATATGGATGTAAATGATTGAAGAACATATTTTAATTTTCGTCACTGTCATCATTAATTACAGGTATTATATCATGTTCAAGAAAAATTTGTGAAAGTTCTTCAGCTGGTCTAATTATTTTAGATTGATATCTCGCATATGCTAAGTAGTATCTAATTAATGCTACGTGAGAACAACAGCTGATTGTTGTCATGCCGTTTGCATACGCAAAGCAGTATCTCTGTATTGCACTGTATCCAATAGTATGTGGTATGTTGTCAATAAAGCAATTGTATGTATTCTTGGAGTGTGTCACGATCGAACTTTAAACTTGATAATTGTAGGTATGTCTTTTAAGTATTCTACATTAATTACATTATTTTCATCTACGATTTTTGGCAGATATGATATTGCTTGGTGTAACTGGTAAGTTCCCGTAAATAATATTTTTAAGCCTCTTTCGGTCATTTCTGGAAAATGTTGTAAATTACAAGACTGCAATTTAAAAAATTTACTTTTTATACAGTTCCATCTTTCTGATTCTGCTTCTTTAGCTAACGTATTTTCTTTGTTTTTGTGACATTCTACTTGTAATAATACTTCACTTATGATTGATGTATTTGCATAAAATCTCTTACCAAATAAGTTATTTAACAAACCCGCTATTTTACAGTAAGTTTTTGCATCAGGAAGCATTTTATTATCAAATTTATTATGGAAAAACTTCCACTTCTGACTTATTACACCATGCACTGCTTCTACTACTCATCGAACCATGGTTACTAATCGAGAATAATTTGCTTCAGCAATCGTTAGTTGTTTTCTTTGGCCTTTTAGCGATGGCATTAAAACTTTGAAGCCTTTTGATTCTAAATGATTTACAACATCTTGAAATCTGGAATCTAAAATTAAAATATCACCCTTTTGCAAAAAGTTATTAAGACTTTCTTTGTTTTTCAATTCACTTCTAAGAATATCAGCATCATTTTTATTCGCTAAAAAAAGTCCAAGCACGTCAATGATGTATCCATCTGCCGTAAAAATTGTAAAAGGCTTGATAAGATGAGTTTTTTTTACTGGAATACGATTTTCTTTGATATTCGTTGTTAGAGCTCTCGTGTTTAAGGTAAGTACCGTCTGCGATAAAAATAAATTTATCACTACTGATATTGTGCACTTTTCTAACATTAATTACAGTAAGATCATTAATGAGATCGTTTCTGCAAACAGATTTTAGCCCAAAATTTTTCCGTAATACATCTTTTTCAAAAGCTTTTAAGATAAAAGCACAGAAGTCGAAAATTTGTTGTGGTCGTTTAAGCCCTAAAATAGATGAAATAAGATTGTTTGAGTTGCCACTTCTTAATTTAAATAAGAATACGACCAAAGCTTGAGTAACGCTTTGGCATTCAGAGTCTCTTATGTTAACCATCATGTTACGAAATTGAATCACATTTTCCTAACTAAGACCAGTGAATGCTTTAATTCGCTTTTAAGAAAGTGTAAAATAGCAAATCTCCATTGTGAGTTCTTGGTCAGCTGACACGCACATCGACTTCAACATCTTTCATAAATCATGTACTGCAACTGAACATGAACTCGATATATCTTTTATTTTATAAATTTCATCCTTATAAAACTTTTCATTGAAAATGTGATCATTGCAACCGCAATTACCTTCGGAAATGTATATCCTTGCTTCAGAGAAAACTTGTTTTCGAACAATCAATGGTACTTGTATTATATTTGAATATTTTCCACATATAAATCAGTATGAATGAGTTGCAGTTGGTCTTGGAAATGGTAATTCTACTTTTTCAATTTCTTTAGACTGTTTTGAAACGGGAGAAGCATATACCAAACCATCACTGCAACTTGAATATTGAGACGATGAACTAGGCTCACATTCTTGACTTAAAAGGTTACTATAATTTGGTCGACTTTGATCCGTTTCTAGTTTTATTCACTTAGATAATTTTGAGTGAAAAGACGCTCAAGATTTTGGGCAAATGAAACCATTTATCACAATATATTTTTTTTAATGATCCGAGAATTAATTTGCCAGTTCTTCTGTATTAACTATTTTTTCATACCTCCAATAAAATGTTTAATTTGAATTTGACAAGCCACGCATTGGTTTGCCATTGAATTTTCTCCCACGGACATGATAAATCTGAAAAAATGATAAAATGTAAGAACAAAAAATTTAACATTACAAAAGTTTTGTATTGCATTAAACTAGATGTTTATCTACTGACATATTTGATTTCATCATAGTACAGTACTTAAAAAAAAAATTTACTTATTGATAAATTTTTTTTATGCAACAATAGGTTTCTATTTCATTCATGCTTATGTTGAATCAACTTTCTTATGGTCCTTACTTGAATCATGGTTTTACAAAGTTTCAAGAATATCCACTATGTGCATGCAAATTACCGACTTGCAATCAATAATAATAATTGACCGAAAGGCTTAAACATTATACTACTTGAAAATCAGCTTACAAATAATGCATTGTTTTTACCGGCACAAGATATTTCTGAAATATATATTGTGACACGCTAGCCGGGGATTACGACTAGCGTGTGTGTGTGGGGTTTTTACCTTAATCTTTTTAGTTATTTATAGCAACACTAAGTATAATATTATATTTAGATTCTACTAGGGAAAGGGACCGGGATTCAGCTGGCAGTGTACAGTGCTGACTGCAGCAGCATGTAGTGCAATATAGCAAGTATCGTGGACTAGCTTTTCATGACCTATGTAACGGCACTAGTCTGCTGCCACTACAATCAGCACGGCGCACTTCCAATTAAAAAAAACATTTTGCGTCTAGTTGTGAACTGAGTGTTTATTAAAATCCACCTAATGACTGAAATAAAAGATTCTAGTGGCACACCACGAGTACGCTCCCTATGATGTGGCTTACTAATCTATGTGTTGCTATACGTTAATAACTTCCGTAGGGGTGCTTCGGGTTGACTCTATTTAAACATTTAGGGATGGGTAGTTATGGGAAGACCACTTTAACTCACTGCATGCACAGCACGAAGATAACCTGGCATCACCTACCAGTTTAATATTTCGGCCGGACTAATTGTCTTGTTCCCGGCGATGCTGCGTGCGTCACGGGCAGCGGAGAGCTTGGGCGACCTGGTTAACGTCGTCGAGGTTGTGTGTTGGCACTAGTTTGCAGTGTTGCGGCTACTTAGTGGCTCGGCAGGCGAGAGTCTAACGTTGCCACGTCGTGCAGCATCAGTACCAGCCTCGCAGCGAGCCCAAGTGTCTATCCTTGTCCCACCGCGCAGGCGCAACGTACTCTCTACGGTCTGCCACACACACCACCCGACACGGGCTCACCGGTCGACCACCGCTACCAATCTATCTCCCAATACACTCACAGCTATCGCTCACGGACCTACAGCCTACTTTCATGATATTTCTCATATACACATCACTAAGATGCCTTTGTAGGACCACGGGAGGGAGAGTCAAGCCGAGCTCTTAGATTGTTTGTATTATTACGGCCTCCGGGCCTTGTATCGAAATTCCACGTGTTATACTTAGTAAACCACATACACGAGGGAAAGAGAGAGCTATCTTTGAGACTCTCGCCGTTTATTCGCGATGATAAGGGCTCTGTGACGTGCTTATACACACCTTCGATTCGCCACGTCACAAATCCCCCCTCACAAACCCTACGTCCACCTTGTGCAGTTCAAGTTAATCTGCAGGTGTAGGTCCTATCATAGAGACTATCAAAAACTTGACAAAAGTGTGCATTGATGTGAGTGTGTAAAGCGTAGTTGTTTGTGTAATGTCATGTACCGTCTTCTTTTTCCGGATCTTTTCAGGATATACTGGTCGGCATTATATTGCCTTCTTCTATGTATTTGTAGTTATGTCGCGCTATTGTTATGTCATTTACTCAGTGTATCATTATTGCTATTGTCCCTACTAGTTTGTGGTGTGCCAATACATTTACAAAAAAAATCATTACAAAAAATAATTTAAAAAAAATCGTTACAAAAGAAACAAAGACAAAAAAAATAGACGGTTGTACATTATTCGTTGCTGAGAAATGTACAGGCGTTTACAGAATTATTTTTAATGAATGGTTAGAACTATAAAGTATATATTAATAATAATGGAAGTTATATAAAAATTATTTTATTTGTGAGGTGAAAGCAAAGGGTTACGTTATTCGTTTACTATTGAAAATTTATTTGAAATGAAAAAATTTATTCCATAAATCTTGTGACCACTTTGTTTTCTTCCTGAGGTACTAGTGCCATAGTGTATTACATGTGTATTGCTTACCTGATCGCCCAACCTCCCCGTGCCCAAATTTCGCCAATACCTTGGCGTGTAATTGTACACGAATTTCATTGTATTTTGTATGACCAGGTAACCAGCGCTATACATGTTGGCCACTGTAGTATAGTTTATTGTTATGTATGTGATTTTGATAGTTGTTAAATAAATTATTCCAATTAGATCAAAAAATATTTATTTATTTTCTCTATAATCACTGAGTCCCTTCAGGGGAATTTAAAAAAGTTAAAAAAAACGAAAATTTACTAACAAAAAATAAAGTTATTTAAGGAATTTATTTTTAATTGGGCAAAGAAAAGAAAGAGAAATGTAAAGAAAAGAGAATAAGAAAAAATAAAAAAGCGTGAAAAGAAAACAACAAAAAATATTAGGGGGCGGTAGGGGGTCGGTAGGGATGGCAATTTGCCAGCTCGGCCAAGTATTGTCGCCTTTATTTCAGCCAGCCCTCGCGGCAATACGGACAATGTGCTACTGTTACGTTCCGGAGTCCACACCGGTAACAAAATTTCCACGTTCGGGTGTAGCGACATCGTACGAACCGGTGCCCAGCTTGTCCGCAACCCCAGCAAGCAGTTTCCGGAGCTGGTTCCGTAGGTAATACCTCCTCTTCTGGGAGTAGGGGTGGGTTCTGTGTGCTGCCTGGGCTTGGATGCACGGTGTCGCTCGGCCATGTAACTTTTAAGGCCATAAGTGCTGGGATCGGGGCTGGATAGATAGGCTCTTCGGCCAGTCTGTCCACCACATCCTCGAAGTCCATTAACTCCGGGGCTGCCTCCTCCACTCCTCCCACTTGTATCGGTTCTGGCTCTGCCTGCTCCTCGATGGTGTTGCGGGGAGTACAGGGCGCTTGATCAGGCTGGGTTGGATTCACTGCCCATTCTTCGGGATCGTAATCGTCGATAACCCAATAACCCAATCACCCATAATCACTTCCAACAATGCCTTAACGATCGCGCATGGATCCATAAATTTGGGGGCTAATTTTGCTGAAAATTTTTGGCCTGCCGCAGACAGAACATGATTTCTTCGTAACACCAATTCTCCTATCTGGAATTGTGCGGGCCTATGGTGTTTATTGTAATATTTCTCTTGGCGAGCCCTAGCCTCGTCGACATGCTTCTTAGTTAAATCTCTTATAAGAGTCAACCTCTGCATTCGATCTTCCCAGTTTTTTGTGTCCCTCGTGTCTAATTTATCTGCGTTCCCTGGCTTCTTGGAATTTTTATTGGCAATGGATTTCTACCAAAATTCTTATAAGAATGAACTGATCATTGTGTTTAACGTTCGCATCACTCTCTCGGCGGGGTTAGCTTGCATGTGATACCCTCGCCTTGCAGATACCCTCTAAGACGATCTACCGACCAAAGTACTGCTAGACATTTTTTCTTCGTCACCGTATGATTCCGCTCGGCTTTACTCAAAGTCCTGCTTACATAGCAAATAGAGTGCTCCTCTCCATCGACTTCCTGAGTCAATACACCAGCAATGGCGTAGTCGCTGGCGTCTGTTTGTAACACAAACGGCTTAGAGAAGTCCAGTCTAGCCAATACTGGCGCTTTGGTTAGTGCTTTCTTTAGGTTTTCGAATGCTTTCTCTTGTTCGCTGGACCATTCCCATTTAATATCCTTAGTCATTAGCTTCGTTAGGGGTGTTTTAAGATCAGCAAGTCCTTTAATAAAACGCGAGTACCAACCAACCGTACCAATAAACCGCTTCAGTTGTTTTAAGTTTACTGGCGCTGGGTAATCAACAATTGGTTTGAGTTTGTCTGGGTCTACCCTCAGTCCATATTTATCCATTTTGTATCCCAAGTATTTAACTTCGGCACAGCCAAATTCTGATTTTTCACGATTTATTACTAAGTTGGCATCTTTTAAAGCGTTCAAGACAATTTTTAGCCATTTCTTACGATCCTGGAGGTTTTCCGTCACGACTATAATATCGTTCATGTCTGTATAAATGTAGGGCTCTCGTTCTGGCTTGATGATTTTTTCCATGATCACTTGAAAAGTGGCAGGTGCATTCGTGAGGCCATAAGGCATCCGTACGTACGGGTAGAGACCTCGACCCGGTACTGCAAAGGCTGTTAGCTCTTTGCTGCCCTCTTCCAATAATATTTGATGGTACGCTTCGCTAGGGTCTATTTTCGAGATAAATCTTGCTTTGCGGAGCTTATCTGGAATGTCGTCCATCAGACGCATCGGGTATGCATTTTTTTTCGTGACCTCACTTAGATTTCTGTAGTCGATGCAAAATCGGAATTTCCCGTTAGCTTTGGGGGCCAATAGTGGACAGCTGCACCAAGCACTTTCAGACTCCTCTATTATGTTCTCTTGTTTGAGTCTTTAAATCTCGTCATATGCTATTTGCAATACTTTAGGTGCATATCTCCGTGGTCGTTGTTTAATTGGTGCTTGTCCTTGTACATCTATCCGATGTTTTGCAACGGTCGTAACGCCTAGTTTTTTTGGACGTGGTGGTATCAGTTCATCCAAAATTTGGGTCAACTCATCTTATTCTGTAGGGGACAGGGAATGTCATCCTTCAACTGTTGCTGTGGCTGAACAACAAGCAAAATCCTCTGCTATTGGATAGAACCTATCCCATGTTAATTTATCCTGACTCTATGAGTCAGTATTGTAATCTATCAGAAATTTAAACTGGCGTAGGAAGTCAATACCTAGAATTGCATCATACTTCAGTCCGTCTGCCAGTCCAAACTCGATTGACTCCTTTATACGACCTATTTCAAGGTCTACCTTAATCGTACCTTGTAACAAGATGGGCATACCATTTGCTACTGTTATTGTAGACTGACATGAATTAAATTTATCCAATTTTTTTGAAAAATTGTTACCCAAGTAACAATGGGCCGCCCCACTATCAATTAACGCAGATACCCGTGTCCCGTTAATATATACAGTGAGAAAATGCCTTGGTTCGCTGTTTAATGACAATACTTCTAATATTCCATTAGCACCTGTAAGTGTCCGCGGACTTATTTTGTTACCGTTTAACCTACCCGTATCCTTTGGTGTTGTGCCGCTATTGTATTTCCTAATAGCTGCCGCCCCAAACGCCTGCTTCGCAATATGGGGGATATTCCGCCACCACATACTCCTAAGCCTGTCGAATGCATCCTTGTTATCTGTGTGCTAATACTTTTACCTAAATTAACAAGACTCGCGCAGGTTTTGTCAATTTCCATTATTCGTTTGGGGACGACACTACATGCTCTCCCTACGAATGCTTTTATCGTTAAGTTGCCTAACGTATACCTCCAGAGGATTTGTATGATGAGCCACCATAACTTTCTAATCATGGGCGTATATCTAGCGCATACTAAAGAAAACTTATCAACTGAACTATTTACATTATACTTAACATCGATTGGTAACTTAGCATTATATAGTATTTGAGCCTTTTGTCGGTTTGGAGAGGTAGCACCAACTCCTAATGCGTCCCCTCCTACAGGTTTTCTGGCCTAGGAGCATCACAATTCCTACATTTAACTCTCTTGCTGTCAACCTTACCACACTTTCCGCAGTAGATGGCTTCCGGGCAATCCCTGCGCCAGTGTCCACCTTGCTTACAAATAAAGCATGCGCATGCCTGATTTGATTGGTCGTTAGTGCTAATTTTGGTCATTAATTCTACGTTTTTGATATGCAGTAAAGGGAAAGAGAGATTCTTCAGGTCCGGGAGGGGGTCTATAGTCTTTATCTTGGCTTTTGATCAACTCCACTTCTTAACCTCAAATTAAGAAATCTGTGAAATTTCTTATATGGGCCCTGATGATTCTGCCTCGATAGCTAGGATGTAGATTCCGATACGCTCTGTTTACTTGCTGCTCTAGGGTAAAGGGGGGGTTGACTTGATCCAAGAGAGTTCGAATTTTTGACAGGTAGGCTGCTACTTCTTCGTTTGGCCCTTGTGTGCGCCTATCGATCTCTCTCAATAATCTCTCCTGTAGCTCCCCAACCCCGAATTGTAATCGAAAAACATCCGTCAGTTCCCAAATCGACCGCCACAAAAATTTCTCTCTACGGAACCAGTGGTTTGCCTCAGCATCCAATACTGCAGGTAAAGCACGTACCACGTCCTCTAATGTTAGCCTATAGGTTAACGTACATTCGCATAATTTTGCTATAAACCCCTCTGGATCATCCCTACTAATATAACGGAATTCTATTCCCCATTTATGAAAAATATCCACTGTTTGTAATTCACGTCTGAAATTTAGACAGCACCGTTGCCTGCTTGTTTCATTATGCAAGTTATCTACTTGGTACAGACTTGGCTGTCTGTACATTTGCTGATTTTGTCCGTGATCTGTTGTGTAATTCCTGGACGTTTCTAACTCATGCGCGGGAGAACGTTGTCGTATTCTATCTGAAGTGTAGTCTATATTCACGTACTGCCTAGATTCATCGGTATTCTCGAGGTTTATTGACGGTAATAACAGACTTGGATTCCATCCGTACGCTCTTCTAGAAGCCTCGTGTAACTCTTGGTGTGTATCTTGGCAAAGCGACTGTTGTTGTGTCCTTCTTAGTTGATGTATCGTCGATTGGGCTTGTGGGCCCAACTCGCTTTTCAATCGATTTCCTCTTTTTATACCTTCCATATACACATTCTCTCTATGTCCATCTAAGTCGTCATTTCCCCTCCATACCTGCATCCCCTATGATGGCAGTTTGTCTTCTTCTCCCCTCTTCCAACAACTGACTTAATCCTACCTGATCACGTCGTTCCACGTGTGCTCTTCTAGTCTGGATGTCATCGGTAAGCAAATCCTGTTGGTTTCTGTTGTACAAACTATTAGAATTATTCATTCCATTTGACGCTCCTTGCTCATCTTGTGGGTCCTCAGACAATCTTATTAGTGACATCCATTTCTGTAAATTTCTTTCAACTTGTTGTCTGACTACATCTTCAAAAGTATTCCTGTCCCTATTTAAAGTGTTTATATCTTCACGTTCATTATTCATATTTAATTGGACTATTGCTCTTCTTCTATTTCTGCTAGTTATTTGCGGTAGAGGTGGGCGAGGTAATTCAAGCCTACCTGTAGGGTACAGTTAATCCTTTAAGTGAGACCATCTAGTCGTCGGACTGTTGTAATAACGTTTCTCGAAATATCTTACAAGTCTATTCCTGACATCTAAGGACGGTCCTAGATACACTAGGTTAAGATTTTTTAGATACTCTCTAACGTTTTCTTCCGATAATACATTTACTGTTCGTTTAATTACTTGCCCCCCTGTTGTTGGGTCTAGTGACGCTAATTCGTCTCCTAATTCAAAACTATTATTAAAACTAAAATCCACATCGCTGTTGTTGAATTCCATTGTTCTGTGCTTGTAGGGTATTTTATTCTGTAAGGTATAGCAGAAAAGAAGAACGAGATAGAGTAGGAGAAAGAAAAGAGAAAGAGAAGAGAGAGAGAGAAAAAGTAATTTAGATTTAATAAACTGATGAAAAATAGAACAAAATTCAATTACAGTATTAAAAGATAAAAAGAATAAAAAGGAAAAAAGGAAAAATAATTGTGAAAGAGACAGAAAATCAATATACAACTTTAAACTTATTAATAGTGGGCTATTACTATTAAATGGAAATATCACCCGTTGTAGCGAAGAGAACGAGAGAAGGAGACAACACAAAAAAAAAATTTTTTTTTTTTAAATCTACTAAAGTATATTTATGGAAAAATTAATCTGTTTTCAAGTAAATATTTTAATTATCAAAAAAAAAAAAAAATTGTTATTGTTACGTGAAATTGAACGTGTATATTTATAAATTATATATTTATTGTATCCAGTGTGTATGTAAAAATGTGTGAATGAAAACACACGTGCTACAGTAGCAGCATTTTGTACTAACAATGGCCGTCTACGTGCAGTGAAAGTAGTCTTTCCGCTTCTCTCTGCTAAATCCCTTTACGTGGAGAGAACAGTGTCGAGCGCCATTTTGTGATACGCTAGCCGGGGATTACAAATAGCGTGTGTGTGTGTGGGGTTTTTACCTTAATCTTTTTAGTTATTTATAGCAACACTAAGTATAATATTATATTTAGATTCTGCTAGGGAAAGGGACCGGGATTCAGCTGGCAGTGTACAGTGCTGACTGCAGCAGCATGTAGTGCAATATAGCAAGTATCGTAGACTAGCTGTTTATGACCTATGTAACGGCACTAGTATGCTGCCCCCCCTACAATCAGCACGGCGCACTTCCAATTAAAAATAACACTTTGCGTCTAGTTGTGAACGGAGTGTTTATTAAAATTCACCTAATGACTGCAATGTAAGATTCTAGTGGCACACCACGAGGACGCTCCCTATGATGTGGCTTACTAATCTATGTGTTGCTATACGTTAATAACTTCCGTAGGGAAGCTTCGGGTTGACTCTATTTAAACATTTAGGGATGGGTAGTTATGAGAGGACCACTTTCACTCACTGCATGCACAGCACTAAGATAACCTGGCATCACCTACCAGTTTAATATTTCGGCCGGACTAATCGTCTTGTTCCCGGCGATGCTGCGTGCGTCACGGGCAGCGGAGAGCTTGGGCGACCTGGTTAACGTCGTCGAGGTTGTGTGTTGGCACTAGTTTGCAGTGTTGCGGCTACTTAGTGGCTCGGCAAGCGAGAGTCTAACGTTGCCACGTCGTGCAGCACCAGTACCAGCCTCGCAGCGAGCCCAAGTGTCTATCCTTGTCCCACCGCGCAGGCGCAACGTACTCTCTACGGTCTGCCACACACACCACCCGACACGGGCTTACCGGTCGACCACCGCTACCAATCTATCTCCCAATACACTCACAGCTATCGCTCACGGACCTACAGCCTACTTTCATGATATTTCTCATATACACATTACTAAGATGCCTTTGTAGGACCACGGGAGGGAGAGTCAAGCCGAGCTCTTAGATTGTTTGTATTATTACGGCCTCCGGGCCTTGTATCGAAATTCCGCGTGTTATACTTAGTCAACCACATACACGAGGGAAAGAGAGAGCTATATTTGAGACTCTCGCCGTTTATTCGCGATGATAAGGGCTCTGTGACGTGCTTTTACACACCTTTGATTCGCCACGTCACAATATATATAATAAATGCTGTATTATTCCTTATATATTGTTATTTGAATGTAAACGTTAATAAATAACACTTCTACAACATGTAAAGAAATACTAACCGTAACGATTAGACACAGAATAGCACAATGTAAGTCAATATAAGTAAGTAATATTGTAACCCTTAGATTAAGTTATAAAATAAAGTGAGGAATTATACACGTACAAGCAATATAAGACTTTCATGTACTTTATTATAAATAAAATTAAAACTAAAATAAATTTTTAGTACAAGAATTAGGTGGATAAACATTTGTTAGTTTTAGATTGCTAGGTATCTCGATATAAGAGCAGAGTACATAGCTGGTCTACTTTTGTATGTGTAAGTTTCTTGAATTAAAATCCTACTAGCAAGTGTCAGTTCTGGTACTACGTTCGTAACTTAATAAAATAAGACTTTTGAATAGCTCTTTTCATTTTATTACGATAACAAATTTTAAGTACAATACAATTTTCAACAAATAAACTTTAAGTTAGTAAATCATGATCTTATGGAGACAGTGTATGGGAATTCGAAAACTGATACAACACACATTATAGAACATTAACATAGCTACACGGGTTACATGGATAATGATGAAATTGGTATTTTTAATACTTCTTCGTATTCAATTTTTATCAAAACTCTAAATAATTATTATTAAACACAACGATCTAACTGAAAGACAAAATTTATCTAATTGTTAAATGTTGACTTCATTGAAACCAAGCTTCTTGAGTAATATACTTATAAATGACTTAAAAGTGCACGTTTATTAAGAAAGAAGAATTTTTTCGCTGAAGTGTGCTTATTTTATACCGTAACTCACTGTACTGGACCTTTAGTATATTTTTACTTCCATTCTCAGTACAAAGAAAAATATTTATTTTTTATTTTAATAAAAATTTTACGAATAGAATGGGTTGTATAAAAAAAATGGATTAGCAGAAGGGGGGGAAATGCAAAAACATATATATGTAACATTTCATCTCTTGAAACCAATAATTAATCAACTAATCATACTTATTAATATAAGTTCTTAGAAATATTTAAGTTATATAACTTACATATGTTGCAGTATCCAATCGATTATATTCATAAAAAGTTTTCGTATAACTTCTTTAGCATACTTTATAATAGTTTAAAGAAAAACAATTTTTAACAAGTTTTTAAGGTTAGAAGACTACATAACGTAATTATTTTTGCCGTGCCACGGAAAAAAGCCGTGAATGACATTTTTATCAAAAATGAGTTATGTATACCGACAGATTTGTGAGGGAATGCCCTATTTAATGGCATTTATAAACATTCAATATCTCTTTTCATTTATGAATAACTAGCAGCCCCCCGTCTCGGCTTCGCCCGAGACTTACTAAATAAAATACCGTAGTGTGTTGACATGTAATGTAAAACATTTTCAGTTAGAAATTTTACACATATTCCTGATACATCTCAGAACAAAAATCTTCTTATTAAAAACATATTTTTTCGGAATCCATATAGTTTATTTGGTTAAATAATAAGGTGTGAAAATTCAAAAAAATTATTATGCTGAAAAGTACCGTGCGTTTTTTATGCTATAAAATAATCGGTAGCTATAAAAAGCCGTTGATTTACAGTTTCTGCCGTGTAATTCACGAAAACGGCTATTTTTTAAAGCTGTTAAGATTTTAAGCCCCCAAAAAATTTATATTAAAAAAAAATTTTTTACTCATATCTCACAACTTTATTACCAGAGCAACAAAGTCCTGGACCTTAAACCCTACATTTTTATTGCCACAAAAACACAAATACATTTTTTACTCATTAAAAAATCTGAAGTAGGATCTTTAAAGATTTCAGAGATTGCTGTGAGGGTACAATGAAAAGCTGATCTCTCACGTAATAAACTCTTTAGTTGTCGATTTTGACGCTGCTGTTTCAATCTCGATAAATTTTCTGCGTCAGTTTCTTGACGCCTAAGTAAAATTGTATTTATTAGATATACTTGAAGTTTTTCTTCCGATTCACCCTCTTGCGACTTTTGGCATGCTTAAAATTTGTGTGACCCCTAAAGTGTGTTTTCTGTCAACTTTGTTAAGTTTTAATATATTTGTTGGCAAGGTAGTTCGACGTCCGATGGCCCTAAAAAAGACCGGTGAGCTTCTTAAGTTAACTCTTCCTTGACTGCAGTTAACAGCAATTGTGACTGCCTAGATACCTCAGGGTGATCTTCTTTGGCTTGCTGTTGAAGACCTAGACTGATTGGGAGAAAAATTACAAAGTCCGAAGCTTTGAGGCTAGTTGTAGTGCTCTTTCCCTATGTCTCCCGGTATAACGTTGAAGACGTTGGTGTCTAAAGCACCTTTTTTAGTTGCAGATTCAGTTGTTTTGGTGATCTTAGATGGGGAGATTGGTTAGTGATACTTGTCCAGTTGAGGCTATCCCGTTGGCTCAAGTTTTTTTTCCTACATAGCTGTTATAGGTTTGCCCAACGCAGACATTGGAGAGAATCAGTGATTCCTGGTTGATTGCTTAGAGTCGAGAGGGTAGTATAGGGTCGTCGGTCACCGGGTTTTCCAGCCTTGCGAAGAACAATTCCGCAGGTGACGTCTGCTAGTGAATGGCTGACTTGGTTTAATAGTGCCCGTCTTTAGTTAATATAGTCTTTTAGTCGACGAATTGCTTCCGGAAATGGTTATAAAAATGTATTTGTTGGCAAGGTAGTTTACACTTAGGTGGATTTTAAAAAGAACCGATGAAATTGATGGTTAAGTAGGGAACGTTAATACTTATAATGGCACTAAAAAGCGCCAGTGGTGAAACTTCCAGGCTATTCTTATTCCTGATGATGAAGAGCTGGCTACGGATTGCTTGATTCTTACCCTGGGAGTCTCGATGTACGGAGACTGTGATGGAGGAAGGTATGCTGCTGACCAAAGAATATCTCGTCTCGGGTCGTTCCCCGGATAACCAACCGCTCAGTTGTGGCTGCCCATGCCCCTTGGAGCTCAGAGCTGTTTTCCCTTGCTTATATTTGTAGCCACAAATTCTCTAACTGCACCAGGTGGGATTCCCTCACAACTCTGAATAGTTGAACCAGATTGTGCTCTGGTTACATATGTCTCCTGGTATTGTGGCAGAGATGGCATCGGTTGGAATTAGTTTTTTTTTTTTGATCGCACTCATCGAGTTACAGGGTAAATGGACACCTAGGTCCCTTCCCCCTTAGAGAAGAGTGTCGTCCTCAACCGGGATACCCAGCAACCCAGCTGCAAGACTATCATAAGCATTCCCTATGCAGCTCGTTGAGTTGTCGAAACTCGACTACAACACTATGGAGACGCTCCAGCCTATAATAACCACACTTATTTATTTATGTTGCAGGTAGCTTCGATTTTATGTCGACGCCACCTAGCGGATTTTACTGAACTAAAGAGAAAAGCTGGCATATTTTTGCAAAACTTTGAGCTCATTTATTGCTATTGTTATTAAATTTTTTAAGATAAAAACTATGCTAAAACCATCTAGGAAGTATCATGAATCAGTATGCAAAATTTCAACGAAATCGGTTCAGTAGTTTTCGCGGTTAGCGATTACAACGGTTTTAGCGCTTCTGCTTCATATATTAGTAAGATAATATTTAATTGAAAGTACATAGAAATCTGCCTTTCCATGAAAAAAAGCCATAAGTAACAAAAATATTGGAATTCAACGTGTCATTAACGGGGAAAAAAGCAGTAATAGCACTTACACTTTTTTTACTCGGTATTAGTCAGCAAGAAAGGCTACTGATGTCTCACTAATAAGCCTCTTGTACTTACGCTTTTTTTTTCTCGGAGCTAGCGTAAAGCAGATCTCTCCGTACAAGAAAAAAAAAAAAAGCGTAACTACAAAGCAGCAGCAAATTTCTTGTGTATTCATATGTATATATGCTGGCTCTGCAGCAGCCAATACGATCGACAGATAGTAGCGTCATAATATATAATCATTAGAGTTATAAAATAAAATAAAACTTATATATTTTTTGATAAAATTTTTTAAAATTATTTTAAATGAATACTTACTCTTTATGTAATAGTCCAACGGTCATTATTATTAGCGTTTTTTAAATGTGAAATTGTTTCATATTAAAAAATCTTCCAACAATGTACTTTTTACTTTGAAAAAATTAAATTAATAATAATACTGAAATAATCTCATGAAACATTAAAATAGCAAGAGAAAGAATCGACTCAAACAATTTCCATTCAATAAGGTAGCTTCCTTGTCTACTGTTCTAGTCAAGTAGGAGAGTTTTACTTATGTATGTATACGTATATACGTATGTTAGTGTAGTTATTCTGCTCCCATCTGTAATTTATAAGCTGATTTTCACGTCTTTCTTGGCAAATATCTTTGGAGAATGCCCTATTACCAGAATTTTATATAACAGGATTGAGAAGAACAGAGATTTTTCTACAAGTTCATCATAATTTATCTGCTTAGGTTTCTTATTGTGAGTTGGGAAATACCTGTAAAGCTGATATTTTGATGCTCTGCTATATAAACTCGTGTCAAAGGTACAGCTTTGAGCTGAAATATTTAAAGATTTTGCTCCACTTGGGGTATAAACAAGGAGACTTTTCGATTCAGTAGATCAACATCTATTGAATGAAAAATATTTCATTGTGTAGGTCTTCGCAAGGGAGATACCTTAAATTAATTTGTAATGCATGCATAGTTTTTTACCTACTAAAAACTGTTTTCAAGGTAAACAAGGTATGATATTTTTATTTTTTGCATCATACAGTTGATTTTTCATACAGGAAATATGAAAATTTGTACTTACGGTTTTGACTCTCGCATACTTTGACTCTGAAAAAAGCCGTTACTGCATTTGTATCTATTCTAATGAGACTACCGGCTTTTTAACGTTGGATCGCGTAACTGTGCTCATTGACTTTACCTAGTAAGAAAAACGTAAGTGCAGTTACTGCTTTTTTTCAAAGAAATGTATGTGAGTGAAAAGCCGTTAGTGCATTATCTGTTTTCTCTTTCGGGAATTTGTTTTTTCTTCGCGTGCAGTGATTAGATCATGCCCTAATTACTCTAGAAACAGTTTTTTCGCTGTTGAAAAATTCGATTTTCATCACGTTTTTAACATAAATAGTTTTTGTCAATTTTCTCAGTTTGACACTGACTGCACTTACGCTTTTTTTCCGTAGCACGGCAGATTTATACTCGAACTACTATCAGTTACCTGTATATTATTATAAAAAAAACCCAAACGATAAATCCAGATAAAATGAATCCCTAATATTTCATTTCATAAGGTTATGTTCAGTTTTTGAGATTATTGAGTTTTTACGAATTGATTATTAAGATCTAACCAAATCATTTTTATTACTGCAACAGTCAATGTTTATATCTGTTTTAGTAAAAAAAAAACCTATCGTACTATACCCTTCTCTCTCCGGCCTTTTTCGTATGCGTAGGTGAGTGCGGACGGTGGCTCGGCACTAATCGCCCTTGGACAGTATATCTGCTAAGTATGTAGATGACAGAACGTATTTGAAGAATGAAAAACACAAGTTCAAATATTATATAATAAAAGTATTTATAAATACTATAGTTACATAAATCTTTTTAAATAATGCTTCGCACGTACCTATTACTCTGACGGATATTTATCGTTCACTTAATCCTGCAATTATTTTTTCACATTATTTTCAACTTTATAAACCGTACAAACTTTTTTTTCACTTTTCTATGTAAATATACATCTTGATTAAGTATTCTAAAGTAAAAATAATTTGAGTAAAGTGCCAAAAAATAATGTATCAGTTTTTTCTACAGTTCATTTAATGCATATTGAAGCTATTATAGCGAAAAAATGGGTGAAAATACGTTTTTCATTTTTTTTATTCTGGTTGCCAAGTTTAAAAAAATCTAGAAAAATTCATAGCAATAAAATATAGTATAATACAATTCATTAATTTTTTTTTCGAGTCCGTACCGATAAAACTCTCAGAAGTACGCAACTTTGCAAATTTGGAACATTTCCCAAAACTTGAATTTGGTCCCAAAAATTTTGAAAAAATTTCAGTTAATATGAATAATTTTTTTTTTAACTTCCAATAAGAATTCTTAGGATCGGTTACGAAACAGCGGAGATATGTTTGAAAAACCGAAATTCAATACTTGGGGCCTCTAAAAAACCCATGAGTGAAGTGGGGTCTGGAAAAATTTAAAAAATTTTTTCTTACATACATTAATTTTTTCAGATTGCTTAGAGCTAAGGCAGTTTTTTCCCCCTTATCTGGCTAGGCCCTTTGAAATATATTCGAAATTTATAAGTATTTAATAGTCTCTTCTATGATGTTAAGTTTATCACCATATTTAACTACACGTAGAATTTGACGAAAATCACCTCCTAAAATTATTAATTTGTTTCCATTGTTTGTATTACGCAAATCTCTTAGATTTCTGTAAACTATTTTTAAGGCTTTTTTAGTATCATAGAAGCTTCGTCCCAAATTATGACTTCACGTAATTTTTTTCTATTGGATTCTAATTGTAAAAAAGCATTTTCAATTAAATTTAAATCCAATGGTAATCCAAAAGTTCTGTGGCTCGTCATTCCCTTTGGTAATAAAATTGAAGCTGTACCTTTCCAAGCCATAGATAAAATTTTTCTGTTTATTAAAATAAAATAATATATTAACATTTTATATGAAAAAGTTTTACCAGAACCAATAGGACAATAAATAGAAAAATTGTGCTTTTAAATTTCGTAATTTTTTCCTCAATAAGTTTTTTAACATTGTTTAACTTTAAAAACATTTCATGAAATTTTACTTTGTAAATTTCACTTTCAATTGTGTCATTAACAGAATTTTCTTCTGTGTGAGTGATTGGTTCTGGTTAACCAAAATCCATGCAAGATTTCTCATTAGGATTAAAAGAGCTGTAATTTTATTATCTTCATAATCTTCAACAAAAAATTTTTATATTTCGGCCAAACTGTATTTTCTTAAAAATTTTGGAGATATAATGAACCATGCAAAAAAAATTACGTAATTGAAATGGAAAATGGAATACTGAAAGTCTTCTACCGCAAAGAGGGAATTTGTGAAGTCTTCATTCTGCTTCTGTGGGACTTAAGTAACGTCCATCAACGTATTAACTTATTTTATTGTTACGTAGGAAAGATATTGCTAAGGAGGTGCGTCGCGAGAATGATCAGTATATATATTTTCTTAAACACTTTTATTCGAAATACCCATCTATAAGGCAAAGTCGCGCGTGCGGTTCTGTTCTAGGCTCGTCGTGTCCTTCCGTGGTTGTTGCTCGGCGTCTTGATTCGGTAACGCTCGAGTCCCTTGGTAACGCCCGACCTTCTTGATAGCGATCGACTGCCGATGGCCGAGAGCGCGAATCAATTCCTGAATGCGCGAATGCCCAACTGTCGTGATTTGAGGCTAGCTGGGCCTTATATTATCTTGTTCCCCACCTGTCGATGCCGTCTTGCTAAAGTAGCCTCGCTGTTACTAGGGAGAGTCAGTATGATATGCTTTGCATATCGTATGTTACACGTCCGAGGCCACGACGTTGTCGCCCTCGACGATGCTGACTTTTTAATTGATCCAGAGTTGAGCCTGTAGATTTGCTTACGATTGTGCGTGTGTGTGCTGTGCTGTATTCTGTTGTGTGTGTTGTTTATGTTGTTTAGTATTTCACACTTATCCTTCCATTTAATTGTAGAGAACCGCTGTTTCCTTTACATTTATACTTTCCCTCATTTAATCATTCAGTCTTCTCTCATTGTATGTTAAGTATATTACAATATTGATTTTGTATGCGCTTTACCTTATATCACAATTATATTTAAAATTGCCGTGAATTGGGCATCTGTTAAATACTACTTTACATTAAGTGTTATTTAACATACAAAATAATAAATTTGGAATTATACATTAGGTTATATTACATGGAGTTTCTATTTTATCATTTCCCATTCACCTATTTATCATTTGTTTATTTTGCAAAAAAAAAAGATTTCCATACAAATTTTTTACCATGAGTATAAACAAGAACAGAAAATTCTTTCTTCTCCTCGTCCTACGGACTGCACCCTCTGGTACAGTCGAGCAATTCCTGGCGCTCATGTCTACTTATTTTCTTATTGATTTACTTCATGTGTTGTGGTTGGTGGTAGTACTTTTTGTAGACAATTAAACTTATCATACTTTACTGTCGTTACGTATTTCGTAAAAAAGAAAGTTCTTTCTTGTCTCCGTCTTATGGACTGCGCCCCCCCCCCCCCATACAGTCGAGTGACTCCCGGCGCTTATTTTCGTCTGTTTAGTCTTATAATTATAATAGCAACAATTACTGTATATCGTGATCAACAATAGGTAGTTTTTTTTTTTTTTTTTTTTTTTTTTAAATTAAGCCTTAGCATAACTTTCTCGACAACACATATTTTGGAAAAAAAAAATTCTTTTTGAGTCTCATCCTACGGACTGCGCCCCCCGATATAGTCTAACGACTCCCGGCGCTCATTAACATTTTCTCGCAAATTTAAATCATGTATCACGGCCAACGGCACGGAGTGAGCAAAAACGGGTTTTTTCCTTCCAAAATCGTAGAACTCGTGAACAGAAATAGATAGATTGATAATTCTTTTTGGATGTTGTAGTTCACTTAATGCAGAATATAGGAAAATTATAGGGGAGTATAACATACATTGTTCTAACCTCAAAAAAAAGTCCGATTCTTGGTTATTTTCCAGAAAAATCAAGAAACAGGCTCAAAAAAAGAAAGTCACAACTGAAAAACATGTAAAAGTAAATACATTGATGCTATTATACCCGAATATTAGTTTTATACTGATTTCATTTCTTATACGGACTCAACATAACCTAAATACATGCATGAAATGAAAATATGCTACTTTGTTTGAAAAATCATTGTAAATTGTCCTTAAAAAATTAACATATGAATTATTTTTCCAGATACAAACATGAATCCTAGAACAAACCACTGTAGAATCGGAATTTATATTATTTTACTGTTTTATAACCTCAAAAATTATTAAAAAACAGGTTTTTGATTATCTAATTATCCAGCGTTTTTATAATATACACATTTCATCATTCATACACACTATTGTTGTAGTTCTCTTCTTTGCTGCATAAATAGGTATTGTTTAACACAAATTTTTTTACAGTAAAGCAATATTTTTAAATATGGAAGAAAATTTCCTTTTTTTCCTAACACAAGTTTTAATAATTTCTGAGGGTTATAAAACAGAAAAATAATATAAATTCCGATTCTACAGTGGTTTGTTCTGGGATTTATGTTTGTATCTGGAAAAATAATTCATATGTTAATTTTTTAGGACGATTTACAATAATTTTTTAAACAAAGTAGCATATTTTCATTTCATGCGTGTATTGAGGTTATGTTGAGTCAGTATAAGAAATAAAATCAGTATAAAATTAGTATTCGGGTATAATGGCATCAATGTATTCACTTTTACATGTTTTTCAGTTGTTACATTTTTTTTAAGCCTGTTTCTTGATTTTTCTGGAAAATAACCAAGAATCGGACGTTTTTTTTAAAGTTAGAACAATGTATGTTATACTCCCCTATAATTTTTCTATATTCTGCATTAAGTGAACTACAACATACAAAAAGAATTATTAATCTATCTATTTCCGTTCGCGAGTTCTACGATTTTGGAACGAAAAAATCCGTTTTTGCCCACTGTGTGGCAACTCTATTACTCATCTAGGGGGTTGCAGTTCCCTCTTTGCTTGGAGTTGTACTATTTGCGGGTACTTAACTTCTACCAATCCTTATGTTTCTTCTAGAGTTCCTTGTTTTCCTGTAATAATTCTGTAACATATAAATAGTAGGACTCTTGATGGAGAAGGCACTTGTATATAAGAAAAAGAAGCCCTATTGCTGAATTTATCGACCGTGTAATATATAAAATTGTTAGCTATTAGTTGCTACCCTGGTTCCTGCCTACGAGCATGCGTTTTAGTCCGTGTACTAAATATTTGCTCAGACACTTTGTTTACTCTATTACAGTATGTACCATACCCTTTTTCTTGTTTTTCCCCTTTCTTCTATCAGCGTTGAGCTTCGAGTGTGGCTCTTCCCTTACATTTAGAGTATATAATAATGAACGCATCCTTTAATTCTCTTGCCTTCCTTTTTTTGTATGATTATTGTAATTTATTTTAGTGTTTTTGTCAATGAGGGTATTTTTCTCTTAGTTAAAATTCTCAATCGTAAATGTATTTAAATTTAAAAAAACACTGTGAAGTCAGATAGTTTGACGATTGGTTGCCTTACACTTCACTTGTATTTTTGGTCGAGACAAGCTTGGAGGTATGAATAAAAAAAAATAATTTTATGGCAGTGTATTCCGCATTTAAGTTTTGACGCATATCGTACATTTTTCTAGTATTTTTCATCTATACATTTTGTTATACTATGTTTCCCTTGTACTCCTCCACTCTCTTTTCTTATAGGATCATATTTAGGGAAGTAATTATAAGGATATTTTTTTTGTCGACTTCCATTCCCGATGCCGTAGACGTAATTGCTGACTTAGTTCGCTGCTTTTTCGGTATTTTTTTTTTTTTTACAACAAAAAAGCTTCTATTTTTTCTTTCTAATGTCTAGAGAAAGTGTACTTTCGAAGGTGTTTGCGTGGCTGACTGAGTTCTCAAAACTGAGCTTCAACTGTCCTCGTGTCACAACATGATTTTTTCCTTTTTGCGCCAGTAGAATCTCCGAGTGCGAGGACGAAAAAGTTCAATAGTCAGTCTTGCATAGATAGTATGTATGTATACTGATTTGTTGAGGGTGTACTGATGGGCCCGTAGAAGTCTATAGAAATGTTTTCGAGTGGTCTACTTGGTATGTCGGTGATGAGCATGGCTTGTTTCGTTTTTATTCAGACAAGTTTTCTCGTTTGTTATGATGTGCATCGCAGGATGATCTGTCTCACATCTAGGCGCATGTACCTCCAGTAATAGTCTTTGGCCAATCTGTTATATGTCTTGTTCATTCCTCTATGTCCACCTATTGCCGCTTCATGGTATTCTCTAATGATTTTAAACCTTTGATCTGCTGGTGGGATTACTAGAGTGTTCGTGTAGAGAACCACTGCTAGTCTAACACCTTTAATTATATAGATTGAGAATCGCTTGGTCCCCAACGATCCCACTCGTTTTTATTTTATTTGCTACCTCAAGAGCCTTAATATATTTTTTAATGTTCGATTTTAGTGCCGTTTCTTTGAAATTCTTCTTTGCGTACAAAAGTATAATTTTTATTCTTCTTGCATTTATCATTTGAGCATCTCGCGCGCTTCTTCCTTCATTGTTGACGCACGTTGGATTAATGTATCTCCTCTTGTGCAGTACGTCTATGACCTCTGTGTTGGGTACTGCTTTTGTATTGTCGTGAGTGCTAGATTGTCTAAGTACTTAAATGGGTGGCCCTCGATCTTGTTCAGTTTTTGTAGTAGGTAGGGGTCTTCCCCCTCTTTTAATGCTCATGCTGGCCTCCTCGTTAGTAGGCGTGTACTGCACACTCTATACTTTTCCATCGATGGTGAGTGTATTACTGCATTGGCTTCATTATCGCTCTCTGTTTCGCATAGTGCTTCATTCAACTCGTTGGCTTGCTCTCTTT
Source organism: Copidosoma floridanum (assembly GCF_036245765.1). NCBI lineage: Eukaryota > Metazoa > Arthropoda > Insecta > Hymenoptera > Encyrtidae > Copidosoma > Copidosoma floridanum. The sequence goes on from NW_028321883.1 coordinate 8,057,073, forward strand.
CTTCTTCTACTGCGTTTTCATAGCTGTCATTATCGCTACTAGTTTGCTGTCTGTTATCTCTCCATTTTCCCGTATGCTTACTTGTATTTACTGCGATTTTAAAAGGTTCTCACTTCTTTTCTAAATAGCTTTTGACCTTCTTTTCTCGATTGCCTCTGTCTACTTTTTTGTCAAACTTGGACCCATGCTAACCCTTTCCTCTTCCCTCACTACTACTAAAGTCCCTCCAAGAGGTCCATACCCCTCACTCAAGTTCTGTATTTATCATTCTAGAAACTTGTATGAGAGGCGTATAATGTGCATTTTTACCTACACCTTCCAGATGGAAATGGCCAAACGTATCTTCTGTCGTTGTGATATAATAAGTGTAAATCTAATTTTCAATGGTTACTGCCAAATGTACACAAATGTTTCTTCTAAATTCTTGAGAGAACAGATAAGTACAATCTTTGTCTCCATACAATGTTTGTGACTCCAACATTTCTTTTGTTTCTTCTGGCTCTCTGCATTTTTGTAATAAATTAGAGTTGCGCAGAATTGTTCGTAACTCAGTAGTTGAGACATCAAGTTCATATAACCGTATAAGGCTGTGAAACAAACAGTTCCTGGGTGAGTCAGATGGTATTTTCGATAATTACTCCAGACCACGCTAGATTAAGTGCATTCGCAAATTTTTATTCGTGTTTCATCTTTTCAATATTCTAGCCACTTATCTGAGGATGCACCTTTCTACAGCTGTTTGTTGTGTTTGTTTTGTACCACGTTCTCATTTTCCTTTGACTGAGCCATACTCTCCTCATTAAGTGCGTTTTTATTTACTTCTTCTCTTATGTGTAGCGCTGCTTCTTCTATTGTTATCATCTCGCTAGACTCCCACATATTTATCCTTATTTCTGGTCTGCCTTCTACATCTTGCTTTTAAATGTCAATTATTACTAAAGCCCGCAATTCATTTGACCTTGTCTCCAATAAGTCATGTATATTTGGCTCTTCTCGTTTATTTGTTGAAAGTTCCTTCGCTTGTTTCATGTTTCCTTCTTTTTCTTCTATATCAGTTTTTTTTTCTTCTGTTATCAACTCATGAATTTTATTTGTAATGCTAGGCAATGGTGTGTCACAATTAGCCAATATTATTTCTTTGGATGGGTCCGTCACCAGTTGCGTAGCTGAAAAACACGGTTCCTGCCTATGTAAAGTGTCAAGTTGTTGTTTACGTGCTTTTCGTAATTTTTTTTTGTTCTTATATTCCTGGCATGCTTGTAGTCGTTACACACTTTCAAAAACCTGGTTCGTTCGTAATGTAATCTCATTCTCAGTCTGCCCCTACGAACTAAGTCCTCCTTTCTTTGCAATATTCGTGTCGTTTTGACCCCTCAGTGGTTGCTGTGGTGGCGAGATTTTTTCATAAGGCTTCTCTGATTCAAAGTCTGCATCACTTTTTTCTTGACCTTGTGTACTTATATCTAAACCTCTTTTAATATTCTCACTACAATAACGCTTCTTTTTTTGTAATATAGCGTTTAAATTTTGTAAGTCAGTGCAATAGATTTTCATATTTTTTCGGATTACCTTGAATTCTCTTCTCAAGAGTTGCCCATATTTTAAAAATGGGTGCCAGTGGTCCATTGCTATCGGCCAGTTCTTTATTCTCTTATTCATCTGCCAGCTAATATAGTTCTTGGCGAGGCCGTTTGGGATTCAGTTCTCCCTCTTGTAGTACTGGATTTTATGATGATGCATCAGGTGGTATGTTGTTTACGCTCAAGTTGTATATAACTTCGAGTTCATACCCTTTCAGTTCTGCTTTAAGTCTGTTGAAGCGAATGTCAGGTTTTTTAGACAAATGAAAGTGCTTAAGCAGCTTGTAGTCTGTGACTACCGTAAACTTGCGCCCATATATACATGATTTAAATTGCTTTTTTGCAAACACAATCACTAATAGTTTCTTATTGTATATCGGGTAGCAAAGTTCGTTTTCTTTAATGCAGCGAGACGCGTATTCACATGGTCTATTTTTTCAGAGCTCTTCATGACTATGGATCGCTCCAATTGCGTAGTCTGATGCCTACGTCGCCGTGTTGTGACGATAAAGGGCTTTTTTAAATCTGGAGCGGTAATCACCAATGCACTGCACAGGGTATTCATAAAGATTTTTAACGCCTGTTCTTCTTAATCGCTCCAATTCAATGCAGTGTCCACTTTTGAGAGTCTTAATAGAAGTTGGGAAATTTGTGCATAATTTGTAATAAATTTCCTGTAGTAGCCTACGAATCCTATAAACTGTTTTATTTTCTCTACGATTGTCGGTTGAGGTCGATTTCTTGCCACTTTGAGTTTCTTTGGGTCAGCTATTATCTGTCCATTGCCAACAATGTGACTGAGCACTTTCACTTCTTTTTTCAAGAATTGACATTTTTTAGATTTAATCGTGAGATTCGCAGATAAAAACCGTTTTAATAGTTTTATGAATCGTCTCCCATGTTCTTCAAGGTTGGGGGCAAGCACCATTATGTTGTCAAGATACACTTCTGATTCATGGCCTGCAATCCTACGAGTGCTAGTGCGATAGCCCTCAGAAATGTGTTTGACAAAGCCTTGTATTCTATTAGCATGCTTTTGTATTAGATATTCCAGTGCCCGCCTGGGCCCGAAAGTACTGTCCTTTGTGCATCGTCTTTGTGTAACGTACTGACGCAAGATTCTCTAAGGTATCACTCTCAAACGGTAGCTAGTAACACGAGCCCACTGTAACTTTGTTTAGTAGTTGAAAATGTGTGACTTTTGTTAGCCTTTTGTCATTGCTTGGCCCCGGTTTTTTTGCCACTATCCAAGTATTCGAGCTGTATGGCGAGGTGGAGAATTCAATTATTCCTTGTTCTAGCATTATCTTCATTTTGATTTTCATTTGATTGTTTATCGTTGGTGGATATATGTATATTTTTGCCACGATGGATTTATCTAATGTCGTTATAAGTCGATGCTTCAACAAATGTGTTGCCTCGAGAGATTCGCCGTCAAGGCCAAAAGGTCAATTATGTAAGGGTTTGAATTAATCAGTCTTCTCACATGTTCTATTTTTTCATGGTTGCCATCGGCTATGTCTACAAGTTGCATTATCTAGTCCACTCATTTTTGTTTCTCTAGCTCCTTGTCGTCTTTTGCAGAATTTTCTATTTTTTCTTCATCATAACTTTCTCCTCCATTAAATAACCTTAACACTGCTTTTATAAAATTTTCGACATTGTCTCAACGTTTACTAATTGCTCCTTATAAATTTCTTTGTAATCTACCAGCTATAATTTCGAAACAGGCACGTATGTTATCTCGTCACTCATATTATTATTTTCTGCGACTATTTTCTGGTTAACATTTCTGGCTATAAGATTTCCGTCTTGTTTCTGTTATTGTAGTTGTTATTCCTGTGGTAGTAGTTACTATTTCCGTTATAAGCCTCTGTTGGGCCATTGTTATAGCCCTTGTTATAATTATTATCATTATAGTTGTGAGGATTATCATTTCCGTTTCCGTAATTACAGGTGTTTCTGTTGGTATTGGTGTTACCTACGGGTTGGTTATGCCCCTCCTTTCGATGCCTCCCCTCTTACTCCCTGTCTTGCTTACGTGAGCGGCAGTCTCTCGCATAGTGTTCTGGTCTCTGACAACAATTGCAGTTTCCCTTTGGTTCCCTCCCATTATCTCTTGGCGTTTTTCTGTCATTTATCACCGCTAGCAGTTTTCAGCATTCCTTGACTGAATTCTTGGTTCGGCCGTCGCAGTATATACAGCGTTTTATGTTTGTTGCTGCTGCTCCTTGTGCCCCATTGGTGATTTCTATTGTTTCTTCTCCTATATTTGCCAGGTTTCCTAGTGGCCCCCACTCGGTTGTTGATTTATTGTGTGTGGGCAGTGCACTTACTGGTATTGCATGTCGTAAGCTAAGGTCGCTCTTTATTTTCAACACTTCTATAATTGCTTCGCAGAGCGTCCTCGAGCTTAAGAATGTAATTTTACATTCATGTGTTGGGTACAAGTCATATGTAAATTGCTTTACTGCCTCTGCTTCTGCGCTTTCTTTCAGAACCTGCTTTTGAATAGGGAGTAGGCTTGGATTCAAATCATGCAGCATCGTCAGTCTGTTATACAATCCTTGTACTCTTCGACCATAGTCCTCTATCGATTCCCAGTTTTGCTGTCTTATTATTTTCAGCTGTGCCATCAGCGTGTCTGAATTATTTATGCTCCTATATCTCCTCGGAACTTCCCGAAAAAATTCCTGAACTGTCGTGAATTGAGCCAGTCTGGACCTGGAATGTTCAGCTGTTTTTCCCTTTACTCTACTTGCAAGTGTGCCAAGAAAAAATAATTCATTTTCTGGACTCACCCTTTCCGCAGTCATGCTTACCATCCTTTTAAATAGTGACATATTGATTGGGTCTCCATTAAAAAACGGAATACTGCTTGCCATATGACTGAGCATGGGCAAAATGTTTAGTTGCGCGTTCTGCAGTCTGCGTAGGTGGTTATGATTGTGTGTAGCGTGTGTATCTTCTGTACATTGGGCCACGGTAAGTGCTATATCACTCCGTAGTCTATCCCTATTCGTATCCGAGTTAGCCCAATTTGTGTTGTTATCAATTAGTGGTGGTACCGTTAAATACCCTAAACGCGGCTTCTTTCATTTTTTCAAGTTCCTCTCTCATATATTTTATTCTGTCCCATAGCTATAGATTATGTATGTCTCCTATTCCGGGGTTTCTTGACCCTTTATATTCGTAACAGGATGCAACGGAAGTTGGCCAGTCTGGTTTCCCCGGCATGCCCCATTGCGTCTGTAGCATGTTTTTTTTGTCTGTTCGAGCTCCGTATATCTCTTTAGCTCTCCTCACATTTCGCTCGCTGACTCGTCTACCAGAAAGAAGATCCGCTTTTTTGTTCATGCGTCCTACGTTTACGTCTGTGTCACCAGATATATCCCTGTAATCCCTACCTATTGGTGGCGAATTTCGAATGGTCTCTGTGACCACCTTATGAGGGACATTTACCTCCTCTGCTTTCTTTAGCTTTACTCTAATTTTTGAAAATAAGCCCATCACTATTGCTTTAGTTTTTTCGTCTAGGGCATCTAGTTTCTTAAACCCCTCTTGTTCAAGCTCTAATTCTAACATCTGTTCTGTCATACATTTTCTTTGCTGCTTTTTACTGGGCCCTGGCCTGCTCATTCCGGTTATCATATTATCACCCGGGCCCTCGTCATCGCTTTCCAACTTATTGGTCATATCGCTAAAGTAAATCATTTTTCTTCCCTACTTTTTTTTTATATGAATCGTGAGTCGTATCTTCCTTTTTGATTATACTAGATCTTATGTATTTTCCTACAGTTGCAGGGCTGCGTTCAATTACCTATGTTGCAGCTTAATAATAATCGGACGAGAGGAATAAAAATTGTTGAGGGTGAGGTAGCAGAGTACAAGAGAGGTATTCGTCTCTCACTTAGTTTCTTTGATTTTACCCTGTTTTCTCGTTTAGTGGTAAAGAAAGAAAAATTTTTTTTGGAAAATCTGTCGTCTATTGTCGTTAAAAAAAATGAAAATAAAAATGGTAATAAACTTTTCAGCCGATATGGATGTGGGTTGTGATTTCCGAATGTTTCATATATCTTACTAAGCCTACTAATAAAATCTCTCTGATTTACGTTCGTTGTGCAAAAATTTTCCTAGCCCACTGCTTATTTAAGTCTATTATTTTGCGTGATTTTTATTTCGGATTTTTTAAAAAGAAAGAGCACACCAAAAAAAGGAGCAAATGAAATAATAAATATATATATCAATAATAAAAATTTCTCACGATCCAATCTTCTCCTAGTGAGTGCCTTTTCTATCTTGCTTTGGGGGTAAGGGATAACATAAATTTTATTATGAATGAATTTACGTGCTCGTAGATATGTACGCCAATAACAATAAAATTTTGGCAACCATTTCCCTCCAGCGCTCGCCGCTTGTTTCTTTTATCCTGGGATTATCTGCAATTGGTATCCTGGTCCTGTGGGTTTTTCAGGCTGTTGTCACCGCTGCTTGTCGGATACAACTAGAACTTTCGTCTTTGATCGGCTCCTTGGCTTCCCAATTCTCAATCGTCTTAATTTCGCAGCACTGCACTATGTGTGTTTCTCGGTGGAATTTTTTTTTAATCACACGCAATGAAAGAAAAAAAAGTTCTGACTCTTATCAGACCTTACATTTAGCACCAAAACTGTTACGTAGGAAAGATATTGGTAAGGAGGTGCGTTGCGAGAATAATCAGTATATATATATTTTCTCAAACACTTTTATTCGAAATACTCATCTATAAGGCAAAGTCGCGCATGTGATTCCGTTCTAGGCTCGTCGTGTCCTTCCGTAGTTATTGCTCGGCGTCTTGATTTGGTAACGCTCGAGCCCCTTGGTAATGCCCGACCCTCTTTATAGCAATCGACTGCCAAAGACTGAGAGTGCAAATCAATTCCTGAATACGTGAATACCTGACTGTCGCGATTTGAAGCTAGTTGGGCCTTATATTACCTTGTTCCCCACCTGTCGATGCCTTCTTGCTAAAATAATCTCGTTGTTACTAGGGAGAGTCAGTATGATATGCCTTGCATATTGTACGTTACATTATCTTTTATTTCAGGATTTTCCGTTTTATTTTCTTTTTCTATCTTACAAAATGCCCTGTCATTACCTTTGTGAATATAATCAAAAACGTATTTAATACTTTGGATAGAAGCACAACATTCTACACTTATGTGACGACTATATTTTTTTATAAGCATTCATTATAAGGAACAACCATTGAATTTTTAACACGAATTTTGATGTTACAGTGTTTGATTTTATAATCATGATTATGACTTGTATTGTCTTTTCTTTAATGTAACTAGAACTTGGGCATGTGGTAAACCTCTTTTTTAAAATTTAATTGTATAAACACATGCAATAACTTATTAAAAGAATACATGAAAGAGGTGATAATTTTTTTAAATTATATAATTAAAATGTCTCTCAATATATAAGGCATTGATTTTTAAAAACATTTTTTTATAATATAATGAAATATCATATAAATAATAATTCTATAGTTTTTTTTAATTACTTTATACATTTCTCTGTCAATAGTAAGAACGTGAATAGGACGCAAAGACCAGATTATAATATATAACTAATTTGTCAAAAGTATTACTGACTTTTTCGCGTTTTTAATGATATAACTACATTCTAAGTTATAAAAATTATTATGTTTTTATATTTTATCTTGGAATTCAATGTACTAATATATTTTATTAGGTTACTTTTCAACAGAAGATTGTAGAAAAAAAAATCTAAAATGAGACACGTACTTAATATACAACAACAATATACGTAAAGGTACATAACAATTGATTTTGTATCTATTAATGTAGTAACAATGATAAAAAAATTTTATTATTAAGAATAAAGTCTTATAAACAATATTGTTGTATAATTTAATGTGTTGTGTATGCCATATAACTCCCGACTGACCCCTACAACCCACAAAATGCCCTTTACCGTCATCCCCCCACAATTTAATTTTATCTTATTTCTACGTGTTTTTAACCCTATCAATATTAGATCGAAACCCACCACTGACCCCCAGAAGATTTTTCTTGTATTCAATGCAACGCCATTTTCTGCGTAAAATGTTTTTATAGTTCATTATGTATAATATGAATAAAGGCCCTATTTTTTATTTAGAAGATATTTGCATATACTTTTTCCAAAAAAATCAGCTTTTTGAAGTTAGTTATTTACTATGTTAGAATAATTTCTTTTAGAACCTAAAATTTGCTTATCTGTGACCAAAAATTCATAAGAATAACACATTTACAGCGTTATTTGAATATACATAACTCAGAGCACAATGAAATTTGTAAACATTGTGGAAGAAAATTTTCAAGAAAAGATGCATTTAAAAGGCATTAGAGTAGAGTCCATAAAAAAGTGAACAAAAAATTATAACAGCATGTGAGTAATTATCAATCATTATAGTAATGTTTTTTATACAATGTTCTTACTTTTTATAAAATACAGATTAAAGTATTTTGAATGGTAATCAAAGGTCAATGTGTACCCATGTTAAAATATCTACGTAAATGACAAAGAAAATAAATAAGAAATAGAACTAATCTATAATAAATAATAATATTTTGTACAAAAGTAATTCCAGTACTACGCTGGAATTCACTTTTTTTTGTAAGTTAAATAATCATATTTCGTTTACGTCTATTGTTAACCGATCTTGATTACTTACCACGGACCCACTAAAGCTTTTATGACAACCATAATCAACTTGTCAGAAAAGTATTTGCTATATTTTTTATTTAATTATTATTGTTACTTATACAATTCATGTATTTTAATTAAAAAAAAGTTTTTTTTTTATTTAAAACCTTTTGCCTCCTATCTCAAAGCTAACGTGAAAGATTACAATTTAGTAATAGAGACTTGGCTTAGTATATATAATTAGATTCTAGTTTTATTATAGATCTACGTATGAGTATATTAATACGATCATGGGGAGTTTATTTTTATATTATCTCATGAGATCGTAGAGTGGCTGATGTATGGCCACGTGAAGTATGTTACCCAAGGTGAAGTCGAGGGTGACATGACGCGGTCGTCCGCAGCTACCTTACGGCCATGGCTCTCAGGACTATCATAAATATTAACGTTTCCTATTTTAAAAAAATGATGGGTCACGTGATAAAGCCTGTTTATTCGTCGCTTGATTGGCTGAGACTGATCAAGCGCGGGTAGATTTGAAAATGAGATTTTAAAAAATCAGTAATAAGTCACTTGAACTTGTAAATTCATAAAGATTACAATATTGCGTGTTACAACAAAGATATAATTATTGTATTTTTCTTTAAAAATACAAAAAATTAAGGTTTGATTAAATTTTGGTGTTGGTGTGAGGAGTGCGCAGAGGGCGTAGCCCCCTAGTTCTAACTAAACCATTAATCTCTTTGGTTCTTTTTAGGTCTATCTAACGTTAAACTACGTTGCCAACAAATACATTTTTATAGCCATTTTTGGCCACTATCAAACTAAGTCAGTCATTCAGTGACAGACGTCACTAGCGTAGGGGTAAGTGTACCTATCTTCGTGGCACGTACTGAAAATTCCAACTTAAATGCACCATAAAAAATGGTATACTAAAATTTTTTGGAAAATTTTTTTTTTTAAATCTTACATAATCTCTTACGGAATATTTGAAAAAATTTTATGAAGCTAAAACTGCAGTAGAATATTTTTAAAACCAAACAAAAACGGTATGCTGGTATTACCGTGGATGTGTACCTATTACCGTGTACGTATTACCGCGGATGTCCCAATCACCGTGTCCGTATTACCGTGGGTGAAGAAAGTTGTATTTGTGGAATATAAAAAAAAATTCAAATTTTACCTACATTTTCTACATGACTTATTTATTGTTTTAAAAAAATATTACTTTTTTTTGTACTTGCTTATTCATTTAGAAGGAATCTTATACATTTTTGAGCACTCAGCAATAGATTTTCCAGAATAGATACTTTTCAAAACTAATTTTAATGTCTCTGGAGAGTAACACTTTTTGTTTTTCTTTATTTCGATCGATTTCTTGCCTTTCTTGCCTTTCTTGCCTTTTTTAGTTTTCTTCATCTTGGTTACGTTAGATCGACGTGCTTATACCCACTAATTGTTTACGTGTTAACTGTGGTGCGTTCTGTAAGTATAGGGTTATGTTTACGTACGCTCACCGCGGAAATACGTACACAATCAGTTAATGAGCGCGTTGTACCGAATACCGTGGAAAATAATTATTTACTCAAAACATACACAAATATTTCTGTTTGAATTGCATCTACATTAACGTCATTTTAGATTATTAAAATTGAAAAATTATTTTATATGAAACATTTCTTATTTAGAGCAAGTAATCATAAGTTTTTCAAAATCCATGGTAAAAGGGCAGAGCACGGAGATAGGTACACTTACCCCTAGTGTTTCACTGCAAGGCTAATTACTTCGACTACCGACAACCCCAAATTATGCTCTCCACTCTAAGCATTTAACTAAAAATCACTGATCCTTTCTGAGGTCTGCGCTAGACGAACTTAATAGTTAAGCTACGAAGGAAGAATAAACGTATGCAAACGGGACGGTTTCTAATAGGCAAGCATCCCCACCTTAGATCAACAAAACAACTGAGCTCTGCAAAAAAAAGTGCTTTAGACACTAATGTCTTAACCGTAATACCAGGAAACTTTGGGAAAGAGCTGTACAACTAGCTTTAACGCTTTAGAGGTTGTTGTCTTCCTCTTTATCAGTCTAGTACTACTAGTGCTAAAGCGTCAAGTTAATTCACTGAAATAGATGAGCTATGGCGATTCCAGCCCAGGTGGGCTCGAGTTGCCAGGCGATTTTGGCTCACTCCTTCTCCACGGCGAGTGGCCCCTCTTTTCGGGTGGTGTAGTCCCTGCTGCAGCCAACGGGTGAGCAAGAGCTGTGTATTCCTCACATTCTTTGTGCGTGCACTGCTTGAGGTAGCGTGCGCCACCTGCAGCGTTGCTTGAGTTTGCGCACGCTGTTTGAGTTTATGCGTAATGTGCATTAGCGCTGCGTGCGCCAGCTGTTGACGTGCAACGCAGTTTGAGTTTGCGCGCGATGCAATGTGCATAAGTCGTCTGCCTCGCTGATTTGGGCGCTTTGTTTGAATGTGCAAAATCGTGTGCAGCTTGTGCACGTGGTAGTAATATGCATAAAAAAACTTTTTTGTATTAGTGAGTGCGTTGCATGATAATGTAGGATGTAGAGTAGTAGGTAAATAATTGTGAAACATTTTTTGTTTTAATTTTAAAATCAGTTTATATTTAAAAAAATGTACATGATTGACAAAACGATTTTGTTGAACATGCTGTTTTTAAAATACAATACAACGCGTTCTTACAGCTCTATATTATTATTATTATAATCATCATCATCAACATTAACCCATTTCATATTGAAGTAAAATTTTTTCATGCGCTTCACAGTATGAAGACCATGCATGGATTTGTAGGCTCCGTTGTGATATGTGCGAGTAGTAACCAATCTTGGGAGTTTGAACCATGGATAGTTCGTCATATCAGTGACCTTGAAGCCAAATCTTTCAAGCCGTTTTTTTTAAAATCTCCAATGACATGTATCTTTGTAGCATTTTCAAGATTCTCCCGTAAAATATTTCCTATCTCCGTATACTCAATTTTTTCCGAGTCCCAGGTTAGTCCATGATATCTAAGTTCAAGGTACAAATTTTCATGTTTATACTTTTGGGATGGTTTTCGCTAGGTAAATGGTGCTTAAAAAAAAAATACTTGGGCTTCTGAATCGTTAGTATTGAGCGAGAGGATAGCCAATTCTTTGAGCACATAATCATTACCCGGTTTCTTGAAACCTTGCATGTCCACAAAATACTCCATCTTTCGCAATTATAGTATTTAATTTTATTGCTTTTTTATTTTTTCGTAACCTTCATTTTTAGGACAAGATCCTTTGTTCATCATTATCCTTAGTTGAGATTTTCTGATACTTAACATTAGTTGTAAAACTACTCGTACACGGTTTATGTGACATATTGATTAAAGTAAAGCTTATTAAACTTATTAATTTTCAAACAATTTTATAGTCTTTATCTTTCGATTTTTCCGCAGATTTTGTTTTATCAAAATTTATGTCTTTCTTCTCGTTTCTCCTCATAAATTTTTTCCACTCTTCTTGTTGTCGTTTGTTTTCTGCTTTTTCTTTACTCCAGCTGTTGCTCCAACCTTTATCCATTGTGGTTGAAAATAAACTGATGCTATCAAAGCCCTGAATCAACTTTATATATCTCAACACAAGTTTCTTGACATCCCCACTCATCGGACTATATTGAACTATACGGTCCTGAAAAATTAAGCAATAAGCTGACGTATTGGCAGGAAAATTTGTATGCGACTCAAATTCAAGCCTCACATCTACTGGAGAATTTTTCAATGACTCATTTTGTTTGGAACAATCGAGAACGATTAAAGGTTTTCGATTGAGAAAGTGGTGTTTGCCCAGTGAAGGTGTACAATCTTTGCCATAGTATGAATTTTGAAAATAAGCATACATATGATATAGCAATGCATACTGATTACGCTTTATATTAAGATTCAGATCGCCATAAGGATATTATTGTGAACTTAAGTAGAGTTTTACATGTCTTACGTTGCAGTGATCAAACATACTAACGCTTACATTTTTCTGATTTTGACGGTTAGTTTAAAAGGCTAAAATAACGTAACGTGGCTTTTCCAACTGATTTGATGTTTTAACTGTCCATATATGTTTGGATGTGCTAGGTAACAGGGGATACTTATATAATTCCCAAATTCGAAAACTCATAGGTATAAACTTGTCTTTTGGCAGATAATTTACTAAACGAATTTTATAGGAATCTGACATTACCACATAGAGCATAAGCCACTCAAGCTTCAATATTACTATTTTAAAGTCTTCCCAAGTTGCCAGGGCCACGGGATTAGCAGCACTAGCATAAACTGGAGTTTGCAATACGGCATTTATATCGTTTCTTGCTCTTGTAAGTATAAGCTCATTTTTTACGTAAACAACTATCTTACGCAAAAGTAGTACTAGTCTTCAGCAAAACCCAATATCATATTCAGTGGAAGCACGATATCAAAGTAACCGTTATCATTAGTAAAATCATTAGCTTTTTCTCTAACACCAAGCTAACTGGCATTTATCGTAAGTTTTTGATCAGGACGAAGTGATAACTAATTTTTCATAAGGGTTGTTCATCCAACATTTTTGCACTTGTCAACCTCTATGGCATTTATCTCATATTTTATTTCTTTAAATAAGTGGCAGATTGCGTTGTTTATCAAAGCAGTATTTGTTACTGCTGCATTCCCATCTGCTTTGACCAATCTTACATAAACGTGTAAAGAACTGCTGGATGGTAAAAGACACAAATATTTATGTTGAATTGAAAATCGAATTTCATCGCTGTTACCATATGTTGAAGATGAATGCGGCTGATGAGCATGAATCTCATAGTGCGCAATAGATTCATCGAATGCGACTGGAGACTGAACACTTAGAATCTCGTCCATTTTGTATACAACAAAAAAGTATCAAACTTATTTTTCACCAGGGTTTCTTATTTTTAAACCGAGACTTTTTATAAACTGTACGTTTTGATGAGTTAGTTTTTGACGTGTTTGCTGTTTTCTTAGATGTCTCGACGCTTTTATGGACTGTTTTTTCTGACGTCTCAATGGTTTGAGAGCTCGTTGTTAACTGAGTGCTGGAGTGCAAATTGGGCCGACTTTATGATTTGTCTGGTTATAAATGATACCCATTATAGAGAGGGTTTTACGTACAATCTTAAAGTTATGACTTCTCCGCGAAAATATACTTAATCACTATTCTGATTTACAAAGCGCAGTTGAATATGATCAATGATACGTCCAATGATCGGCAAATAAATTATTTGTGAAGGAACTTTAATAATCTTATATCCGGGTAGTACAGCGGAAAAAAATTCATAAATCATGTGCACTTTGTTGCTATTGTAAGCTCCTCTCGTAATGTTATATTCAACTCTTAGTGCGTTTATCTTTAAAATCGCTACAGATAAGTCTGAAATATGAGTGGTGTTAATGTTAAGAACTCGCTGAGTGAAAGAAGACCTTGTCCTCTTTTCCGATGCAGGCTAATGATAATACATGATGATGATTAGTCTTCAGAGGTTGGATTATGACTAAGCGTTCGAGAAAATAAATGTATTTATAGTAGATTAATTCGTTACAATAAGGAGCTCAAAATATAAAAGCGTTATACTATTCAATTGAAAGATTAGTTGTCACTCATTCTTCATACCGAGTAGACATGGAATTCAAAGAACAACCCATGAAATTACAAGTTCTGAATTTTGACGCTATTGTAAAACAAAAAAAACGCGTTTGAATCGACATGGTGAGCTACTCCCCGATAGTATTCGCACTGTAATTGCAGCCCATTTAATTGTGGTAAACCACATAGCTTATTGGCTTTAATCGTGCACCCCAATAGAGTTAAGTTTGAAAATGTGTATGTGTATTCTAAATCACTGCATAAACCAAAATACAAGTTTTTAAAAGAGTTATTGGAGCCTATTGAGGGTGTGAAATACTTACCTTTCAGCAAACGCGAGACTGTAGCTTCGCCCGATGATGCTTTACCAAATTCTATAATGATTTTTGATGATATAGCTTGTGAAAAACAAGACAATGTAAAATCCTTTTTCTGTATGGGTAGACACAAAAATGTTGACTGCTTCTATCTTTGTCAGTCATATGCTCAAGTACCAAAGCATTTTGTTAGGGATAACGTTAATTTTTTAGTTTTATTTCGTCAAGATGAAGTTAACTTAAGGCATGTGGATAATGATTATGTAAACTTCAACATGCCATACATTTAATTAAAAAATGTATGCTCTAATTGCTGGAATGATGATTAACATGGATTTGTTGTTATAAATAAACATAAACAAATGAATAATGGTCGCTACAGAAAAGGCTTTGATAATTTTGCTGTACATTGAAGTTTGGGAAATATGAGGCTGAAAAAGTGCTTAGTGAAACTTTTAAACTAATTACAGACCCTCTAATGAAAATTGTTGTCGAAACAAAAAAGCAAAAAAATAAAAGTAATAACTCTGTTACTCATAACTACTTTTGTAATAAAAATGATGAAGAAAATAATAAAGTTGATAAAGAAAAGCATCAAAAAAACAGAGAAAGGTTAAGTGAAAGTGATATAGCATTCGAGTCTGCCATTAGTAAAAGTGATGATGATACTGATTTAAATGATACTATTCAGAATCAATCAGTTGATTCAGTGCAAATTAGTAAGAATCCATCAAATACTTTTTATTTACAAATACTTGATGAAAGTCAGAAAAATTCATTAGATTTTAAGTATGGCGTACGAAAAGTAAATGCGATGTACAAGTTTGGTGATTCGCGAATAGACTTTGAAAACAATCGTATCAATATGAATGATTTGAATTTTCCAATGACTTCTGGAATAACGGAGCTACTTATCGAAAAGCATCCCGATGAATCTCTGTTGACACGGGAGAATTTGAAGAATACTACACAGTATTATAAACTTCAAATGTTTATAGGAAAGGATTAAAAAAATGGAACTATGCGAACCCATAATCGTAATAAGTTCAATAAAATTATCACTCCACTGTTCGATATCATGGTCGGAAAAAAAGGCGGCTCGTTGCTACCTCATCATAAAACTGCTCAAATAACAAAACAAGTAGATTATATAAATTGGGATGATCCTAATGAGTAAGTAGATCGTTTACGCTTATTAACAGCTAAAAAGTCAGCAAGAAATACAAGTCTTGACAAAAAAATTTTGTCCATCACCGAAGAGCTTCATGAAAGAGGATATATATATATTGATTAGCACAATTTTGACTTTAGTATCAAAATAAGTGTGAATGTATTCGGTCGAAAACTAGGTAAAACCGAAGGTGGTAGCCGAGGTCCTCCTGATATTGGACATAAACTTACAATAGATGGGCAGCATGACTTAAATAACAAAAAAATATGCAATGTTAGAACACCGAAACAGCCTCAAGATGCAGTAAATTATACTTACTTGATTGAAGTAATTAAAAAGCTTGAAAAAGAAACAGATAGCTGATTTATCATTCATTCAAGCTGATTCAGAAAACTTAAACCTAGACAATTAATACATGGAGCAAATCGTTGAGAAACTGCATAAGGCAGCAAGGTGTAATTATCTTTCCCGAAAATTCAACATACGTGGCTTACATAAGACTTGGCAAGCAGACATTGTAGAGATGCAGCCTAACGCTTCGCAAACCAAAGGATATCGGTATATGCTCACAGTAATGGATATTATCTTTAAGTACGCATGGGCTGTACCCATCAAGGAAAAAACTGGTGAAGAAATAATTGCAGCAATGCATTTGATATTGAAAAAAGGATGGGTGCCAGTAAACATGCAAACTGATCGCAGCAAAGAATTCTATAATGCAAACTTTCAAAATCTCATGCAAAAATATAAAATAAATTTATACTCAACTTGCAGCAATCTTAAATCTTCAATATGCGAGCGATTTAATCATACTTTGAAAGATTTGATGTGGAAAAAATTCAGTTTGCAAGGCAATTAGAAGTGATTGAATTTAATACAAACGGTAGGTAAATTATATAACAATAGGAAGCATCGAACAATTGGTTTGAAACCAAAAGACGTTACTGCTGAAAATGAGATTCAAGTCTTACAAAAATTTATAAAAAATGTAAGAATAGCAGTGAGCCAAAATTTAAAATTTGCTATGAAGTACGCGTGAACAAAACAAAACAAGCATTTGAAAAAGGTTATACACCGCATTGGTCGACAAAAATATTTACAATCACGCGAATAGCAGCAACAAATCCTACGACGTATTATCTGTAAGATTATCAAGATCAACCTATTTCTGGAGGTTTTTACGAGCAAGAACTGCAGAAAACAAAACATCGTGATGTATACCTCATAGAGAAGATCCTTTAAAGGTGTGGCAATCGAGTTTTTGTTAAATGGTTGAGTTTTGACAGTACTGACAATAGCTGGACGAATAAATAACAAGATATTTAAATAATCTCAAGTTAAAAAATCATAAGATTGTAATATGTTCCAAGTAATAATGAAAATGTTACATAGAAAGAATGTTTCAAATAAATACTCAAGTTTTAGAGAAAATTGTAATTTATTTTTTTATTTTTTTTACATCACGCATAAAAAATATGGTGTGTTTTCCGTTGTATACTATAAATAATTTAAATTTATTTATTGTATCTAATTATTTATTATAAAATTCTTCGTTTTTAAACAGAGCTGCACTTATTCTAGTCTGCAGAAAAATTTAAAGTCATCGTCAAGTTCTGCAACTATCTTGGGTCTGAATTTAGTATGAACTTTTCTTAGTTTTTGACACCATGCAGTTTTAGTCGGGAATCAATTCGGAAAGTTTTTTTATTGGCAGAAAATCACCGTCAGTGATTTTGTTAAGTGTTGCAAGATCCATCTTTAACAAAACAAAAAAAAAACATGAAAGTTAGCATAAATTATTCATACATTACATATGCTGTGTGAATAAGCACAAATATTTACTATAAAAAAAATATATTACCTTGACTGTATTTAGATTTTTTACGAAGTAGTTCAGTTAAAGGTGATGTTAGCTTCTTTTGATTAAGTTCAACCTTACTTGGACCTATGCTGCAGTGTAGAATGAGCTTGCCTGATCAAGACAACTCCTTATATAGTACCAACCCCCTCACTGTAGGCTCATCTGCTAGTGTTCTGTCTATTTTTGAGAAATCCAATACTGGAACAGTCCTTGCAGATTCTCCTACCTGATTGGATACCCTTTCTATCGATCCTTTCCTGTTATTGGATGATTCTTCTCCCCCTATGCTATCATGACCCCATGGTAAAGCATCTATACAACCAAGTTGCAAAAACCATTTGTCGTCGTGTGCACTTACAGCAATTTTCGTTTCTTTTTCAATGAATAGCTAATGATGATGCGATCTAATAATTTTCTGCTCTCGAGTGATGCTAGAATTTTCAGTCAAACACTAGGTGTAATCTTCAAAGGTTATCGTATCTCCTACTATGGAGCTTTTTACACCTTTAGCTTTTGTTAATGGTTTTTGATTGTGAATTCATATATTTTACTCCGCAATCCTACAAATTCCAACATAATATTACTATTGCATTCATTTTTCATAAGACCAACAATTTTTTTGTTTTCACGAGGCTTATTTAAGTCATTGTTGTTAGAATAGTCCCATGTGTCAAACTCTTTTATATTCTCACGCATCATATTATAGATATTTTTATTCGTTATTTTATATACAAGACTATCAGTGTCGGTATACAACAGTTTGCACTGATCCCCAATTTGATTTCTCATAAAATCATAATGAAATTGATACACAAGTTTTTTGGACAGGTCCAAAACACTCAATCCTATATATACTGATTTTTTAATAAAAATATCAAAGCGCATTCATTGTATGGCAACAAGCTGCTCGTCAAATATGTCACGGCTATGAAAATTGAGATGTGCAATATATGCTTCTCCCCTAAATCTTCCTGCCCACTTGTTGATAAGCTTAACGTCAATTTGCTTGCGCTTATTTTCCATTGTTTTTCGATGTACTGCATTATTAAATAATTTGTACAAATATCTTCTCCAAGTCATTTTTTGCATTTTGACATTTTTGACTGTTGAAGTCTATGTATGTTTTCAACTAGGAACTTTGATTAAACTGTATGGCTCTATAGATTTTTCTTATATGGAGACCATGACTCACAGCTTGCTTAAGTGCTCGAAAATGTATTACATATTGTTTGTTGTCGTAGAGAGTAGTCAATAATTCTTATTGTTCGGATCCTGGAGGTGTCATGTACTCAGCACAGAATGGCAAATCCTTGTGTGCGTTATGGAGAGTTTCAGGGTGAGCAAGATCTACTTCGAGTATATATCCGATATCAGCATCATCTTCTACATTCAAAATACCTGTTGAGTTAATATTTTCAATCCATTTAAAACCAGTGTAAGATAATGGTTGGGCAACCATACAAATTATCGACATCATAGTACATGAGATATTTTTTATCCATATCAGCGCGTTAGCCTTCTTCCACGTATGCATTATTTGCTTTACCACAGTGATTACAATATTGTCTAATGACACCTCGTATGCCACACTCAATAAACATAACCATGTTAACATCAGTTAACAATTCAAGTTTTACCTTAAATGAATTATCATCATTTATATTGTTATTATTTCATAATGACTTATAATTTAAAAAATATTTTCAGACCTTTATGTACTTTAACATAGCATCCCAAGTTAAACCAGGTGTTGTATAATAATGAGCCGGGTCTAACTCATGTACTTCGAGACAATTGTTTCGAAAATTTTCGAAAACTTTGGCAAGTAGTAGTACATCAGTCTTCAAGTATAAATCTGAATACTGCCCAAGTGTTTAAATGTTAAAAGTATTCCAGATACTCTTAGCATGCTCATACTTTTCATCAGTAATATGAGCTTCGTATAAGCTACTATAAAAATCTTGTTTGTTAGCAACTTTTTTTTCTCTAGTTTTTAAACGAGGCTAAATATTCTTATAGAAATATCCTTTTTAATAAATTTATTTGATTTATATCATAGTTATCATCATTTGAGAATGTACTTTCGATAATTTTCATTTCATCTAAATATAATGACAGTTTGTCGAGACATGAAGGCATAAATTTGGAGGTATCTATGAATCGTAGATTAACATCAGTTCCTTCAACATATTTTGTAAAGGTAATGTACTTTTCTTTTGTCTGTGATAAAAGTTGAACTCTTCCAGGGAAGTTAATAGCGAGTTCTTTTATAAACAAATAAAAATCATAACCACTTAAGTTATGAAAAATTATCGGTATCATTCGTGAATCATGATAATTAATATTACACTTGCTATGCACGGGATCTCGAAACCTGCTATAGAAGAATGTTTTTTGTTTGGCTTATGAAATAATAATAATTATTATTACAGTAAAAAAAAATATGCGTACTTTCCAGTCAGATGACAATAATCTTATTCGCAATGATAACATCTAGCGCGTTGCCTGACGCGACCCTTTCGAGCGGTCAACCATTTTATTTGAACCTGATGAGGGCCTTTAAACTTGTTTCTGTACGGGCCGAAACGTCGTTCAATAATAAACAGAAGTTAGCAGTATTACCATTTTAGTTCACTGATTATTTATTTTGTAAGTTTACTTACTATAGATTGCATTAAAATGAGCTGTTTGAGCAGCTCTAATTTAATTATGTTATAAAATTTTTTGGAAAGTAGTGGGAGATACGGATGAAGGGGGTGAAGGGGGGTGGGGTAATTTATTGGGTGTTTCGTATACTACGCTTTACCGTGAGATTCATTTGTTAACATACCCTCAACTAAATAACATATATTTCTTCTTTTAATGATAGAGTATACTGTAGATATTCAGGGTTTTAAGAGCGCAAATAAATTTATTTTTAAAGAAATTTATTAAATTAAACTTGGAATAAATAGGGGTTCCATAGCAGTTGTAATAGTGGTCAAGTCACCTTACGACTGGGAGAATTCATCACATGTGGACAAAAAGCAAAATCGTTGGTTAATAACCAATTTTCATGGTATAAGCTCACTGCTAAAAAAAATCAGCTGATTTTTCAGCTAATAAATCAGCTAATTTCTGATGCCAAGTTGTCAGCTGATTTTTTCACTGTGCGAAAAAATACAAGTCCCGAGGGAAAATTTTTGTTTTTACCATCATTAAAACTACGAATTATGGGACTTACACAGTAGAATGAGATAGGCGATACTTGTGAGTCTTAAAAATGTTTCGATAGCCAAATTTACAAGTTCCGCACGCTGAAAAAATAAAAGTCCCGTCAGTGCGACGAAATACAAGTTCCAACGGAAAAAATTTTTCTTTTGCCATCATCCAAACAATACGTTTTGGGATATTTACAGTAAATTAAGACAGGTAATAATTAAGAGATTGGAAAATATTTACAGCATAATAAGAAAGGTGAGAATTGAGAGATTTGAAAAATTTTCAATGGCAAAAATTACAAGTTCCGTGGGCTGAAAGAAGTTTAAGTCCCGTCTGTGCAAAAAAATACTAGCCCCGAAGAAAAAAAATTACGTTTACGAACATAAAAAGTCTGCGTTTAGGGACACTTAAAGTAGAATGAGGCAGGTGACAATTGAAAGATTTGAAAAATTTTTAATAGCAAAAGTTTTTAGTTCTGTGCGCTGAAAAAAATTAACTTCCATAACGCAAAAAAAAACAAGTGCAGGCGAAAATTTTTTTTTTGCCATTATCGAAATTCTGCGTTCGGGGACATTTACAGTATTATGAGATAGATGAAAATTAAAAGGTTTAAAAAAATTTTAGATAAAATTGCAAGTTCCATGCGCTGAAAAAATTTTGAGGTAGTTATATTCCAAACAAAAATAATGATGAGATCTTCATGAAACTTTCCACACAGCTAAATTATTGTCTATTAAGTACTCGATTAAATTTTTGTAAGGCTAGAGTTCCTAGAAAGCAAAATTTTGATATTCACTGTTTTCATACTTTAACATGGGTCCTTACGGAGAAATTTATTCTCCTGGGCCTTAATTGCGTAGATCCCACAAAATAATGGTAAACTTTTGACGATATTTTTTTTGTGTACTTCAAAAATGGCTAATGATCTTATTTAATTTTATCAAACATCTTGAGGGTGTCTGTAAGATAAGAAATAAATTAATAAGTGCAGAAAAAGCTGCTTAAGGTTATGTTTTAGCACAAGTGTGAGAGGAATAGATGACATACCAAAGTATAGAATCTGCTGCATTGACAATATCATGGGATACAACTACTTTAAGTCCCATCAGTGTGACAAAATACAAGTCCCGACGGAAACATTTTTTTTTGTCCATCCAAACAATGCGTTTTGGGGCATTTACAGTCAAACGAATTAGGTGAAAATTGAGAGGTTTGGAAAATTTTCGATAGCAAAAATTACAAGTTTCGTGCGCTAAAAAAAGTTTAAGTCTCTTCAGTGCCAAAAATAAAAGTTCCAAAGAAAAAGAAAATACATTTAAAAACATCAAAGTCTGTAATTTGGAACACTTACAATAAAATGTGACAGGTGAAAATTTTTTAAACCTCTCAATTTTTACCCATCTCATTTTACTGTGAATGTTCCAGAATGCATTGTTTGGATGATGGCAAAAGAAAAAAAATTTCCGTTGGAGCTTGTATTTTGTCACACTGACGGGACTCATACTTTTTCAGTGCACGGAACTTGTAATTTTGGCTATCAAAAAATTTTTATCGAAAAAAAAAAAATACCTGGAAGAAATACTAACATGCAAGTATGTATATATGCACACATATAATAAAATATAATAAAGGTGAAAGTCATTCATGCTTTCTACACTTTTAGAGTTGTGAATATTGAGGAGTATGACTGCCTAGAGCTTGCAAAACTCAACGAAGCCTATTTGTCATGCAAATACCATGCCTTTAATATTAACTCTTCATGAGCTATTAGAAATGTTTCTGCAATAACGGATTGGATATATTTTAAATTAAATCAAAAAAATTTGATTAGGTCGATGTATTAAGTAGTTTTCCCTAATTAAAAAATTTTTTGCCAATTATTATTGGAGTTAATAAAGAACTGTTAGAACATTTAAATTAGAATTCAAGAATAAGATGTAAAAATAATTTTTAAAAGCAAAGTTGTGATTCTAATGCATTTACTCAGAGAGAAGAAAAGCTGCATCTCATACTCGCTCATGGAGAGAGAGATTGCGCAATCGTATGCAGCGCTGTGGGTGGGCAGATGTCACTAGCTCTGATAAAGAAAAGTTGTAAATACAGGCTTGCTATTCACTCAGTTTTACCCATGTGACACAAGTAGTAACAGCAACGGTGAAAAAGAGAGTCTTTTTATATAAAGAATATTTTAGGAAAAATAATTTTTAACTTTAATATTCGCAATTTTAAAATGCTCATCAAACACATCATGGATTTCATTATTAGTATCCGCGGCATTTATAATGCTGACAGATACTTTATACCGAAAGATCAGTGGTTTCCTTGCAAAGAAACGTTGTTGGCCATTTGATAATCAAGCCACCTTGCAATTTTAATGATTTACCATCGGATATAAAAAAGCATAATAATCACCAGATGGTAGAAGTCTACGGAATCGAATAGTTTGAGGGTGATATTACTTTAAATGACTTAAAGTGTCATCTAATAAATATTGCCAAGATCCTAAAAAGAATTTATACTTACGGAAGTGATGAAGCTAAGTTCATAAGTTTAATCCTGATGCGTGAAGTTCACGGTTTGTCCCAAATGGATCGTCCTTTCAAAGATTTTGAAGACAAAGTCTCTTCTCCAGTATGCCTTATACACGGACAAAACCATTTTGAAAAGAAGAAACTATTTTGTACCCTACATAATGCACATTTATAAAAACAATGGTTTCTGACTAGCATATCAATTAAGTCATCAAAGCAAGACAGCGATTCATAATAGGCAGCATATGAACGCTTTAAATGATAAAAGCAACAGTCTACATAGATGACTGATTAAGACGAGGTTGGTTAAGTGAAGCACACAATATAAATAATACTGATTAACTTTTTCCAGTGAATTCTTATGTATTTCAAGAATAAGATGTTTAACAAAACGAATTTTATGAATCATGCGTGTCTTGTGAGTCATATTTTGTAAATCATGTTTATTTTATATTTAATATAAACTGATTTTAAAAATAAAACAAAAAATGTTTGACAATCATTTTCCTACCAGTCCATATCCTACATTATCATGCAACGCGCAATTTTGTATGCATATCACTACCGCGTGCACAAGCTGCACACGATTTTGCACATTCAAAAAGCGCGCGCAAATCAGCACTGCAGATGACTCATGCACATTGTGCATAATCTCAAACAGCGCGCGTAAACTTAAACTGTGTTGCACGTCACTAGCTGGCGCACGGAGCGCTACAGGCGCTAATGCACATTGCGCATAATCTTAAACAGTGCGCGTAAACTTAAGCAGCGCTGCAGGTGGCGCACGCAGACTCAAGCAGCACATGCACAAGGAATGCGAGGAAGCCACAGCTCCTGCTAGCCCATTGGCTGCAGCAGGGACTACTCCACCCGAAAAGAGGGGCCACTCGCCGTGGAGAGGGAGTGGGCCGAAATCGCCTGGTGGCTCGATCCCACCTGGGCGGGAATCGCCATAGCTTATCTACTCACTGAGATTTTGAGTCTGGTAAATTTTCAAGGAAAATTTAAGTGATTATTGCATTTGCCAGGGTAAAGCATCTCTGATTCGTAATATGTAACTCCCAGTAGTATCTAACAGCATCTTACATTTCGTCTTTTTGCCCCGTGTTCTTTGTGATATTATCTTGTAAATACGGTTGGATGGTTTTAATTGCTGTTATGTACTCTCTTTTTAATTGCTATGTAGATTTTTCATACTTTATGTTTGTTTCTTACTCCTAAGTTGTACTGTAGAAATAAAGTCTGAACAGTTAAATGTAACAGAAGGAACTCAATGAGATGCAGAGCCAAAGCCAGTATGTATAATAATACTTTTAAATCTGGTAGAGAAAAATTTTGTGAGCAAGTACAACTTAAGCCTGAAGTAATAGATTTTTTCAACGTAATGTTTCAGGACGAATTATTTACATTGCCAATCTTGAATTAATCAATAGTTCCAAAGGTCGTGAAAGAGGAAAATTGTGTGAGTAAGGCAATCATGTCAATTTAGCTGCTCAAGGGGGCTCCTACGACTACCACTGAGGTCAAGTTTGAGGTCAAACAAAAAATCAAGCTTTGTTTTTCAACAAAAATATGTGTCTAAAAAATATTATGCTATTGTTAATGAAATTTGAAGTGGAAAAAATGATTTTTTTGTGCATAACTTTACTCTTTACTAAAGAATAACTATGTATATGTCTTGTTTGTATGTCGCCTTTCTGCTGTACCTTGTATATAATTATAGTGTTCCGTACCAGTATGTTATACAAATTCTATAAGACTAAAAGTTAATATAATAGTATTTTTTTAATTACATACTCCTTCATTACAAATAATAACAGGTACAAACTTCAACCCGTGCAGTTTTAACTTTTTCAAATCTCTCGTGATAAAATGAGTCAGTATGTCTGCTATCCACGTAACCTAATGAATATTCTATATTATCGGTCGTCACTTGATGAAAATCCATATTAGATTAAATAAAAAAGTAGACTTATTATGTACTGTCGATCTTTACTTTATTCGTTAAGAACGTGTTTCAGCTGTTTCGGTATCACAGTACCTTCGTCAGACAGATGTACATCAAGACTCAATAATATACAGCGTTCTCTCAAGAACATACACGCTGCGCTGTGGTCGACAATCAGATAACAGGGGTAATTGGGGTTATTGTGGTTAAAACAAGCTGATACAAGCTTTCTGGTCACCTTGTACTTCAAGCTCATACTGCGTTTAAGAACATGCACGCAAAATACATGGTTTTATAATGAATGTATAAAACATCAACTAGTACCCAAATACATTTTGATAAAGACCAACTTCAACAACTCGTCGGCAAAGAAAGCAGTGGCAGGGGCAGTTACAAGATGGCTAGTGGAAGATAGAAGGAAAGCATACAACAAAAAAGACGTTGTGAGTGTTTACCTTAAAGTGGTTCATACTGAACTTTTATCCAAACTCCATAACATTGATTTTACGGCACTTGACAGTGATGTAAGAGTGAAAATAGATTGTATCATTCGGAAAAGGTACATAAAACAAAAAAATAAAGTAAATAGACTGAAATATTTGAAAAGAATAAATACATCTAACACAGACACTAATACTAACAATGAACATAGATATTCTGACCACAAATTTTTTAATAGATTCGTTAATTTGTCAAATACTAATTTTTCAGAAAAACAAACCGCTCTACTAGAGAAAAGTTTTAAGTTTAATTTTAATGTACAAAATTTTAAAAAAGAAAAAGAACTCATAGCTGTCGAATGTGAAACTATACTGAACAACAAAATACTTTTACCGAACAATTTAGTCAATAATTTGAACAAAGAGAAATATTTGTTAGCTAGTTTAATAAAAGAAAATTCAAATTTTGAGATGAAAAACTATCAGAAAATAGCTATTAGTATTAGAAACAAGTTAAAAGATAATAATATTATTGTAACTCGAGCGGACAAAGGGAATACAGTTATAGCTATAAATAAGCATCACTATGTCTCGAAAACCTTTGAACTTATAAATTCTGGTCATTTTCAAGAACTGAAAAAAGATCCTACACATAAATTCTAACAAGACGTTATAAGTCTACATAAAAACCTAACCATTTTATCAAATCTCCCGTACTATGCGATTGTCCAGATGAATTCCCAGCCACCAAAACTATACTCTCTAATTAAACTACACAAAAACAATATGCCTATTAGACCAGTTGTCTCATTTAAAAGTTCCCCATCGTATAAAGTATCCAAAAAGTTAATTAAATTAATTACATATAATACTAAATTCACATCCACCTACAGCATACAAAATTCTATACAACTAATAGATAATTTAAAAAATCAACAACTACCCGAAAATTCGACTCTAATTTCATTTGATGAAAAAAATCTCTTTCCAAGCGTACCACTATTAAAAGTAAGAAACATTATTAAAAATTGACTTAGTAGATCCACTACTAGCCAATTATTTTCAGAAGAAATTTTACACATTTTTGACGTCTGCTTGAAACAAAACTATTTTCAATTCCAAAACCGAATATTTTTAGCTACAGATGGCCTTACAATGGGTGATCCCATAAGTCCACTTTTAGCAGAGATTATTATGAATGACTTAGAAAATAAAATTATGGAACATGGTCTTAGTAAAAATTTGCTCTTTTGGTATCGGTACGTAGATGACGTAATTTGTTGTTGGACTGGTACAAAAAGGCAACTAAATTTATTTTTCGAACATATTAATACATTACATAAAAATATTGAATTCACCATAGAACAAGGAAACAACAATAGAATTAATTTTTTAGATTTAACAATACATAGAATTCACGATCAACTAGAGTATAGTATTTTCCACAAACCTACCCACACAGATTCCACAATACATAAAAATTCTATTCATCCGTACTCGCATAAACTGTCTGCATTCAATAGTTATATTCACAGACTCCTTTCCATACCTTTAAATTCTGAGAACTATACTAAAGAATTACAAATAATTAAACAAATAGCTCACAATAATGGCTATGATTCCAACATTATCGACAAGTTATTTAAAAATATACAATATAAGAAAGCTTTAAGCAAAGTTTTCCCTCAGTTCGCTAGAAAAACTGCACCGTATCATATAATTACTTACGTAGGCAATTTGTCAAAAAAGATTAAACAGCACTTGAAGAAGTACAATACAAACATAGCTTTTAAATCAAACAAAACCTTACAAACTATCATCAAAAATAATAAAGATCAGACCGAAAAAGAAAACAAATCAGGCATTTACGAACTTAGTTGTGGTTCTTGTGATAAGAAATATAGAGGATAGACAGGTAGAGCTTTCAAGTTCAGACTCAAGGAACACGAAAATGCCTACGAAAAACAACTAGATACTTCTAGTCATGCCAATCACATTCTTAAATATAATCATATTTACAATAACAATTTTAAGATTTTACACACATGTAACAAAGGATTAAAATTAGATGCATTAGAAGCACTAGAAATTAATAAATTAAAAGACATTAATATCTTATTGAATGACATGTTAAATTTGAATAATTCGCCTCTACTTAATTTAGCTTTGAAATGACCAGTATTATTAACTATATACTAAATATATGCATTTGTGTGTGTACGTATGAATGTGTGAATGTATGTATGTGTATAGCCCCTGTTATCTGATTGTCGACCATGGCGCAGCGTGTATGTTCTTGAGAGAACGCTGTATATTATTAAGTCTTGATGTCCATCTGTCTGACGAAGGTACTGTGATACCGAAACAGCTGTAATATGTTTTTAACGAATAAAGTGAAGATCGACAGTACACAATAAGTCTACTTTTTCATTTAGTCTAACCTAATGAACTTGTGGACACGACTATTTATTTATTTCTGTTGCGAATTTATCACTCAATTGTCCTATAACCCTCTATTTTTAATGTATCACATGAAAGACTAAGACTTTATCTACAAAACGTATATACTTCATTCTCCAGGGACCGTTTATTTCGGCTTATTATAAACGTAAAACAACTCGTTTTTTACGCAGTCCTATAAGAGTACATGCTAACAGTTACAGCTTTGAGCTCAAATATTTCAAGATTTTGATCCAAATGGGGTATAAATGAGGCCAGCATCAGATTCAGTGAATTTTCTTCTATTAGAAACTTAGAGAATATGTATATGGAGGAAGCATTGTATGCTCCGACCGCGAGACGAGATAAGAGAGACAAAAGACAAATAGCAGTACAACCTTTCTCTCTCTTACACGCCTCTGATTGGTTGGCCCCCTTCCGTAAATATAGGTATAGTGTGAAATCTTATAAAATAAATTTATTTATAAAAATACATAAAAATTATAAACAAACGAAACGTAATAAGACAAGTATTATAAAAATGTATACCTGAAAAAAAAAAAAAAAACCATAGGTCAGATTCGAAGCCCAGAGCGCAAAAGCTAATCGAGCATTCTTGACCGCTCAGCTATCGAAGACAAACATTCCAACTGAGTCATTAGCCATACATGAACTGTTTAACCAGGTATGAGGGCTTTAATTAAAATTGAAAATTTTTATTTAAATTTTGTTGTTTTAATTATGTTGTAATGGAAGATTATTGTTTTAGTGTGTATTGCTCGGAATTCCGCTTTGGCCTTCTATACTTAAAGAGGATATATTTTATATTCTCTGGTAATGTATAAGTTCTTTTTCATCAAAGCTTAGGTTACATATATCTGCTCTGTTCCCCCACGACCGCCACTCGTGGATACGACTATACCTATATATACGGAAGGGGGCCAACCAATCAGAGGCGTGTAAGAGAGAAAAAGGTTGTACTGCTATTTGTCTTTTGTCTCTCTCATCTCGTCTCGCGGCCGGAGCATACAATGCTTCCTCCATGTATATATTCTTTAAGATTAGAAATGATAAATCCCTTTTTTGAGACTTTTATGAAAGAGCCCCCTTAAGCCTCTAGAAGTTTGACGTAAGCCTATTCTTACCAATGAGGTAGTTATTGGTGAAGATGTTTTTGATTCCTAAAAATCTGAATTATTTAAATGAACTAATCAAAATTGGCGTTGTTTTGCCAAAACACTTAGTGAGCTCGCTCTGACTAATAATTAGACAATGGATATCGAACTTGAAAATAATAGCGCAGTGCAATCTTGACCTTTTTGAAAGAATGCGTATTATCGACAAGATCGTGACATTGTTATTGGCAAATTTAAAAGTGCTGAGATCGTATCCGAAGTCTATTCAAGTTTTGTTAGTCCAGCATTTTTAATCCAAATGGAAGATGTCACTCTCCGTATAGTTGTAGATTTTTAAAATCAAAAACGAGTCACCAAAAGTATGCCTTATCCAGTTTCCAGTTTCTATGACCTGTTAGAATCTTTGAATAAAACTAAGATATTTGCCGTATTAGATTAAGCTTGGTAATTTTTGTAGATGACATTATCTGAGCATCCTAAAGATAAAATGGCGTTTATCACTAAAATACAGATCGGAAAATTTAAGTGAGAGATGCTGGGCTTAACTAACATCCATTGTTATTTTGCTAGATTTATGGATACAGTTATGGACGATGCGTGAAAACGCGGGAATACTTTAAACTGTTTTGATGATTTTTGTATGTATGCTGAAATTTGACCCAAATTATCAGACAATGAGAATATAGTTTTTAACTTGTTTTCAGATGCTAATTAAAATTGAGCAAGTCTAAATTTGGCATGCGGCGAAGGGAGTACCTAAATTATGAATTCAGTAACACCGAAATTCACTGTGGTGATAGAAAAATTAAAGTAACAAAAAACTTTTGTCTGCCTACAGATGAACGTAGTCCGGCGATTTTTAGGTTTGACAAGCTTCTTTAGGCATTTAATCTCTAGCTTTGCCTTTGTAGTTTAATCCTTGATAAATTTGTAAAAAACACGAACAGTTTTATTTGGATAGAGAAACAAGATACAGCATTTAAACAAATTTGAATAAAGTAAAAAATCATTTAAATCTGAGTTTAGTAAAAAGCTAGTGTTAATGCTCTATAATTCTAAAGCAACGCGCACATGTTTGCAAACTCATGAGATGCTCTGAAGTTTGAAAAGGAGCTACACTATTAAACGGAGAACTATTGTCCTTGTAAAATACCAATTTCAAACTAGCGTCATCGTAACTGCACACGCTCTACTTGTAGAGCTCAATGAACGACATGTAAATTTGGAGTGCACATAAAGAACATGTATATACGATGTACGGGAACAGCGATCCTCTGAGCTAACATCCGAAATTTTGGTGTATGCCACCAGATGCACCTTCAATCTGATTGTGTATATATCTACACCTAAGTTGTACATGTATACATCTACTTAGCATAGTCTCTTTATCTTTTTGCTATCGATAAAAAATATACAGAATGTTTGTTCGTTTAAGATAATTTTGTTTATGTTGTACTCAATTCAAGATATATTTTTTGTTACACTAAACATTTCAAAAAAACATACAGAAAAATTTTTTTCACCTGGAAAAATGTATATATCATTGATGTTATGATTTTTATTAAAATGTTGTTTAATTTATCGTTATTTTATGTATCAGACCACCTTATAATATCGTCATTTCAATTATTATTAAACGTAATATTAGGTGACAATGAAAGGAATGTACTTTTTTTTATAAACATTTATTTGACACTTTTTTATCATCATTAATGTGGTACAGGAATGAAACAAACCAACCTACTAAATGTGGTATCGCGTAGTGACATAAATAATACCATTGTTACGGATTGGTGAGCACTAACATAATGATGCTAAATTAAAATAACTAATTGATTTAATAATATTATCCAAGTATACAATATTAGCAAATGCATGAAAATCGAAACTTATTATTTTATAAGATTTGTAAGTAAATTGAATATTCCCATCTATGACAAAAACAGTTTCATTCCTACCAAAGAAAGGAGTATTTTCTCCGAATTTCACAACGATAACTATTCCTGTTTTGTGAACAAAGTTATTAAGAGTAATACTTCTACAACACTTCTTGTAATTCCCATCAGGAAAGTAAAGATAAATTAAATTATTTGACACATTAGCTTCAAAATTAGAATCCATATTACTATACTTAGGGTAGAACAAATTTATTTGCCCTAGCAAGTATTGGATTGCAATCCTTTTTAAAATATTATGTGACGAGGTAAAACTGGTGCTGCTAGTTTTCCCTGCGACCCTGCGACGTCTCCTTTCTCTGCTCAAATTCAAGCATGCTTAGCTGTCTTTGTCTAATTAATTGTTGTTTTGGGGGCCCGTGCGAGCCAGACGTGACGACGAAGACGCCAAGCCGGATTGGTAGAAACGACGGCGGCTGCAGCAGAAGAAGGAGAGGAAGGCGCGAAAAGTCAGCAGAGTGCAGCGGAAGTCAGGGAGAGGGCCGTCCCGAGAGCTTGGGAGAGGGGCCAGTCTTGCTCGAACCTTGCAGCGAGGTAGTCGAAGCGAGAGCGTGTCGCGAGTTTTTCTTTTGTTGAGTATAGAGCGCGTTCGATATTATGGAGTGGAGAAAACGAAGGTACGAAAGTGTTGGAGAATCGAGGTGCGAGAGTTAGAACGCAAGCCGAAGACAGAGGCCAGGGTCAGCATCGAGAGGAGTCAGCTAGGGCAGGTCAAGCGAGCCAGCCAAGGAAGTTGAAAGAGAGAGCCGGACGGTGGACGAGGGCCGACCTGAAAGAGAGAGAGAGAGAGAAAGAGGAGAGATCCAGCCCGAGGCCGAGGGTCAAGGAGCCACTCTAGAGACCGCAACAACGTCGGGACGAGGTAGGGTGTTAGAGCGTTTGGAGGCAGGTGAGAAATAGGAAACTGATTGTGCCCGGGCCGGAACTGGTCGAGAATCGTGGGAGAGAGTGAGAGTGTGTGAGACTTGAGAGAAAGGGATAGAGAAAGGAAAGTGTGAGGCTGGGAACGAGCTGGGGAGGGCATAGAGAGAAAGACTGTTGACCTAAGGGCATAGTGCGATGGCGGTGGGATTTAAGTCGTGTGGATTTATACTGTAGGAGGCGGGTGTCAGTCCGGTGAAAAAGTGTACGTGCTCGCGCAATCGCGGTCGACGTCGGTGCCGTGGCCGCTGGATCGCTGGCACCTCTCGATTGGTGTATTGTAACAAAGAAAAAGGAGAATGTAGTGCTTGATTAAACATTGATCCCACGTTAAATCTATTAATCCTAATTGTTTTTCCCCCTTCCTCCCGGAGCCGGGGGAGCTCGGCGTGAACCTCCTTTTGCTTAAGAGACGGCGGTAAGGAGAGGTATAACAGCGAGAGAGCAGGAGAGAAAACTTAGTCACCTGTTTCCGGGCCGTGGAACTCCTTCGCGGAAAGCAGTTCGTGACAATTGGCATCCCTTGTGGGGAAGTGCGGCGGGCGCGTTGGGATTAGTTAGTGCGTCAAGGTTATGGTAGCCTTGTGTCAGCAGTTTAGTTCGCAGAAATAACATTCGGGCGGGAAATTAATTTAGTGCATAAGATTGTACATGAATAAAAGTGTAAGTGTGTGAATGACTATAGCGAATGCTTGGGTGTGGTTAGCTAATGCTTAGAGGTAGCGCACGTGGACGATAGGATACAAACAATTCGGGAGAGATTGCACGAGTCCCTGTATTCTTTAATTTGGTTGTAGGGCGTTGAACTAAAATACATAATAGCTGATAGCGTTAAATTGAGCGTAT
This sequence comes from Copidosoma floridanum, assembly GCF_036245765.1. NCBI lineage: Eukaryota > Metazoa > Arthropoda > Insecta > Hymenoptera > Encyrtidae > Copidosoma > Copidosoma floridanum. The sequence goes on from NW_028321883.1 coordinate 8,089,752, forward strand.
TTCAAACAGTAAGTATTCCTGTGGATATTGGCACTGGAAAGCGTACCACCCACGCGTAAGAGATTTACATTATAAGGTTAGGGGTGCATACTACGCGGGTGTGTTGCCTCCAGTGCTGTGTCACATCGGAGTGCGGCAGTGAATCAGTAAGTATTTGTGACGCTGTGACAAAACGTGAGCTTGGGTTGCATCGACGCTGTACCACGGCGGATCCCCTGGAAGCTCTGTAAAATAAAACATTCAAAAGAGAGAAAGTGAGCTCGCGGGTCGTGCATTGGCCGCTGACACTGAAGCTCCTTCAGAGACTTGTTTCCTATTTGAGCCCAGAGAAGACCCGCGCTGTCTAACCAGCTGCACCTCTGGAAGCTCTGTGACTAAGGGTAGACCGTGAGCTCGTACTTAATTGAGTTCCAACACCGGTACTGTAGCTCTGTAAGGAGATAAGCCTATGATGTCCACCGAGTCTGACGAAGTCGAGAGGCTGTTAAGGGAATCTCGAACGGGCCGTCACATCAAACGCTTGGTCCATAACCTGCCCGGAGGTGAGCTGGACCGAGAGTTGCGGATCCGGAAGTTGAGTGTCCAAGGGGACGAAGGAGTAAGGAGAAACCGGTTACTTCGTTACTGCCTCATCGAAGCGTACCCGGATAACGACGGAATACCTTTGGAAGAGGGAGACTTAGTTCGCTCTCAGCTGCAAGCCAGCCTGGACGAGGAAACAGACGAAGACGAGGAACAAACACCGTGAGCTGCCAGACAGGGTTGGGGAGAATCACCGGAGGGTGACGTAACCTCCAAGATGACCTCAGGGTGCAAGCTAAATTGCGATGCGTTAGCTGCTGAAGAAGTGGAGCGTCAAGCTCAAGCGGAGCGCACTCGCGCCTTCCTGGGGGCTTTGGCCAAGGCTAAGGAACGAAGTGAGGAATGGAGTTGGACGAGACCACGCGAGGAGGTCCTTCTGACGCGGGCGGACTGTGAGCTGAACCCAAACCGGTTTCCACTCCCTCAGTCAGTTCAGGCACAGCCACCGACGTCCTGCACCACCTTAACTATGACCACTACGTCGTGTACGACTTCGAGGCCATCCACGACCCCATCCTCGGAAGCCATGGCCCTCGGATCACGTAGGGATCTGGTGAACAAAGTGGGTCACTCGACGCCGTACCCAAAGCCACGGATACTCACGAATGTACCTCTATTCCCGCAGCAGATGTCATACTACTCTGAGCAGCACATCCATGCCCTGTTACCTAACCAGGGTACCCAAGGACAGACCCTTCTGTTTCTTAACCCCCTGGTGCCACAGTCCAACCACCCTTTGGGACTGTTGAGGATGGACGTGGGGATGGGAACGACGGGAGCGCCAAACTTTGGTAGCGCTCCTGGACGCAAAGCGGAGACACAGGTATCTCCGCAGACCCCTAAACCCAGACCACGGATGAACTTACTTCCGAGGGAGGAAGTGGAGGAAGACGGCTTTAAGACGGCTCAAAATTGGAGTAAATTTTACCATGACTCAAGGGCCCTGGACGCTCTAGGTAATCAAGATAGAGAGACGGTGAGGCGAGAACCCAAAAAGAGGGTACGAGTCGAGAAGGAAACTCCGACCCCCCCACCCTTTCCACGTTTGTCACTAGTTGATCATTCAGAGTTTTCTGACGAAGAGACTAACTACGTCACGCCCGCACCGCTACGACCTACCCCTAAGATGCGAGAACACCAGGCGTATGGCGGGATTCAAAACACCAGGGGAATCTGGGCTGAGGCCAACCCTGAGGTTAAATCTGTCAGGCGTAACGAGGACATCGGTAAGGCGCTTCTCGGTCAGGCAACGCGAGGACCGGCAAGGGACCAACTGTGGTCCTCTTCCCCCAAATCAAAGCGAACCCCGAGGAGCCGAGACAACGGGATGGACTCCGATAGCGAAGATAACTCACGAGAAGGTGGAGGAAGGCCCCGATCGACGAGTAGATCTCGCCACAGATCGGATCCAGCTAGGACCGAGGGTCTAAGTAAGCGTGAAGCGGGACGTTCGAATCGATCTCTAGAAGGTGGACAAGCCCAAGCCGTCAAGCTCCTAAAGAGCTGGGGTTTGCAATACACCAGCGAGGAGCGAAAGGAGAATCCTGAAGACTTCCTGGATTGATTGGGAGATTGTCGAGCCAGTTCGGATATGACGGACCAGACGTTGTTGGGGGCGTTACCGAACATACTGCTCCAGCGAGCAGCGCGCTGGTTCCGCACCGTGAAACACGACTTCGTGACATGGGAAGACTTTTATCAAGCCTTTAAAAGGCAGTTTGGAGGAGAGTATCAGGAGGAGGACCTGGTACAAGATCTTTATGCCCGGACCCAGGGCAAGACGGAGAAAATCTCGGTATTCCTTACGAATTTTCGGTACATTGCCTTTAAGTTCCGTACGCCGTTATCCGACCGAACTCTAGCCGATAGGGCCTATCGGAACCTCCTGCCGGAGTACCGACGGGCGATGGCCGATAAGGTGATCTGCTCCCTAGAGGATATAGAGACCTACGGGAGAAGATGGGAGAACCAGAAAGACCTAGATGGGCGCTACAGACCACCTCCGATGGCCGATGCCATGCACGTACCAGGAGCGGCTTACTCGAACCCTCCCGGGCGAATTCGTTTCGCCGAAGTACGGGAGTTGGTCGAGCGTCAAGGAGAGGAGCAGGAGGGCTGGAGAGATCTTCGGCTTGGTAATGGGAGTTCCGCGTATGAGGAGCCACGCTTATCAGTCCCATCTCCAGAACCTCCTATCGCCTCAGTGATGCTGACTCCAGCAGCGGACGAGCCGGCATTTCAACTTGCCGCCGTGACTATGGAAGGTAAACCGGGTAGCTGCCGACTATATCCAGGAGGGGCGATGCGACCGGGGCCGCCGAGGGTAACGGATCGGCCGAATTGGAGACAGCAGACTAATGCCGCCCCTACCGAACCCGCTCAGATCGTGCCTCCGGAGCGAAACGAAGCTTTCTACGGAGCTTGCTTTACGTGTCAGGGAATAGGGCACCAGGCGGTGGAATGTGCTATGGCAGAATGCTTCGCCTGTGGGAGTAAGGTACATTTAGCCCGACACTGCCCGACACGTCCTGTATCTGAACAACCTCGTTGTCAGAACTGTGACGCACTAGGTTACACATTCAAAACGTGCAAGCACTGCAGCGAACTGCGAGAGAATTTGGAAAACGGGCTAGCGGGGGATCAGAGACGATAAACGTATCTGCGTCCCCCGGGCGAACGTTTCCGACGTGGTCGGACCTTGACGCAGTTGACGACGCATCGTTATCAGACTCGTGGGATGAATACCCACCTTCTTCTACTGCGCTCAACATGGAAGATTCCACGTTTGACCAAGCGCTAGAAGGCATAGCCGATCTTTGGGGAGAGGGGATAGCTACGGTGACGGATAGAGAGAAGGCAGAAGGCTTCCCTCTGGAACCACGGAACTATATGACAGTGACCTTGGGAGGACGGAATTTCAGAGCTCTGTTCGATTGCGGGGCGCAATCCTCACTCGGAGGAGCCCAGCTCGCTGAACTGTACCACGATCGCCTAGTATTTAGCAATCTAGTGACGCAAAATGTAAATGGAGGGATGACACCCATCCTCGGTTTACTCCGGGTAAATTTTGCGTTAGCTGGTGTGATACGGCCGATTCATCTCCGGATCGTACCCAATATCAAGGAAGACCTGATATTGGGAATGGATTTCATCCGAGCCTTTGAGTTGGAAACAAAACTAGCCAAGGGAGAGTGGAGGTTGGAAGACGGGACTTGGTACCTTTTTGAAGGGGAGACCAGGGAAGAGGCGCCCTCTATTGTAGCGGAGTGCGCTGGGATCATCGAGTTAAGTCCAGACGAAAAGACAAAGGTCGAGGAACTAGTGACCCGCGTCTCGACCGGGGGAGAGGCGACCGTGGGGCACACCTCTTTGACCGAGCACGTTATTGAGGTTACCGACGACACACCGATTAAGCACCACCTGCGACGCATGTCCCCGAAAATGCTCGAGATCGCGGTGGCAGAAGTCAAGCAACTAGAGGAGAGAGGGGTGATCGAAAGATTGGCCAGTGACTACTGCAGCGCTCTGGTAATGATTCGTTAACCCGACGGTACTTACCGGTTTTGCATCGATTACAGAGACCTGAATAAATTGACGAAACGGGACGCGTATCCGCTCCCAAGCATGGATTCGATTCTCGATCGACTCAGAGAGGCCAAGTATCTTTCGAAGATCGATTTGAAGCAGGTGTATTACCAAATTCCCATGGAGGCTTCGAGTCGGCGATATACCGCTTTTGCCATGCCGGGTTCCGGACTATGGCAGTTTACGCGCATGCCCTTTGGATTGACCAATGCGCCAATGACGTTTCAAAGACTGATAGACGCCCTTTTCGGACCAGAGCTTCAACCGAACGTTTTCGGATACTTGGACGACATAGTCGTCGAAATCAATACATTTAAGGACCATCTGTACTATCTGGAGCTCGTGTTGTCGCGACTAAGGGAGGAAGGACTGGAGATTAAGCCTGCGAAATGCGAGTTCTGCGTATCGCAGATCGCATACCTTGGATTTATATTGGACAAGGAGGGACTTCGGCCAGACCCGGATAAGGTGGCGCCGATCCTCGACTACTCAGCACCTACTAATCTGAGACAGTTACGCCGATTTCTTGGTATGGTAGGGTGGTACGCGAGATTTATTAAGGGGGACTCAGACCTTAAGATCCCGCTAGTAAAACTGCTTTGTAAGGGCCAAGGGTGAACTTGGGGGGACCAGCAGCAAGAGGCATTCGAAAAACTCCGGATAGCTCTCACTACGGCTCCCGTGTTAGCCCAGCCCGACTTCAATAGACCCTTCACTGTGCAGACTGACGCGAGTGGCCACGCTCTTGGGGCCGTGCTTACCCAAGAGGTAGACGATGGGGAACATCCAATTGTGTATGTGAGTCGGGCTCTTACCCAAGCAGATAAGAATTACTCAACGACGGAGAAAGAATGTTTGGCCGTTGTGTGGGCTTTCAAAAAGCTCAGACCATATTTAGAGGGGTATGAGTTCACCGTCATTACGGACCACAGTGCGCTCAAGTGGTTATTCAAAATGCCTGAGCCCTCTGGGCGTGTGGCCCGGTGGATAATGGAACTCCAACAGTGGACGTTCAAAATCGTTCACCGGAAGGGCGCGTTGAATCATGTGCCAGACGCACTATCTCGGTTATACGGGGACGATTCAGACGAAATTTCTGCCGTAACTTTCGCAGTTATCAAAGATCCATGGTATTTACGGATGCTAGAGGATGTGACGCAGTTCCCGGTAAAATATCAGAACTGGATGATAGAGGAGGGGCGACTCTATAGGTTCCGTAACGATCCCCTATTAGACCCGATAACCTTTAGAGAGGAAGGTTGGAGGCTCGTAGTCCCTCTGGAGTACCGCGAACAAGTGATGGGGGAGGCCCACTGCCCGCCCTCCGCGGGACACCTGGGAGTAGCCAAGACGTACGCTCGAGTGGCTCGGGAATACTATTGGAAGGGCATGTACTATGCCGTACGCGACTTTGTTCGCAGCTGTGATACCTGTCAGCGTTACAAAGTACAGCAAATGGGACCGCAAGGACTGATGGGAACCCGAATAGTGGAAAGACCTTGGGCAGTGGTTGTGGCGGACTGCATGGAGTTTCCGCCCAGTAAGAACGGTTCAAAATATTTGATCCTGTTCCAGGATTTGTTCACTCGTTGGGTAGAAGTCAAACCCTTACGCAAAATTGACGGGAAGAGTGTAACTCGAGCGTTCGAAGAACTTACACTGTTCCGTTGGGAGACTCCAGACTACTTGCTGACTGACAATGGGCGAGAGTTCGAAAACAAGTTTTTGAATGAGACCTTGGCCGAATACGGAGTCAAACATGTTACGACCCCTCCGTATCACCCGCAAGCCGACCCCGCAGAAAGAAGTAATCGGACATTTAAGACGATGGTAGCTACCTCCGTGAGAGAGGACCATTGCAATTGGGACCTTCACATTAATGAGTTTCGACACGCTATGAATACCGCGGTACAGGCGACCACCAAAGTCTCACCAGCCTTCCTAAATTTTGGACGACACCCGCGACCGGTAAAATGCTTGCGGAGGATCGTAGAGGAAGAGCGACCCGTGCAGCGGATTGACCCGGAAATCTGGGAGGACCGTATGACGCGCTTGGATGCTCTGCGAGATTTAGTGGCAAAGCATATTGACGAGGCCAGAAGCAGACAGGCACGACAATACAACAAGGGAAAAAGAGACGTGCAATTTCCAGTCGGAACCCGGGTGATGAGGCGGACCCATCCCCTATCTGACGCATCAAAAAGATTTTCAGCCAAGCTTGCGCCGAAGTACGAGGGACCCTACACGATCGTGGAGATAAAGTCTCCGACCGTGTATCTATTAGGTGACGGAGAGGGGGCAAGTAGGAGACTTAACAAAGCTCATGTATCTGAGCTAAAGAGATACATTCCACCTAGGAAATGACGGGGGGGAGGAGATTAGGTAGGCACCCTACTTGGTCGTTAGACTAACACTTTTTTTTGAGTTACAGATGAACCAACCCGAGATCCAGCCAAACATTGACATGAAGGAGACACAGGGACAGACTCGTAAGGGAACCAACAGACCCCTTACACCAGGAGAGTTGGCTGTGGGCCCAGAGGACAGTATTGCGGACGTAGTAGCGCCGGCTTACACACTGCTGAGCGTGCCCTCCGATGGCCAGTGCGGGTTGCACGAATTGCGGGCCTCGGCCAGGGAGTTAGGCGTCGAGAGAGAGATAGAAAACGCTCTGGTACGCTTGGGTTGGACCAACGTGCCCCGCCAGCGTCAATGGACGGACGAGGCCCTGGGAGCCGTGGCAATTGAGGCCGGACAGCGCCTCGTCATCTACAGCGCGTCCATCGGTAGTGGGTCAAGCTTCGGGCCAGTGGATGCGCCAAGATCGCTCGTATTGTACCACTCGGGACCGGGCCTGAAAGGACATTACCGGGGGGTACGTATCGGAGGAAATCGCACAAGTTTGCAGTTCAAGACTCTCCATACTACCACCCTGGACCCCAAGGAGACTATGCCCATGATGGAGAAATTGAGCCCAATTTCACGTCGGTCTAGAGGTTGTAAAGGTCTTTCGGGGGCGGCCGCTCCGCTTAAGGCCGTGTCTGAGACGATGGAGGAAGCAGAAATTGACAAACCAGAGCGCGAAATCCGACGAAGAGAGGACGAACTACTGCTCTCAGAGGATGACGATAAAGTGTCCACCCTTGGACCCAGTGAAAGAGAAGAAATCGAGGCAATGGTAGATAGGGGTGACCCTGGGATATCGTTAGATCCTCTGGGAGAAGGACTGGTACGAAGTGCAGGCCCCGTGGCAGCCCCAAGGGAAACTACTGAAATGGTTGGCATAACATTGAGCGAATCACCTGTTCCGATGGAGATAGACCCCGTCACCCATTACAAAGCACCAGGAGCGCCTCAGTTAGATCCCGCCATCGATCGAGCTCGCTCTATCACGCGGGCAGACACCCAAGTACCACGTGATATTGAAGCGCCGATCGATGGGTTGGAGATCTTGGGTACTATTGCACCTTCTATGAGTCGCGCTGATAGTAGGACCCTAGGGACCCACCCAGAGCCAGGAAATCACGGCGGGATAGCAGCCCTGTACGCACATCGAGCAGCTAAGTGGAGACGAGAGGAACAGCACCTTGACACGGAAGAGAGCCAGCGCTCAGAGGGCTATGATGAACCGGCACGAAGACTCGAGCCCCAAGCCCAATGCGTGACTCAACAGTCCAGACAGCTGGCACCAGCGGGCCCAATAAGACGATAGGAAGATCGAGGTCCAGGCCTCCAACCGCTGCCGCTAGGGACTAACCTCGCATGGCCAAGCTCCCTCAATAACACCACGACAGCGCCTCCCGTACCGGGCTGGGTGCCTCTTAAGGGGCTGATTATACGAGGCGTCGCATCCCAAGGAGATGAAAATTGGGATGAGGAGAGATCTCTCAGAGGGGAGGAAGTCGCTGAATAAATTCGACGGGAAATAGCAGCTGCTAATGCCGCATCACCGGACCGAGGGTGGAGGCCAGAAGGCCAGAAGAAAGGTGCCCGACGACTGAGAAGAGGGGGAAAGAAGCATCGTCGAGCCGATCCAGACAATCCCCTCCGCCAAATTCAAGAAAACGATTATGTCTCTGGTCATTCACTCTGTAGAATCGGGGAAGAGGAATCCGAAGCGGGAGAGCCGATTCGTCGCGTAGAAGGTGGCTGGAGTGATTCTCAGAACATCGCGACAGAAGGCCAATCAGATAGAGATAGGCGTTTCCCCTGACGGCATACGGGCACCCTATTCTCGGGACTCCGAAGCATCGCGACGCATCCCTGTCTTGATCCCCCTCCACGAGCCTGCTTCAACTGATGGGGACGCGGGCATCGACTGAGAGACTGCCCCCGGCCCCGTAGAACCATTCACTGCTCCAACTGCGGAAGACTGCACGTGTACGTGCAAAATTGTCCAAGGTGCAGTGAAGCCTATACGTGCTATTTGGAAAGACGACGAGCCCAGGACAGGGACCCCAAGGCCCGCGATCCGCTAGGAAGGATATCGATGGTACCGCGAGATCAGCAAGCGGGATCGCGACCTGCTATCGAAGGTCAGGAGCATCAGCTCCGAGAGCGAGAGGCAGCGAGTTTCAGCGCCAGAGAGATCTACCCAACGCGGGAGGTCGGACCAAGACGGGGGACGATGCCTTCGAATCCGGATCTACGCATCTTCCTTAATCGTCGGACCAGCTCGCCCATGGCGAACTTGGACCGCCGGGATGCTTCGTCAGCAAGCGGCCCACGACCTGAGACGCAGAGGGAGCGGGAGAGGTCTCCTCCAGCGGCCCGCGTAGGGAGTTGGCCAACCCGACGTTTCGAGCAAGTGGAGCGGGTCCTGAATCAGCTCCAAGACTTGCCCCGAGAACTTCGTGACAAAGTCATGCACCGAGCTTTTCATGCCGAGGACAATCAAGAGTAACGGATTTTGACAAGGGAACTAGTCTGCGGTTGACCAGGGTACAGGAGTGGTAGATCTGACTAGGGGAGAGGAGTCTGGAGACAAGGGTGACATGCAGGAGAGAGGACCTCGACAGCTACGGAGGAAGAAACGGAGCCACTCACCACATACCCGACGGCCAGCGAGGTGCCGTGACACCAGAGGCCCGAGGGCCACATGTAAGTTTTTCTGCTTTCCAAAACGATGAGAATGGAGGCGTCAGTCAGTGGTAGGCTCGGCGATAGCGGGTTATCTCCGACCTAGGGGAGGAGGGTTTGTGACGAGGTAAAACTGGTGCTGCTAGTTTTCCCTGCGACCCTGTCACGTCTCCTTTCTCTGCTCAAATTCAAGCATGCTTAGCTGTCTTTGTCTAATTAATTGTTGTTTTGGGGGCCCGTGCGAGCCGGACGTGACGACGAAGACGCCAAGCCGGATTGGTAGAAACAACGGCGGCTGCAGCAGAAGAAGGAGAGGAAGGCGCGAAAAGTCAGCAGAGTGCAGCGGAAGTCAGGGAGAGGGCCGTCCCGAGAGCTTGGGAGAGGGGCCAGTCTTGCTCGAACCTTGCAGCGAGGTAGTTGAAGCGAGAGCGTGTCGCGAGTTTTTCTTTTGTTGAGTATAGAGCGCGTTCGATATTATGGAGTGGAGAAAACGAAGGTACGAAAGTGTTGGAGAATCGAGGTGCGAGAGTTAGAACGCAAGCCGAAGACAGAGGCCAGGGTCAGCATCGAGAGGAGTCAGCTAGGGCAGGTCAAGCGAGCCAGCCAAGGAAGTTGAAAGAGAGAGCCGGACGGTGGACGAGGGCCGACCTGAAAGAGAGAGAGAGAGAGAAAGAGGAGAGATCCAGCCCGAGGCCGAGGGTCAAGGAGCCACTCTAGAGACCGCAACAACGTCGGGACGAGGTAGGGTGTTAGAGCGTTTGGAGGCAGGTGAGAAATAGGAAACTGATTGTGCCCGGGCCGGAACTGGTCGAGAATCGTGGGAGAGAGTGAGAGTGTGTGAGACTTGAGAGAAAGGGATAGAGAAAGGAAAGTGTGAGGCTGGGAACGAGCTGGGGAGGGCATAGAGAGAAAGACTGTTGACCTAAGGGCATAGTGCGATGGCGGTGGGATTTAAGTCGTGTGGATTTATACTGTAGGAGGCGGGTGTCAGTCCGGTGAAAAAGTGTACGTGCTCGCGCAATCGCGGTCGACGTCGGTGCCGTGGCCGCTGGATCGCTGGCACCTCTCGATTGGTGTATTGTAACAAAGAAAAAGGAGAATGTAGTGCTTGATTAAACATTGATCCCACGTTAAATCTATTAATCCTAATTGTTTTTCCCCCTTCCTCCCGGAGCCGGGGGAGCTCGGCGTGAACCTCCTTTTGGTTAAGAGACGGCGGTAAGGAGAGGTATAACAGCGAGAGAGCAGGAGAGAAAACTTAGTCACCTGTTTCCGGGCCGTGGAACTCCTTCGCGGAAAGCAGTTCGTGACAATTAATTTTGGAAGATGAATTGAGAGCAATTTCGTTTTTCTCTCGATGTTTGGATTCCATTTGATCGCTTAATATCTTTATCATCGGCTCGTTTTGTTCAATGAATCTTACATAGTGTAGTAGCATATGAAATTTTTGTTTCAAATGTCCAAAATACCGTAACTTAAGAATAAGTAGTTCTGTACTGTACGCACGTAACTGTTCGCGGTTGCCCTGTGTAATTGCAGGCGATGCAACGATACTGATAATATTGTGAAGGCATATCTGAATTTCTCAAAGGGGATGATTCCTAGAAACTTTGGGACCTACAATATATCTAAAATAACGAGCAAAGAATAAGGATTTGGCAGCCAATATTTTTAATTTACCATTTATTTTACGCTCTGTCTATTCGCACCTTATATCCACGTACACGCATGCGCCTCGCTTGCTTCGCTCGCTCGGAAAAAAAAACTTGGACCCTATAAGTATCGAACAGTAGAGTTGCTAACTGAGCATGCGTATTCACTATATCTACGTTATTAAGTAGATATACGGTGCGTTTTGGTACGAATAGACACTGCGTTTTTTTAACGTATTCTAAACTGATAAGAAGCAGTCGGTTAGCAGATTCAAAATCAAAATCTAGTAAATATAATCAAAATCACATATCTTGTATCTAAAATACCTTTTTTATCATAAATCAATATCATAGATTCCTTCGGAAAGATCGTTCATGACGTAGGATGTCATACAGCTAATTACGTGATAGTCTTGCAAAACGTTGAAGACACAGGCTTCTTTGATACCCGTAGACGGAGTATCAATATTCAAAATATTTTTTTTATATTTATTTTCTGTAATTAGTCGTTTTACTTTTTTTTCTACCTGGGTCTTACTTGCATCCGGATATACTTAGCAAACACGACAGAATCTGGTGTTAGAGAATGACTTAACAAAACCTAAGATGTCATTAAGGCTCAGGTTATCACCTGTGATTAAGCTTGTAATAAAAAAAATTTTTTATAATATTGTTATTTACTTTGATTTCCATTTGGTTGGCCCTTAATTTATCAAGGGTCCAAAAATTTTTTGGTTCCCGTATTTTTTTTCTATCTTTGGTATGAAAGATATTAGTAACAATTATGCTCTCTAATTTTAAAGAATAATTTGGCGGCAACAAAAGTGTTGTTCCATATACGCAAACAATTTGGTTGTTTCATGCAAATCAAGGGCATTGCCGAGTTCAATATCATCATAATATACTATAAAAGGTAAGGCAAAGCCATTTTTGTTAAAATTTTTTATGATTTTCTTCCATGATGTTCCATTAGCATAATTCGTTAAGACATTTGTCTCTTCTTCTACTGCTTTTTTATAACTAAACATTGCTTTAAACATGCCAGCTATCCCTAATATTTTTCTTAATGAGGAGTCAACGGATATATGATAACTAACAACTGGATTTTCGTGCATAAAATATTGACCTTTTGTCTTTTTATTTGCGTAGTTTTAGCAATAGAATTTTCTTCTGGATCTGTAAATAGTCCTAGGTTTTTGTACCTACTACCTGTTTAGAATTTTTTTTAACAACGGATTGTACATGTCTTTTACAAAAACTCGTATTAACTTTTAAATATACTGTAGTTTCTTTGTGAAAATCATAAATTACGGTACAATTCAGTAGTCAGGTTAATAATAGAAACATCAATATTCATTTTTTTTGTTGAATGTGACTTTGCGTTAAAAATCAGTAATGAAACGATTTATAAATGCAAATGAGTAAACTAGGTATGAGTAATGGTACCAACTCCGGTACTGAAATGGTATATAAATCTGATTTAGGATCTTTTGTAATTTTCACCTGATGGGCTGTAAAAATCAGAAGCGAGTTTTCAAAAAAGCTGCGTTACATAAGTCGTTCGGCTTATGTGTAAAATTATACTATGTTCTTACGAGAAGTAGAGAAAAAACATTTTTTGCTTACGGCATTGAACTTGAAATAATATAGTGGAATAAATATCAAAGAGCCATTGTCATTGACTGAATGAATGTCAACGGTTTTTTTCTTTTTTTTGGAGCTAGCTCACTGTTAGCCTCAAATTAGTTTTTAAAATGTAAAACAATTTGATGGATGAGCGCTAAAAAATCTGATTTCACTCTTCCAAATTTTAAATTACAATCGATGTTGGCCTAAAAAAATAAATAGTTCGACGCATTTCAGAAATATCCAAAGATATTTTTTTAAGTAGCAGCAATGTCATTATGTAGATTGAAAATACGTTTAGTGTTATCACTTTCCTCTTTTAATTTAAAAAAGTAATTATCCTGCAGTACGTTTTATTAAAGTCGCAGAGTTAAAATTTACATAGACCTACAGAGTACTCTTCAGTAAATGAAACAAACTACGTGACTTTTATAGTACAGCGATAATTCACACATTATATACTGATACATAAATTGTAAAAAAATGTACTTTCTATGAGAGCTTATAAAATACAACAACTTAACAACTCCGGTCCTAAAGAGATTTAAAAAATTAAAAATTCTTCAAGAATTTCATTAGCGTTTCTATAAATGGAATCTTTTCCATGTCGTAAAGTAAAGATTTCAGCCCATTTTTTGAAAATTTTTTCTGTCTTCTCTTTACTGGGATTATCAGTAACCGACGATTGTAAAATATTGATGTTAATTTTCTTATTTTTATCTGTAAATACTTAACACGTACGCAGGCGTTAATATATCTATGTATAAAATGATAGTTATTGAATATATGTACACTTGGGGTATTCCACGTTATCAGAGACAAAAAATTTTACTTGCACGTCTAATTTCTTAATTATGAAACCCAACAACGTTAGAATTATTCAAAAGTACATATTTCTTCAATCAAATATTTTTCTAATTTTTTTCCGTACGCATTGATTTTTCTCTGAAATCAATAAATTTCCGGCTCGATTTTCGGATGTGAAGAGACAAAAATCTTTAAGTGTGACTGTCACTAAAGAGCTTAGTACAGGTAAAAAAATCTATTGTTTTTGAGTGTTTTTCAATATTAGTAGTGTAACTGTATGTGCGATTAATGTTTGAAATTTATAATATTCATTTAATAGTTTGCCACTTGCGTTTTTACGCTCTCGGTGATTGTCAATTACGAAAGTCTGAGATGGTTCGTAATACAAACTTTTCTTTTCAGTAGGAAATATTTCTAAGATATTTTCACTAATACGATTGAATCTCCCACTATCAATTCTACAATAAAATTAGCTATGTTAGTAATTGTACATTTTCTGATTTTATGATACTAACACTTTAAAATTTTAATATGTTGGTGTTTGTTTAGTTGAAACGTTTTTAATGGAGATGATTTGAATTAAGTTGCATAGTACACGTTTATCAGTAAAGTAAGTTTGAAAGTATAAAAAAATTTTTTTTTAAATATTTATGTACATATTTATCACGGGTGCAGAGTACAACTAGTATGCCTGAAGGTCAAGGTATTGTATGTCTGTGCCCGTGGTAAGAATTAAATTTTTTTTACTAAAGACGCAAATTGAACTGTCCGTCTAAGGGCACATTCTACTCCTAATAATTATTTTATGCCCAAGTACAAGAATGAACTTTGAGCCGATATGGCTGGAACGCTCATTTCCGCCCGTACCCCTGACAATCAATTTTTTAAATTTATTAATTAATTTTTTTAATTTTAAGGTAAGATGATTTAAACATCTCATATGGATGGCGTGGGTATATTAGTTCTATTTTTCATTTTTAATGATATAATTGTTACAAATAAAGGCATCCTCAGCACTTTTCCAGTCTCTACGTAATGATATAAAATTAGCTGTCCCTTAGGGTTATCACTATTGACAAGAAGTTGAAACAGTTTTTTGTTCCTTACGGCTGAAAAAAATTTGAATACTATTGATAACCACTTTTTTATGATACAAAAGTTAATAGTCTCTAGTTGAAAATCAGCATGTACAAAGTACTCGAAAAAATGTATCATAAAATTATAGAAAAATTCAATAAAATTAAAAATTATTTTTACATGATGGAAAATGTTCCTCAATTTTTTTCAATTTTTGAATTTTATCTCTACATGCATCACTTTTCGAATCATCTTACTTTTTAATTATCATTTATTTCAAAAATTATGCTTGGAGTCTCTTTTGAGCTAATCTGTTCCGAATCTGTATCTGAACATTGTAAACTGATTGACTTAGTCTCATTTTAAAAACTTTTTTTACAGAATACTTTTTTTAAGCATTTTAATTTTTCTTTGAGGTATCTCCTTTTTTTAGAATAACTGGGGAGAAATGATAGCATTTGACTACCTGAAATTAACTTGATTCATCATCTATGTTAACAACTAAAATAAAATAAATACATTTGTGCATACGATTTCATAATAAAAAAAAAAGCTAATGAAAAATTCACAATTGATGGATTATTAATGTGAAAAACCGTATTGTATTGTCTAAACGTCGGTCTAAATAACAATTTATGTATGAAATAATGGTTCCGCATAAGGTAGAATTCTTATGGTTTTAACAAATCTTGTAAGTATCACTTAGTTGATGCATACTGCTATTGCTGATACGTGCTTCACATAACCATCCCTTCCCTTATTTTTAAATATTTTGAAATCTCTTATCTGTGTACCATAATGACAATGTATAAAATGACAGTGTTTCTCATACTTTTAATGTATTGCAAGATATTCACAGCAATTAAATACATATAAAGGATGTACAGTATTTGCCAGAGTGTACCTATAGATATTGACATTAATAGCTATGTACCTAAAGGTATATGCAGGTAAGAGTTTTTTTATGTATTGCATTTTGCAATATATTTTCAGTATTATAACTGTCGTTTAACGCAATATATAAAGAAAGATAGTGTATGGTTACACTCAATTGTGCACCGTGCACAATACATAAAAAAACTCATATACCTGTATATACCCATAGGTACACACCTATAAATGTCAATATCTATAGGTACACTCTGGAAAATACTGTACATCCTATATATATTTGATTGCTGTGAATATCTCGCAATACATTATAAGTTATTATGGAGTCATTTTTCTCTTTGTCCTCTGCGCCGAGATGCGTCCTAAAGAAGGAACTTCATAAAAACCTACTATAAGACTAATCGAGACCCGGGTTTGGTCCGTTATTTTGTTACATGTGTGAGAAATCGGAAAGAAGACATAGCGCCGAAGGAAAGCCAACAAATGTATAAACCTTGTATATAATTG
Source organism: Copidosoma floridanum (assembly GCF_036245765.1). NCBI lineage: Eukaryota > Metazoa > Arthropoda > Insecta > Hymenoptera > Encyrtidae > Copidosoma > Copidosoma floridanum. Next base: position 8,105,558 of record NW_028321883.1, read on the forward strand.
TGTACCTGTGTAATTGAGTATAATAAAATGTTTGTAATTACCGTGCCATTGTACTAATCCAGTGTTGCTTCATCGACGAGGAGTGTATTTACATATATATATATATATATATATATATATATATATATATATATATATATATATATATATCTGTATTAAGCGTATGTACTATAAATTGCGTCGAGTTCGAGTGTGTGTGTGAAGATGTCCTGTCAGTAAGATTCAGAAGTATGTATGTAGATATTGTACAAAAATGCGCGAGGCTGCACTAATTGGCTTGCCAAATGCGTCACTTCTGTAGTAGCATCTACGCGAACCAGAGCTCCCGAGTGACCCGCGATTTTTAATAGCTAAGAGAGAGAGAATCGGGAGAGAAAAAAAAAGGACAAAGAGATCCAGTGATAACGATCAGCCACCCGTACCCGACCTTGTGCCCGACGATCGAGGAAACATCACCGCTGTCATCAGTTGTCAACTGCAAGATTAAGGTCACCAGCTAAATCCGTCGCTGAAGGAGAGAGTGAGATAGTAAACCCCAAGGTAAAGTAGCGTGTAGTGTTGTCACGAGAAATAGTGCGTGGGAGCGTAGGTGTGTGCGTGAATCAGCCGCGGGTAGCCAGGGCAAGCCGCGAGAGCAGGCCTACAGTGGTCCAGAAAGCCCGAAAAATTCTCAAAATTCGTGCTTGCAATGAATTTTTACTCAAATTAAATGTTTTTGGGCTTATTTTCTTCCTCAGAACTTAAACTACAAGGATCTTAGTCTCTCAGACGTTTCACTAATTTTGATATATGTGTATTTCAGGTATATATACAGCAATTTTCGATAGTCAAAGTACCTGGATACATAATGCGTTTTTAAAGTTAACTAATTTGTACAAAAATTAGTGCACATGGGTTTTTGGGATCGCTGATTACGAATTAGAGGTCAGAGTTTAAAATTTCAAGATGGTGAATCCAAGATGGTGGACAAAATTTTTAAAAAGAAACCAATTTGTACAAAAATTAGTATATACAGGGGTTTTTGAGGTCACTGATTACGAATCGAGGGTCACAGTTTTAAATGTCAAGATGGCGGATCCAAGACGGTAGACAAATTTTTAAAAATCACCCGTTTTCTGCTAACCTTAAGATGATGGTGTTATGGGATCTTCTAATTACGAATCTAAGGTCACATTTTATGATTCAAAGATGACGAATCCAAGATAACGGACACACTTTTAAAAATTATCCGTCGTCTGCTAACTTCGAGATGTAAATGTTTTGGGGTTTTTCGATTACAAATCTGAGGTCACATTTTCTGATTCAGAGATGGTGGACTTAACTTTAAACGAATTGCCAGAAAATGTCTTACAATCTCTGCCTCTACTAAATTTTAAATGGATTAAAATTTTTTTTGGCTTACGTTACTTCGTACATCAAAACCTACAATGATTCCATTCCCTTGGAGAAATGATGTTAAAAAATATATGCGTATATACAGGGAAAATTTTAGTAATTTGTGAAATTCTGACGTTTGGATTAAATTTTAAAGTAGTTCGAGACATCTCAGTAAGCTGAACTTCTAAGTAAGTGTTATGCATCGAAAGACAATAAATGTAGGGTTAATAAATAATGTTTATGATACAATATGGTGGCTGATACAAAATGGCGGGTTGTTTTATGTCTCACAACGCATGAGACATGGGGCTTAAAGGGAAGGGTAAGCCAAGTATAACATATGAATAGAATGTATTTCGTTTACAATCTAATAATGCCATAAATAAATATTTTAAAAAACACATGTTAATTATTAAGAAGAACAAATTTTGTATCTACCAGTATCTGTTCATTACCAAATAATTATTATAATATTCAATTTTGGTGCAATAGCTGATTGTAAATCAATAAGGAATTGATTTGTTAACCAACGTTATAGCTGTCCGTTGTACGTAATATCTTCATTAATGAATAAAGAAGAAAAGTAGGCACTTTATTACGGATAAGTACAGATTTAATAATGAAAAGATATGTACATGAATTTGTTTTCCTCTTAACAATATAAATATATATTGATGAATTTTCTTCTAAGAATACCAATGCACCAGAGTCAACCCGTATTTTTCAAAAAAAGTTATTGCAAATATTATATCTTACTAATATATAAAGCAAAGTTGCTAAAACCGTTGTAATCGCTAGCCGCAAAAACTACTGAACCGATTTTGCTGAAATTTTGCATACCGATTCTTGACACTTCCTAGATGGTTTTAGTATGGTTTTTATCTTAAAAAATTTAATAACAATAGCAATGAACAAGCTCAAAGTTTTAAAAAAATACGCCTGCTTTTCACTTTAGTTCAGTAGGATCTGCTAGGTGGCGTCGAGGTAAAATTGAAGCCACCCACAATCAATGATAGTGAAGAGTGGTTACAAGTTGCCCCGCCGAGATGACGATTTTCGTAGTCGTTTTTCGGCAGTCCACTAAGAACAAAGGTGTTTGTCGTGAAGCTGGGCATCCCGGCTACCGCTGACACGCTTTGTTCATGGGTAAGCGAAAGACATCGGCTTTTACCCCGAATCGCCAAGAAAATCGAGCGCCACGGAAAAATAGGCGTTCGAAACATTAACGTCTTAGGCGAAATTCCAGGAGACGTCCAGCCAGAGCTCAACCTGCTTCACCAACACTACAAGGTTTGGAAGCCCTTCTTCCATCCAACCTGGTCCTACAAGAGCAAGCCAAGCAGAACAACCATGAGGAGCGTGAGCAGACATATCGGCTGGAAGGTTTACCAGCTTCCTCCTCAAAAGTTGGTCACGAGAGGAACTCCACGAAAAAGATATTCTTCAGGCCCACTACCCTGACTAACAGTCAGCAGATAGTGATCCGGGGAACGACCCGGAAACGAGATTTTGTTCGGCCAGCTACATACCTTTCTCTAGCGCGTTCACCTTTTGCAGAGACTCCAAGGGCAAGGACGAAGCAACCTCAGGTCTAGATACCCGAGCTCCGCGATCCCCATCGACTGAGCAGAGTTAAGCGGCAAATATTTGCCATTTATCGAACGCCTGATAAGGCATGTCAAATAATCGACCCTCACCAGCTCTCCATCGTTAGGAAAAAAAAATAAAGATAAAAACCGGCCCTTTTCAGGGCCATCTAAAAATTTTATCGTAAAGTAACTGCCCTCAATATCATCGGTCTTTTTAATAGCCATTCAACGTTAAACTATTTTTCTAAAAAATTATATAATTTATTAAGACTGCTGTTTCAGAGTAATGTCTTACAGGAACATAAAGCTAATCAAGGATCTGCCCTTTGCTGGCAGAAATCGAGAGCAGAGCTGTTTGTCGTGAGTCTGGGAACCCCGGCCACTGACGACTTTCTGCACTCAAATTACATAGGCCAGAAATTACTTTTCCTCCAAGATTAGCGTTCAGATATCTTGGTCAAGCTCATTGGCCCTTTTCAGGGCCATTAAATGTTGAACCACTTTGCCAAAAATAATCTTATTTGTACTTTTGGACAAATGTCTTTAAGCGAATTACAACGATTTGTCCAACAAAGATCTATTTAAAGACAGCTTATTCCAAAACTAAGTCAGTCATTTACTGGCAGACATCGAGAGCAGAGCTGTTTGTCGTGAGTCTGGGAGCCCCGGCCACCGACGACTTTCTGCACTTGAATTACATAGGCCAGAAATTACTTTTCCTCCAAGATTAGCGTTCAGCTAACTTGGTCAATCTCATTGGCCCTTTTCAGGGCCTTTGAAGGTTGAACACCTGCCAATGTATATATTGTAATTGACAAAGTATAACAAACACAGCACTTTTTAGGGCACGCAAAAACTTTTAACAATGCCTTGAATTGCAAGAGGGCGAATCAGGAGGAGAACTTCTAATGCTTTAAATGTTTACAACTATAGGAGTCGAGAAACTGATGCAGAACATTCATCGAGAATAGAACAGCAACGGCAAAATCGACGATTGAACAACCATTTAAGTGACAGATCCGCTTTCTGTTACAATTCTGACATTGATTACTTAAATCTTCCATCAATTCAAATTGGCGGAATGGTTTCTATTTGCACTCATTGTGGCGCTAAAAAATGGAGAGATGAAGCTCTAGGGCTCTCTTTTTCTGGTGGTAAAGTTTCTCTTGATCCACTGGAAAATCCTCCTGAATGGTAAGATGTCTGTTAATGGAAAAACACCCCCTATTAAAACATTTCCTTGATAATACACGTCAGACGTTACAATACGCAATTCCAAATGACGTTATTTGGAGGGAAAGAAATTAGAGAAGGAAACTTTATGCCAACTTTCAAAATCTAAGGTCAAGTATACCACTTGATAGGTAGCTTACTTCCTGAACAAAACAAGAGTCCACAGTGCTTACAAATCTATTTCATGTCTGAAGCTGAACAAATCTCTATTTGATCAGATAATGCCCTGAAAAAAACTTTGATTGAATCATTACAAAAGTTCATGCATGATCCTCTTATAAGAACTTTTAAATCTAATTATGACTCTCGAACAGTAGATGAACTTGAAAACTTAAAATTGATTATTCATGCCGATCGAACTCCTGTTGGGGAGCATCGAGGACAAAACAATGCGCCTAGAGTGAATAAAGTTGCTGCACTAATAGTTAACAAGAAAAAAAGCTCTAGAGACATTATTTTACATGGTCGACATGGGCGGTTGGAGCGAGTTTCTGAGCTCCACCGATTCTATGACTCCTTGCAATATCCTCTTATGTTTGTTTTCGGAGAAAATGGATATTCTATTGATATACCACTTCACGATGTTCCAAACAAAACTGTTTCTTGCATGCAGTTCTACTCTTATAGGCTTATGTTAAAAAACGATTATATAAATTACCTACTTTATCAAAAGAACTTACTCAATCAACTTGTTGATGATATGATGGCAAAAATGATCACAGAGCGTTTAATTACTTGCGATCATATCAAAAACAACTGCATGCTGAAAGTTACATTCATCTACGAGATGCAATAAATAATGATCGTAACATTGAACCCTCGAGTATCGGACAGCCTGTAATTTTACCATCCTCATTCGCCATGCTCACCGTGATATATGCATGAAAAAACTCAAGATGCAATGGCTTACGTACGTGGGTTTGGGCGTCCATGTTTATTTATCACTTTCACGCGCAACCCTGAGTGGTTGGAAATGAAAAATAAATTACACAAAAATCAAAAACCTTCAGACAGGCATGACATTGTTTCAAAGGTTTTTCACTTGAAATTAAGAAAACTTGTAGATGTCCTCACTAAAAAAGCAATATACGGCGAAGTTGATGCTTAGATCTATAGTGTCGAATGGAAAAAACGAGGGCCACCTTATGTGCACATACTTTTATGGCTTAAAACAAAAATTCAGCCGGATGAAATAGACAAGATCATTTCAGCTCAATTACCAGATCCTCAACAAGATCCCTTGCTATTCAGTATCATTTCGAAAAGTATGATTCATGGACCTTGCGGCGAATTCAACATGGCTTCACCATGTATGGATAATAGAAAATGTACAAAAAAGTTTCCTCGAAATTTTGTTAAAGAAACCCTAACTGCAAATGATGGCTACCCAACCTATCGTAGAAGAGCCCCTGCAGATGAAGGTCATAGTTCCATACTTACAATTCGTGGCAAAGAAGTACAGATTAATAACCGTTGGGTTGTACCGTACTCACCCATCTTATCTTGATGTTTCAATGCACACATTAACAATGAATTTTGTCATTCAGTGCAAGCAATTAACTATATTTGCAAACATATTAACAAAGGATCGGATCGTGCCACTTTTTCAGTTGGAAATATTGACGAAATTAAAAACTATGACAATGGAGGCTATATTTGTTTTCCTGAGGAATTTTGGCGTTTTTTTAATTTTGAGATTCACGCACGGTATCCTACGGTATGACATTTAGATGTTTACCTTGAAAATTATCAAAGAGTTTACATAAACCAGCAAAACAGTCAACAGATTCTCGAAAATCCGATAAAAACAACGTTGATGGCGTTTTTTAAACTTGGCGTAATAGATAATTTTGCTAAAACTCTTTTGTATTCCAAAGTTGCCGCCTATTACCGATGGGACAGTAATAAATTTGTGTAAAGAAAACAGGGAAAAGATGTTTCAGGCTGGCCAGGAGTAAAAAAAGATTCAGCTGTAGGTAGAGTTCATACGATTCATCCCACCCAGTCGGAGTGCTTCCATCTTCGAATGTTACTCTAATATGTTCGAGGCCCAACTTCATTTGAGTACTCAAACCCGTTGATGGTGTTACGCAACTTTTAAAGCTGCCTGTTACGCACTTGGTTTATTGGAAAATGATGATCAATGGAAAAAAACACTTGCAGATACTGCTTTGTCTGAGAATCCATCTTATTTATATGACTTATTTACAATTATTTTAGTTTTTTGTGAGCCATCGCAACCTCAAATTTTGTGGAATATGTTTAAACAACAGTTATGCGAAGATATTCTTCACTTTCGACGAATTCAACTTAACGATTTTGGAGTTGAATACTCTGAAGAAATGTTTAACAGCGGTTTAATTGGAGTTGAAGATAAGATCATCTCTCTTTCAGAAAAAAATCTGACTTCATTTGGGCTAAATTCACCGGTTCAAGATGAACTCTGTACTAATGATCCTTTGGAACATTCCATCAGACATGGTTATAATTATAACTATTTAATTAACTACGTTGAGCAAAATCTTACAAAGTTGGTTCCAGACCAACGACAAGCTTTTAATCGTATAATTGATAGTGTCTTAAATAGTGGTGGAAAAGTCTTTTACCTGGATGCTCCTGGAGGCACTGAAAAACATTCCTAATTAATCTTATGTTGGCCCAAGCAAGATCAGCTGGAAAACTGTCCCTTGCTGTTGCATTTTCTGGCATTGCTGCCACTCTTTTGAGTTGAGCTAGAACAGCTCACTCCACTTTTAAAGTTCCATTATGTGTTTTTTCCGGAGAAGATTACACGTGCCCGATACGCAAAAATGGCCTACTTGCAAAAATTCTTCAAGATACAACATTTATTGTATGGGATGAGTGCACAATGAGTCACAGAGCTCATATTGAAGCAATTAATAAAACATTGCAAGATTTAAGATCAAACCAGAATTTAATGGGTGGCATTACATTTGTTTTTGCAGGTGATTTTAGGCAGACATTACCAGTAATTCTGAGAGGAACTATAGCTGATATTATTCATGCCTGTTTAAAATTATTATTTTCCTGGCATTTTGTAGAGTCTTTACATTTACGTACTAATATGAGAGCACATCTCTGTGGAAGAAACACGGAATTTCCAACACAGCTATAAAAAATTGGCGATGGCACGATGGAAAATGAAAACGGTTTTATCACCCTAGATTAATCCATTGGAAAACTGGTTACAACTGTCGATAATCTTATTTCTGAAGTTTACCCAGACATTGAAAATTTATCAAACAAATCATATCAATGGTTATGTGAGAGAGCGATAATTTCACCGAGAAATTCTACAGCAGAGGAAATTAACAACATTATTCTTCAAAAGTTTGTAGCTAATTCTCGAGAGTACCTCTCTATTGATTCAGTCATCGCATCTGAAGATGTTGTTAATCATCCTTAGGAGTTTTTAAACTCCTTAACTCTATCAGGATTTTCACCCTATAAGTTGAGTTTGAAAGTTGGCGCTCTGATTTTGCTACTACGTAATCTTCAACCCCCGAACCTGTGTAATGAAACCAGACTGCAAATTAAAACTCTGCGAAATAATGTTATAGAAGCTACTATTTTGACAGGTCCAGCATCAGAACAAATAGCTTTTATTCCAAGAATTTGGATGATACGAACTGATTTACCACTCCAGTTCAAGCGATTACAGTTTCCTGTCAAAGTTTCTTTTGCGATGACAATTAACAAGTCACAAGGACAAACTTATAATTTTGTGGGGGTGTATTTACGTTCAAACTGCTTTTTACATGGACAATCTTATGTCGGGCTTTCAAGAACTGGTGATTCACATCATCAGATTGTTTTAATTCCTTCTGGAAATAAAACTAAAAATGTCACGTATACTGAAATTTTGTGAATGAAAAAATAATTTTAAATTATATATTTGTATCTTGACAGCTTTAACAAATAAACCTTTTTTATACCATAACGTTAACATGTAACAATCAACGGCCCTTTTCAGAGCCAATACCTATTTTATGACCTAAAGAATGCACGATACTTTTACCATCATTTTTTTCCTTTTTTCGATATTTTTATTAAGAAGTTATTTGTTTAAAAAAGTGTACAAAAAAGATTTGAAGTTCTTTAACTGAAAACGTCCTATATTATTCGTCAACACACATGTGTTTTATTCAGCGAGTCTCGGGCGAAGCCGTGACGGGGGGCTGCTAGTTACTTAATATTTTCCGATTTCCATATAGTTCAAAATATTGGTGGATACGGGTTATGTACGTACAAAATCTATTGTAGAAAACATAGCTTTTATACGTGTAGAAAACTGTAAATACTACGTTGAACAGTTTTGAGTTTTGTTACAGTTTCTTGGTGACATCGTTTTTTTTTTGTTACTCGTTTACTGGATTACGTGTTGCATTATGATACTTACCAATATGCACTTAAAATTATTACTTTGAAAGCTTGAATTCTCTTATAAGAAAACCAGTTACATGATTATCGATTATATATGTTGTTTTATAAGAGATAGTTACTATATTTGAGCAATGACTACATGAGAGTATGTCAAGATAACTATGGTTATTTTGTTTCCGACATTTCTAAAAGTATTATACAGTTTTCTATGAATCGCAGTATAAAACCTTTGGTTGAGATAGGAATTCCGCTTCTGGTAGTGGCTGATAATATACTCCGATTCGTTAAGTCGATCAAACCCTACTGAAGTACCAGATTTAAAGCTTTTTCTTACCAATACTTTTCTTACAATGCATATTCCAAAGTAGTATGAAATAGACAAATCAACTGAATTTTAGGGCTTAACGCGGAACTTTTAAAACATTTCAAGGTTATTCTGGCTGTTGCATCATCTGGTGAACAAACGGACTTTAAGGAATTCAGACTGTATTCTTTAAGAACAGCGGAAATTTACGTGGACAACTATTCTTGGTACAAGATGCCACCCTCATTACATGTGATTCTCATTCATGGGCACAGGATAATGGAATGATTATTTGTACTAATTGGTATGCTTTCCAAAGAAGCTCAATAATGCAATCAAAAAAATGTTAAATGTTTTTGTGAAAAGTTTTCGAGAAAACATAGTAGGTAAAATATCATTTTTTTAACCCATATTATTTTAAAGAACAACCAATTTTTTTAAACTCTAACAATGCTAAGCATTGTTTGTACTATCTTAAATGTGTTGTTACCTGAACTTAAAAATTTTTTTTGGAGTGGCAACTGATAGAGATATTTTCCAGAAATTCATAATTAACTCTGATCTATTTTTTTCGTTACGTCGTGAGACCCCTAAAAAACTGAGTACGTGTCTGATAGATGAAATGACATCTCTGCTGAAACGCAAAAATTAAAACTCTGTAGAGAAATGTGAAAATAATTTGTTGGTTAACTGTGCACCTACAGATACATCAATGAAAGATACAAGGGATGAGTTATATATATACGAGAGTTCTTATTAATACAATAACGGTTTTGTTAAGGAACACATACTTGTAAATACGAAATTTGTTCTTCTTAATAAATAATATGTATTTCTTAAAATATTTATTTATAGCATTATTAGATTGTAAACGGATTACATTCTATTAATGTGTTATACTCGGCTTACCCTTCCCTTTAAGCCCCACGTCTCATGCGTTGTGAGACATAAGACAACCCGCCATTTTGTATCGGCCACCATAATGTATCATGAATATTATTTAGTAACCTTACATTTATTGTCTTTCGATGCTAAACACTTACTCAGAAGTTCAGCCTACTGAGATATCTCAAACTAGTTTAAAATTTTATCCAAACGTCGGAGTTTTACAAATTACTGAAATTTTCCCTCTATATACGCATATATTTTTGAACTCCGTTTCTCCAAGGGAATGGAATCATTGTAGGTTTCGATGTAAGAAATAACGTAAGTCAAAAAAATTTTAATTCAGTCAAAATTCAGTAGAGGCAGAGATTGTTAGTTATTTTCTGGCAATTTTTCTAAAGTTTAGTTTGCCATATTGGATCCGCCATCTTCGAACCAGAAAATGTGACCTTAAATTCGTAATCAGAAAACTCCAAAACATTTACATCTTAAAGTTTGCAGAAGACAGGTAATTTTCAAAAATGTGTCTGCCATCTTGGATCCGCCATCTAAGAATCAGAAAATGTGACCTCAGATTCGTAATCAGAAAATCCCATAACACCATCATCTTAAGGTTAGCAGAAAACGGGTGATTTTTAAAAATTTGTCTACCGTCTTGGATCCGCCATCTTGACATTTAAAACTGTGACCCTAGATTCGTAATCAGTGACCTCAAAAACCCCTGTATATACTAATTTTTTTACAAATCGGCTTACTTTTAAAAATTTTGTCTGCCATCTTGGATCCACCATCTTAAAGTTTTAGACTCTGACTTCTGATTCGTATTTAGTCACCCCGAAAACCCCCGTATACTAATTTTTGCACAAATTGGTTATTTTTCAAAATGCATCATGTATCCAGAGTATTTTGACTATGGAAAATTGCTGTTAATATATCTGAAATACGTGTATATCAAAAATAGTGAAACATCCGAGAGACTTGGATCCTTGTAGCTTAAGTTCTGAGGAACAAAATAATCCCAAAGACGTTCAATTTGAGTAATAGTTCATTGGAAGCACGAATTTCGAGAATTTTTTGTGCTTTCTGGGTCACCATGTGGTCTCTGGGATCGTGCATTGAAGAGAACGTTAGAGTGCGAGCGAATGAGAGGGAATCGTGATTGTTGGATATCGTGCCGTGGCATAACGCTGGACCGTGCCGAGAGTTTCTGGGTCTAGACGCCCGCGTAATTGTGGTACCGAATAAAGTGATGTTAATAATCCAAGAAATCCACCTTTCGTGTCGTTATGTGTCTGCCATTTTCAGACGGCGTTTTTTTTCAGGTCATGTGACTCTAGGAGAGTAGTTTGCTTCCTGACGAGCTCCCCTCGGTGGGACTTGCTCTAGGTGAGAGTCTTCAGGAGCCAAGCTGGGTTTGGCCTAGTCGCGAGTGTTTTTCAGCGGTGGTATTTTCGGGTTTTAGGTATAGTTTCATTCGCGTCGTGCAGCCATTGGTGAGAATTTAAGTGTCTTTGTGCGTTGCCTTGGGACCGCCCTCGCCGTGACACCCTACGTATCGCAGGGCGAGAAAACGCAACGATACAGAGTATGATAAACACTGTCATTTTATACATTGTCATCATGATGCACAGATAAGAGATTTTAAAATATTTAAAAAGAAGGGAAGGGATGGTTATGTGAAGCACGTATCAGCAATAGTGAAACATTTCTTAACTCGTAAAACGTCAAAGTCAGGTACTAGCAGCATGTAACAACTTCTTGGTTGTTGAGATAAATTTTATATATATACAAGTAAGGCTCCCAGTTTGGTGATCTCCATGCGCTGACTCTCCTTCAACACTACACTAACTCAAAATGAATGTCTTAATTTAATGTATAAAATAGTGACCTGTGTACCATTTGAATTTCTTGTATTGCCATATATTTTTTGAGTTGACATATTTTATAAATCATACTCTTACTAATGCTATAAATGTAAGGTTTCAGAGAAATGTATCGAGGTGAGAAATAATTTATGATTTCAGAATAATTTTTTTTTTTCAGACAATTAACAATAACATTTAAATTAAAGTTTTTATTTTATGTTAAAACTTTTAACAAAAATTTCTGTAATAGCAGTTGAATGTAACTGTACTGTTTTATTTAAGTTTATTCTCGATAATTTTATAATTGCTTAAAAAAGATGCGTTACCTTAACTTTAAAATCACATAAGTTTCGTATGTGTATCTATATTCTAGTGAAGTACACCGTTTTGTGTGCTTCGCGTACCAACCCTCTATTAATGAATTACAATCCTTTATATAGGCTTCGAGATGAAAGGCAAAAGATTTTGAATAAAAAAAATTTTTTTTTATTTGAACATCAGGAACTGTCTGAGTAATAATAATAATTACATAAAAAGATATAATAAACTCTTTACCATAAGTTACGCATGATTTTTATAAGAAAATCAGCTTTAGTGCTTCTCTGGTAAACAAAAAAACATCACAACAAATGCAAATGAAAACTTATTACTTAACTTAACAAAAAAAAACCTCCAGCATTGTACTTTAGATATTTTTACCAAAAATATTGTTATTTATCGGTCTTTTTTCTTTACTTTTTAATTTACATCAATACTTTAATGTAGTAATGGGTTAACATTTAAGTTTGTTCTTCCTACAAAGTAGTTTAATCGATATTATAAAAAAAGTAAGGAAATCATACATTAACATTACTATAACGGTTGATAATTATTTACATGCTATCTAAATTATTTATTTATTTTTTAATCAACTCTATTGTTTTGCCTTTTTTAAGCATTTTTTCTTGAAAGTTTTTATCTACAATGGTTACAAATTTCATTGTGCTCCAAATAATGTATGTGTGAATGTCGCTATAAATATTGTCACACCACAAATTTCAAAAAATAATAAAAAAGAAAAATTAAACTAGAAATTTTTTGCCTCCAAAATGTTTTTCTTGGTAAGATTTTTAAGTGGCGTAAATTTATTATTTGACTCCGGACGGTAAAAAAAATGAGCACTGGAAAATGTACATGAGATTTAAAAAAATTGTTGTTGTAATAATGTCTTTATATCTAACCATTGACAGAGTAGAAAAAATTGCAAAATTGATTAAAAAATTGAATAAGTTGTACTATAATCTGGTTGGCCTTTTGATACCAAAATTTGATAAAATTCAGTTTTTGATTCACTATGTAAACATTTTATTAGACTTCGGACCACCTGTTTAGTATATAGCTACGAGGCCTGAATCTTGGCATAGGGATATAAAAAGAAACGCTTTAGCAAGTTCTTCTAAGGTTAATCTTCTGAAAAATATTGCAATAAAGCAAGTACTATAAATGGATCACTCAATAAAGGTGCTGTTAGAGGATTGTGATATTCATTGGGGATTTCATGATAAGTATCGACCTATTAACTATTTAAATGCTGTAACCATTTATGGTGCTTGTTAGAATTGGCATGTACTATGTTATTAGCTAAAAAAATTGTGAAATTGAATTTGGACGGATAAAAAGTACTAAAAAAGTTACAGAGCTAAAAAAAAAGTAATAACAAATAATCAAAAATTGCAATAACACCTAGAGATTTTCATTGAGTCTTAGATTGTTGAGATTGTTTTCGATGAAAAGACTGATGCATTCATTATCATACATAATAGCTTTAATAAAAATGGTATTAAGTATATTGTAACGTGTGGTACACTACAATATTTTTGAAGCAAAATTTCTTATGTAAGGCTCTCACTAGACGAAAGTAAGAAAAAGCGTCACACTTTCTCTTGCCTTCTTCGTTTCTATTCGTCCCCTCACCACCGCATGCTCTCTCAACAGAGAGTAGTGTAGCGTATAATACATGCATGTAGCGGTACGCGCACGATTTCTCTCTTTTCTCTTTCCCTCTCCCTCCCTCTTTCTCTCTCTCTTTCTTTTAACTATACAATTGTGAGGAGGCAATTAGTATATGTACTATATTTAAGCAGCGAAAACAGATTGGCGTTCTGGTGCAATGGACCAGAGTGGCTATAAAGGAGTGTGGCTAAAACGTTCAAAAGTCACGAAGGGTTCTACCATTTTGAGGACTAAGGGGGATAATCATAAGCTTACCAGAGATATGTACATGTTTGCATATTAATCTGTGTTTTTCTCTTTATTGCTTCTGTCACTATGTGGTTCCACAAAATGGCGTCTTGACCCACACTCCCTTATAACCACTCTAGTGGACTAGGCATTTAATTGACATGTGGAGGTCTTGGATTAAAATATCGGACGATGTACCAAAATCTTTCTCTTAGGATAACCAATATCATCGTTTTTTAATCATTAGTAGATAACAATACTTGATTTATTACGTGGCTTTGGTCATTTATACTAAGAAGTGTCACTGTTAGTGGCACTAGGCATCAGTGTCTGCGTGTGCTTGGTGCTTGAATGCAGAGCACTTTCTATAATGGCGTGGAGTCAATGCGCATGATAAAAACAAGAAACATCTGAAATTTTCTTTTTATATTTGTAAATATTTTTGAGCGAGCTTTTGCGTACTGTAAGGAAAATAAAAACATTATTTTAACAGTTTTTAAATGTTTTCTTCTTAATCACACGATCCTATTTTAAATACTTAAATATTTATTTGACTGGCTCCAGGTGAATTTAACCGGAGTCAGGAGTCTGCCAGACTAGCATTAAAGCTTATAAGAGTGAGAGAGAGAGAGAGAGGTTAGATGTGGTCTCTTGAATCTCTCTCTAACTCTAATGAGCTTCAATGCTAGTCTGGCAGACTCCTGAACTCCAGCTAAACTCACCCTGAGCCAGTCAAACAAATATTCAAGTATTTAAAATGAGACGGCAAAAGTTCGTGTGATAAATGTTTATAAATATAAGGAGAAGACATTCAAAAACAGTTTAAATGATTTTTTTAATTTTGCTTACAGCACACAAAAGTTTACTCAAAAAAGTTTACAAATATAAAAAAAAAAAAAAGATGAAAATAAAGTTGTTTTTTTTTGTATCCCGCGCATTGACTCCTCACTATTATTGGGATCCCAAAATGTCACGTGACTTTTGCAATATATATATAGCCAAGTTGGGGTAAATTAACATAGGTCTTACGGGGACAAATCTGTTTTTATTTTTTTTTACGTTTGAAACGATCATAATTCTGTAAAACCTGGCAAATAACATGTTTTTGAGGGAATAATAGTGTTGTAACTAATTTTTTTTTCTAATCCAATCGTTACATGAAGATTAAAACCTTACTTTGAAAGTGTGAAACGCACATTTAACTTGTACAAAAGTCATGCTTATAAACCTGTATATAAGCAGCGTCGGGAGGGATTTGTACAGGTTAAATGTGCGTTTCTCACTTTTAAAGTAAGGTTTAAAGCTTTATGTAATGATTGAGTTTAGAAAAAAATTAGTTCCAATACTGTTATTTCCTCAAAAATATGTTATTCACCAGCTTTTATAGTATTACAATCGTTTCAGGTGTAAAAAAAATAAAAACAGATTTGTCCCCGTCAGAGCACACGCAGACACTACTGCTCAGAGCCACTAACAGTGACACTTCTTTGTGTGAAGGATCAAAGCCACGTACGGTAATATTCGAGAATTATCTAGAATTTCTTGCAGCCTTACTTGCTCTCGTATGCAACTGTCTCGACAAGTACTGCGCTGTAGCTTGCTCACTTTTACAAGTTTATTAAAACTTCACTTCTTTCATCGATCCCACGATCCGTAGTTTTTTTTAGTAATTACCTATATTTGGAGATTCCAAATAGTTCATCTTTTTCTAACATTTATACATCCATTACATAAATCTTTTTATAATAGATTTTTTAGTCTTAGAAATCGAAAACAGAAGCAAAAAAAAGCTGAAAGGGTGTCTATTTTAAAGAAATTGTTTTTAAAGTAACGGAATCTGAAATGTTTTATATTATTTCTTAGCACTTTTATACACATTAACTTTATAACGGTATTTTTTTAGAAAAATTATCTCTTTAATCTGAAAAATAAAAATTTTTATTCAAACAAACTGTTGTTAAAATAAGTTTTCAATCTTAGTTTTCAAATATAAATATGAATGTGTACATTTATATATATATATATATATGTATATGTGTATATATATATATATATATATATATATATATATATATATATATGCACACATGCGTATTATATATACGTATGCACGTCGAGTATAAATTATAATATATTATACTCAGCGTTCAGCACGCGAGCTACTGTGGGTACATCTAATGTACTCGTCAATAGCACGTTAATACGAACATACTTTTTTTTTCTCAGTGTGTGTGTGTGCCATAGACTCTCAGGTTACGGCACCTTAGCAATAGGGATAGTAATTGAAAGTTTTAATTCAGATAGATAAGTACATATCGTCATAAATATGTTAGATAAATGCATGAGGTATGGAGCAATGATGAAAAAAAGTAGCTTATAAGTATTTTCTTGGTCTGAATAACATTGACTCATCAAAAAATAAATGAGTCTGTCGATCTGTAGGTCAAGAAGAGGATCTCATTAGCACATGCTTGCGAACATTGAGGTAATAACCATAATATTTGAGAGTGTTAAGCGAATAGCTTATCAGAGTCAAACCAGTGGATTGGCAAACGCTCATGACTCTTAGTAATGCCAACAAAATTTAAGAGACACTAGCATTGCGATTGATTCCTGATTCTCTTTAGCATATCGTACGGTACGCATCACGAGCTAGTTTGATTTTAACCTCAAGATATCTGTGAATTATTCTATACCCACGCATATTGTGTAAGTCTAATAGAATGACATAGTTGGTCTCAAATTTCCCCATTTATCCAAGGTGTTGGTGACCGACAAAGTCGCCTCTTATAAAAAGATGTATGTATGTCCAATAAATTTACCACCATATTCTGAAAACCAAGAAGAAACCATTCATATTTTCACTGTAAAGTCAGAATAATAGAAGCTTTCATTCGTTCCTGCAACGCCACCATGAATAACTTCTTTAAAAAAACACTAAAATTTCTTGAACTCAGATAAGCTGGCTTCATCAGGGTAATATCAATGCGATAATCAATGTATTAATAACACAGCTCCACAAAAAAAATGAACTTCTGACCAGACCATGTAAGTCTTATATTTTTTGGGTCACTGAATTTGAATCCAAGGACTATTTTATTTTAACACCCTAGGATTTTTTATAACCTCAAAAAATTAGCCTAAAAATCCGGTAATTTCTTCTAAATTCAATCTCTTTACTTTTTAATACAAAAACCATGTGTACTTAATCCCTAATCCCCTTGATCAAAGAAAACTCTTATCATGTAACACTTTAACCCAAAAAATTAATTACTATGCAACCCTGTAACCCCATAACTACTTAATCCCATGACTCCACCCCCCGAAAAATAAACAAAATATTTTTTTGACCATGCCATGGTATTCTTATGTTTTTTGGGTCACTGAATTCGAATCTGAGGTCTGTTTAACTCCGTTGCTTTAGCGTTCTTTGTAACTTTAAAAATGAACCTTAACATCCAATAACTTTTTCTAACTGAAATCCGATTCTTCAATACAAAAAAATAATAAAACATCCAATACTCAAACCCCTTGACTCGATAACACCTACAGCTCGATGTCTCCCTAAAACTGCTTAACCTTTAACAATAAATTTCAAGAGAATCAGAAATATTTCAATGCTCTTCTGATGTTATTGTTGTAGCATCATTGTTTGCATTTGTTTTTGAATGCAAAGTAAATTGCTGTATTAGACGCTCATTTTCTTCATGTGTCTGCGCCCAGGGCACCTCCACGTGGTGACGGTGGGCAACGGAGTAAATCCGTGATCTGGCAGAGTCCCTGGGTTGCAGATTCCACGCCGTCATGGCAGGCACACGGAGAAAGTACGTTACGATGCAGGGAGTCAGAACCCCAGTATTGGCAACTGGTCAGGGTGGGAAAGTGGGCCCGCAGGCGTCGTCATCATACAACCGCAGCTCAACGATAGTGAGTAACTTGGCTAGCGTTGAGTTTAAAACTATAAGAAACTTTCATGGTGTTCAATGTAAAAATGATCCAAACATTTTTTGTTACGTTTGTGCTGATTTTGTAGTTAAAAAAAATCGTAGGAAAATAAACGACAAAGTGAAGAGCATGTACGTGGAATGCTTTGAGACTCAAATATCCGATAATATTACAGAAGGGACACCAAGCTTTATTTGTTTATCTTGTTACGCAATGTGTAATCGCTGGCATGCCAATAAGGACTAAAGCAAACTACTTATTTCAGTTCCAGCAAGATGGAGCTAGCCCAAACCTAAAAAAGATGGTTACTTTTGTCAAATAAACGTTGAGGGTATCAACCAATTAACACGATGTAAGATTGTGTATCCAAACGTTAGTAGCATCTTGAAACCTGAATACACGAAACAACTTTTTAAAAATAAAGACTTAACAACCGATAGTGTTAATAGAGAATATAAAGACAATGATGACGGAAACATGAATTACACCAGCGAAGACGAAGAGGACGAAGAAGAAGAAAGATAAGTAGAAGATGGTGATTCTGATGATGATTTTATAAAAGAAAAAAAGAAAGATAATATAGTTACACAGAAATATACACAAGCTGAACTAAACGATCTTGTCAGAAATTTAGGTTTGTCAAAGGAAGCTGCGGAGTTTTTAGCTTCTGATTTAAAACGAAGAAATCTTACAGTAGACACGAAAGTGACCACATATCGAAACAGAGAACAAAATTTCAGAAAATATTTTTCCCGTAATGCTGATTCATCATTATTCTACTGTTGTGATGGTAATGGATTCATGAATGAAATAAAAGAAAACGTATACAGAGTTCAAGAGTGGATACTATTTATTCATTCTTCCAAGAAAAGTCTAAAAGCAGTTTTACTGCATATTACGAACGAATTGGGCGCAGTCTCAGTAGCCCATTCAACTGTCATGAAAGAGGAATACCCTAACATTAGCATTATCTTAAAAAAATAACAATACTCTAAACACAGGTGCCAAATATGTGGTGATCTGAAGATTTTATCCATGATTCTTGGCCAAAAAAGTGGATTTACTAAATATCCCTGCTACTTGTGTTCATGGGACAGTAGAGATAGAAAAAATCCTTTAAAAAAAAAGAATGTCCGAGAAGAACAGCTTTTAATCCTGGATCTGCAAATGTCATAAACGCACCTTTGGTTGATTCATCTAAGATTCTTCTTCCTCCACTACATATAAAGCTGGGCCTTATGGAACAGTTTGTTAAGGCTTTGGATAAAAATGGAGATTGTTTTGTATATTTAAAAAGTTAATTCCCAAATGTATCGGATGCCAAATTAATTAAAGGAATCTTTGATGGACCCCAAATCCGCAAAATGTTTTGTGACAGTGAATTCATAAGTAAGATGAGCGCTACAGAAAAATTAGCGTGGATTATTTTCAAAAATGTTGCTACAAATTTCTTAGGGAACCATAACAATGATGATTACAAGATAATAGTAAACGAAATCGTCAAAAATTTCAGTAATTTAGGTTATAATATGAATTTAAAGCTGCATTTTTTACATTCAATGAGTTCCCGGAAAATTTAGGTGACTGTAGTGAGGAACAAGGTGAACGCCTCTACCAGGATTTGAAAAAAATGGAACGCCACTATCAAGAAAGATGGGATGAAAATATGTTAGCATATTTCTGCTGAAATTTAAAGTGAGAAGTAAAGGTTCCCCAAAACAAGCGCAAGAGAAAACCATTACGCAGAAGCTTTAAAGACAAAAGACAAAGCTATAGTAAGGGACAGAATAAAGAAAGAGGTTGATGTGATCCTACCAACGTGAGATGCAAGGGGACTCTCGCTTATAAAGCACCCCGAGACGTGAAAGGCAAAGGGACTCACGCTAATCAAGCACCCCGAGACGTGAGAGGCAAGGAAACTCACGCTAATCAAACATCCCAAAGGGAACATAAGCCTACTACGTCCACGTCGTTGTTCCTGGGTGAGGCTAAGAGTA
This sequence comes from Copidosoma floridanum, assembly GCF_036245765.1. Classification (NCBI taxonomy): domain Eukaryota; kingdom Metazoa; phylum Arthropoda; class Insecta; order Hymenoptera; family Encyrtidae; genus Copidosoma; species Copidosoma floridanum. Next base: position 8,125,377 of record NW_028321883.1, read on the forward strand.
GGTTGAATATTAAATACAAAAACCCTAAGATGATGGAGTAGAACAGACCTCGGATTCGAATTCAGCGACCCAAAAAACATAAGAATACCATGGCATGGTCAAAAAAATATTTTGTTTCTTTTTCGGGGGGTGGGGTCACGGGGTTAAGTAGTTATGGGGTTATAGGGATGCATTGTTATAAAGTTTTTGGGTTAAAGTGTTAAATGGTAAGAGTTTTTTTTGATCAAGGGGATTAGGGATTAAGTACACATGGTTTTTTGTGTTAAAAAATAAATAGATTGAATTAAGTAAAAATTACTGGATTTCTAGGCTAATTTTTTGAGGTTATGAAAAATCCTAGGGTGTAGGGATAAAATAGACCTTGGATTCAAATTCGGCAGCCCAAAAAACATAAGACTTGGTCTGGTCAAAACATGGTCTGGTCAGAAGTTCAATTTTTTTTTTTTTTTTTTTTGTGGAGCTGTGTAATCAAAAGCATTTATAAATGGAACAAATGATTTCTTGGTGGCAACAATTTTATCTGCAGTATCAGCTAACACGGTATGTTACCCAGGTGTGGGTATTATTATGGTGATGCGTAGCACTAAATGGAACGTGATGTAATAAATTACCATATACAAGGCTTTTAAGGTGAACTGCGTAATAGTTTTGTGTCATGAGGTCAGCATTAAGATCACCAACAATTAGAAGGTTGGGGCATGCAACCAATTGATGGTGCATAGCTTTTAAAAGCTTTGATAATACCTTTCTTTTAAGTCGTTACCTTTACGATAATTTCTTAAAAAATTATATTCTGGTATGGTATAAAGCAATTAGCAGTGATTAGGAGACAGCAACGTTTCAGATATGCATAATACGTCTACGTAGTTTGCTTCGAAAAATTCAGATTCTTTGTAGTAATGATTTCTGAGGAAGTTCACATTCAAATGAACGATATGTACGAAACATTTAATAAACTGCTAATTGTGTGGTATGTTGTAGTCAATTTAATAGCATAAAATGCGACTGTAGTTCAATTTTAATATTTTTATGAGTATCCAGCTTACAGATAAATATTTTACCTCTACTTGTTTAAAGTTATGACTTGTGCTTGTTTTGTCTTGAAAGTCTATTTTATTAAATTTTTGTTTAATATTGTTGGGCTTGTTAATAATATTCCCTTTAATTGAATTTGACAATTATTATATTAAACTTATTTTTCGTACAATAGCACTAGTCTACCATAACTTTTTTTATACTATCGAATGTTTAATTAGCATGATAAACGAGCACAGAACGGATTGTCTCATTTGATAATTCGATGCATCAAAAGTTTTAGGTAAGATTGCGATGTATCGCAAGTGCTTTCTCTTCAGTTATTAACCCTGTGAGGAAGAGATTTTGATTAATCAATAACATGATTCATTTAGTCAAGAATTGACAACCCAGATACTACAGTTTCAAATACAATTTAATTATCTTTCAATAGTAAGTACAGATAGTCTAACAAGTAATTTTATAGTTTCATGATTGTGTGCAGTATTGTATTGTATTGTGTAAGATTCCAACGTAAACGAGAGTTTTTACGTATCTTATGTCCCTTATCTCTACCTTGCTTGCTCTTTTTTCTGTAATTTCCATCCCGTATTTCCCAAAGTAGGCGAGTCTTTCGTGAGGGCCCCTTGCAAAAATCCCCTCAGACGACTCGGTCATCCATCCTACTGGGTAATATTTACAGAGCACAGTGATCATCTCAAGCACAGCGCAGCTGTTTTCAATTTTAATGGAAAGATATTTTTCATTGAACCATCTAATCCGTTGTAACGACCATTTTATAACCAACAGTGACTTTACCTGATAAGCTGATCAGATGTTGGCTTTCTGTCAAACAAAGGCCTTTGGAGATCCCAACATTACTAAAAAAATCGACTATTTGTTATAAAATTTGGATAACTGGTGTTTCGGCATCCTAGGTACTCATCCCACTATCCCATTGGGAAAGACCTAGAAAAATCTCGATAATTTTCGACGGGACTCGAACCCATGATCCCTCGAGTATGTCCAGCTAGAAGGCTAGCACACTAATCACTAAGCCATCAGTGCTCTGTGATTGTGTTCAGTATTCTACAGTATATGAAAATAGCAGTACCGTAAGGTTTTTTTAGAAATTTCTTGCAGTACAGTTGTAATAGGATGTAATTACAAATAACAAGATCTCTAATCAGAATCTGTGATAGTAAATATTTATTTAAATGTTGTACCAAAGCAAAAAGCACTGCACGAATATTTTTCTTGTGAAGTTTAGATGATCTAAAAGTCGATGTCAAAAAACATTGCCCTAGAGAAACGGAGAACGGACACCATTGTCTGTGTTTCATCACTTAAATACGAATGAATACATCTAAGAGCACTAGCTAAAAAGTTTAATGCTACGAGCAAATCAAGCAGAACCACATCACTTATAATGTCGTATGCCTGATAGTAATCGAAATACATTGAAATCATTCCTGGCCCTCGATTCATATACCAGAATGAATATTATCTGATATCCTGATTAGAGATAATTGGGCATTGTATTATCCCCTAAAATGGTTAATGAATGAATAAAACGATAGTAGGTAGTAAACATCCTCATAAAAACTTTACTTTGAACACGTCTGTAAAATAAAGCAAACAATAGTTTTTGGACTAAAGGAGTGGAGACTTTTGGAATGATGTACTTATTTCCATTTGCTGCCTACTACTATAAGGTGAGATCTCATGCCAAAAACGCACTTGAGATCGCAGCTGAGATTCTTTAAAAATCATTCTTACTAAGAAAAAAAATAAATAAAGAAAAGTTAATTTTACATTCTTCAAAGTAGTCCCTTTGGTGTTACAATTAAGATGGTGTATTGAAGAACACATCGATAAAAATGCTTTATGTTATTTTTTAAAAATTTAATAAAATTTTTTTATTCCTAGTCAGATATCATCTGATATTTTATCTGAAAAAGTATCTCAGATTTTACCTGAGAGCTTAAGAAATTTATTTTATTTTAAAAAAGTTGATAAAAAACACTCTTAAATATGTATTTTTTATGTACCATCCAAATAGTTGCATCAATAGGTTAACCTTAAATGCTGTAAAACTAATTAAAAAATTTTTTCTTAATAAAAAGCCTTTTAAAAAAATCTCAGATGAGATCTCAGTTGAGATCTCACCTGATGGTCGTAGATGGAGCTTATGTGTTCAACTTTCGGAGATTCTACAACTAAAAGAAGAAAAGAAATTTGTTAATTCACATGCCTTTCCATCACCCTGCATTTGCCTCTGTTTTGGAAGGTACACAACAATCATTTCAGACAAGGATGTATTCTATATTGGAATATCAGAAAGTGTTAAGCAACGATCTTAAGTTAAGTCTCAGAAATACTCAATACACCAATCCTGTGTTAATTTAGAAGCCTGCTATATTGTACTAATCGTCACCCATTAAGTTCGTATTTAGAAGTGCAACACAAAGGCTACCTCTTATTAAACATTCAGTAACATTTGGTAAATGACGTTGTAATCAGTGTATCCTTAATAAGTTAGCCTCACTATATACACTAATCTTTTTGAATAATCTTCTTACCTAAGATGCTGTTAAAAACAGGTACAAGTTTAATATTGTTCAAAAAACTGAATTTTACTCAGTGAGTTGGAATAAGACCTTGTTTTTATGAGTCATCATTTCATGTATTACTTGACTCGTCTTTCGCTATTGTGGTCAGATTTTTGCAAATTTTATTGATAGTCAACTAGTTGGGAGTTTTAAGAAGTAGTTGCTCACGAGAAACGCATCTTTTCACGCAGGCTTAAAAGCTCTGTGTTTTTTGAAAGCTCTCACTTGTTGTAGCATTCAATTTTTACTTTTAAATATAGATATATCAGCTTTGTAAAATTTCTTACTAGTCTACTAAAAATTATTCAGTGAAAATTAAAACTTTTATTCTTAAAATATTCAAAGTAAAAGAAAGACGAAAAAATTTCAATTAAGGCCATTTTCACATGGGTAGAAAAGATTTCTGAAAAAACTGTTCCGTAGATAAGATATTTTAGGAAGTATGCAAACTTGCACAAGGTTATTGTAAGAATTTAAAATATGTATATAGGTAATGTACTGGACATGGGTTTTTCGTATTTGTGATGCTGATTACTAAGCTTATGTACAAAAGAACAGTTATTATCAATCAATTAGAAAAGTTAATATGTCTCTATAGTTTAATAGTTATAATGTGGGATGCGTTAATTAATAAATTACACAGCGATATTTATTTAAGATCTACGTACTAAACTTTAGTAATAAGATCATAAGACTAAACAAAACAATTACAGTAGTATAATCCTTCAGCTCTACAGGATAGGCTTTCGTAATAAAATCATGCAACCAAGCAAAACCATTACAGTAGCGTAATTCTTCAGCTCTACGCAATATTTACAATAATACAATCATAAGACTAAGCAAAAAGTTACAGTAAAATAATTCTTTGTAGTTTGACTCTACGCAATTCACCTTATTCATTTATAAATACACATATAAATTCGACTTCACGGCCAATAAGCAGGTACTTTGTGCTTCTATGTTATAGAAATTCTTGAGTTCTATGGTAAATCTCGTGTCAACCGTATGATTGACCTCTATCTCTGTAAGTGAGAGTGCGAGCAGACTTACTTAGGCTCAACACTCAGGCCACCAAGGACAATGCCTGGGAGTCTACTCTGATGGAGGCTGGACAGCTAGAGATGATTCTCGTAGACTTGAGCCATCCGTTATTTAACGACTTGGTGGGCCACTTGTTACTTTGTCAACAAAAATTGACCGTCTGCATTCGTCCATGGACACTTTTTGTCCAACCGTCGCCAGGACTTACTTGTAATGTTGACGCACCATGAACGAGAGAGTCAAATTCTCCTTGCCTGGCTCTTTGACCCCTTTTCTCTCATCTTTCACTTTCTTTCCATTTTCCAGCAATCAAAAGGGAGAAACTCCCTCTTTGTCACTGCGTGCACACCAATGGATTAACTATTTACAGTAATAATTAAATAGTATATTACGTCATGAGGCCATTAAGTGGCTGATATATGGTCGCGTGGAGTATGTCACCAGAGGCAAAGCCGAGGGTGATATCATGCGGCCGTTTATCAGCTACCTTACGGCCGAGTGACGTATACGATTTTTTATCATCTTGTATAGGAATGTTTGTTCGATTTAAACTCTAATAGGTTGATATAGGTTGACGTAGGAAAAAATAAATCGTTCAGTAAACCGTACATCACTTAAGCATTAGTTCTAATGAAATGCGAACGAACGAACGATGGATAATCGAACGGGCCTAATGATGGGTACGTTTTTTTTTGTGATTATTCGGTCGGTTAGTCGGTCGTTCTGATATTTTCAGCACGTATCCTATATCTATTTACATAGTTAATATAGATATACTTTTTTGAGGACTGACCGATCGTACAAAAAAAGGTACCCGTAATTCAATAGTGAACGCTCAAAGAATACAAATTTTTTGATAATTTTTCAAGAAACACTAAAAAAAAGCCTTTATCAAACGGTGCTTTATTCTTGCTTTTTTAGTCTACGTATTAAATGTGCTTTTTTATAAAGAGCGTGAGACTTTTGAGGTAGCAGTCCAATAGCCATGAAAATTTACTCACAATCACCTATAAGTAACTCTGAAGTTAGAGTAAACGAGCTTCACCCAAATACGTAAGTGCTCCTCCTCTCATCCCTTTGAGAGCGAACTGGCCTCCAAAATTCTCTGTTATTTTCCTTCTTCTTTCTCCTCTTATGCCCTTTTGTCTTCTAGGCGCGAGTGGTCCTCACGGACTTATCCCATGCGGAAAGGTTAGTTTTTGGTTGGTAGGTACACCGGGTGAGTCCAACACTACCACCGGATTAGCTGGGGTGTCTATGAAGATTTTCTCCTGCCCACTACATAAAAAAAAAGTTAGAGTAAAGTTTATACAACCACATGATAATAGTTTTGAGTACACATGCACAAGATACGAGAAATAAATGATATGGTAAACGATAAGTAAGAGCAGGTAAAAATCTGGGCAACTTTATGGTTAATATAGGCGTGACCGACTCAACGCAACGACAAAGGTGTATAGGAGAAGGCACTGAAAAGACGATGCGCACGTGCGTCTGGCCATAAAAAGAAATAATACTTGGCCATATATGTACATGCAGGAATTCGTTGTAGATTCCATATATATATATATATATATACATAGATATTCGTTGTGCATTTCAGAGCACGGACTTCGTAGAAGCGCCTTACTCAGTGGATGTAAAGAAATTCGCATGGTTAGTTGAGGTATAATATCTATATCACTGAAGCCACGTTATACTTATATTTTAACAACTGTTTTAATGAAAGATAATTTTTATACAAATTCAATTCTTGAATTTTTTGTCAACCTTCTCGTAGCAGAACTGTCTCTCTTACCCTATCCTCTTCCTATGATGGAAGGCCTCCAATCCCTTTTCTTGTTCATTTCCAAAGGGTTAAGTGCGCTTCGTAGTAGACCTTTGTATGAACAGACGTATGATACTATAATATAAAAAGGAAACGGATCATTACCATACAAATTGATTATCAAAATAGAAAAAATGATCTCTAAGTGAGGTGTGATATCATAACCTCCTGTTCACTAGATGTAGGCTCTATCAATTAAACTACCAGGGAAGCTGTAAGGTCTGTACTATAAGTTTGGATCTGTTTCTTTTTCAGATTGGTTGATGCATAATGACATTGTCTCTTAGTGATTGCTTATAACTTTTCAATGATTTTAATAAGTAAAGGAAGCTAGATTTCTACTAATAATTAAAAACTAACTTCAATAAGAGAAGAAAAAAAATTTAACTTACAGTGTGAGCCTCACAGCCTTCCTGATAGTTAAATTGCGAGAGCACATGTTCAGTGTACAGGAGATTGTGAGTTTGAACCTTAGTTAGGAATGATTTTTTCTTTCTTGATTTCTGAAGAAATTTAAATATTTGATTTGTATAAAAACCGTCTGTCATCAAAATAGCTGTTTAATTATAAGTACAACAGAATTTCTTGCTCAACTGTTACGATTATTACACTTCCACTAACTGTAAGTCTTTATGAAGAACGATTATGTTATGGATAATCTTACCATCCTTAGGTGATCACTGATAACTGTTCAACAATCTCAAAAATTAGAGGACACTAGATTTTTACTAATGATTCAAATTTTTTATTATTTCAAATTTTTTGCATGAAGAAACGAAAGTAAGAGCGTAAGAAAAAAAAAAAAAAAGAAAGAAACATCTGTCAACTAAACGTCAGTCTGTATCATCAGCACAGCTTACATCTAAGCTATTTTTGAATATAACTTTGATAATTTAAGTGCCTAGAAAAATGTTGTTTTCGAGGGTTTTTAAATGAAGTATTTTACTAAAAAATAAAGTAAAAAAGTTTATAGAAAATTTGTTTAACAATAAGTTATATTTGTGACCTGCAGTTCATCGATTAGTAAATATTGGTTTCAATCAATGACAGAAAATTGATAGTAAAGAAAATTTAGAACAATGATTTAAATATTATTTTATAAATAATTAAATATAATTCTTTTTATTATTTGTGCTACGTTATTGTGTTATTCTAGTATTTATTATAAATAGTTAAAAATATATCTTATTAAATAGCAAAATATTTTTCAGATGTTTCATACAGATGACTACGAATTGGCCTTGCTTCGTTACAACCACTGTCCATTTTGCCGAGAAAATAGTGCTAAGAAGTACAGATAGATTTTTAATGTTAAAAAAAACTCTATTTATTTAATCACTACTTTTTTACAATAAAATAACGTAACATAATAAAAAATTTAGTTATAAACAAACATGATCTGTAATTCTACAGTTGTAATCAAGGCGAATTTCTTGATATAAAAGTTAATATTGGCATTTCATGTACAAAAAGCAAAAAATAAAAAATGAAGTAACAATAAATAGTTTAATTAATAATGGTTAAATTTATTACATTACAAAATCATTAATGAACAAAAACTGATAAGTATAAAATTAAAGTAAATAATATAACTTTTATAGTTGACGATAATGATTTTTTTTCTAATTAGTTTTGCATTAGAAACAAACAATATAGACCTTGAGTCCACATATGTTAAAGGTCCAAGCAGATATTACCGTACGTAATAAGATGAATACCGAGCTACGTGTTATTTCAACTATTATTGTTATATTTAAAGTCAATACTTACGTTAGTTTGATCCCCTGTAAAAATGTACTTATTGAACACTAAGGATATGTAATTTAAATTAAACCTACTATCTTACAACGCCCTGCGTGCAAAAAGAGGTATTAATAAGAGCCGACTATTTGTATAGTAATTATATATATATATGTATAAATAGCTAGCTGATCTCAAGTATATAGCATTTGCTATATGCGTGACTATAGTTATAGTTGTATATTCGATAACCATCCCTCGCCTGCACGCAGTAGTGACTCAATCTGCGTCTGCGGTCATAGAGAGACTCGTCTCATTGATTGAATCTCGTATCTTTTTGAGCAACAATTTCAAAGTGTTACTTAGTATAATCAATCTTTCTTATATCAATTGATTTCCTTATTTTTTTACAGAGTGTTAGTGTAGTTGCTGTTTGTTCAATTTAATATTATGAATAAAATAAATTTTGTTATATTTATTAATTTAGACACTCTTTTTTATTCTTGGAATTTTTACTCCCTGAGCACGATAAGCAAATGTTGATCACTTGAATTGTTACCAATCAGTTGTTATAAGCAAATTTTAAAAAACAAATTAAAAAATCTAGGTGTAGGCTTCAAAAAAATTTGGTAACATTCTTTGGCGACCTCAAAAAAAAATCAGTTTCGATGTATGTACTGAAGCCCCATTGATTTAAGTAAAAAATTCTTTAAGCATGAAAAAACACGCTCTTAACAACTTTCAACAATGTTTTATTCCGCTTCTATTGAATTTTTTTTTATTCAACTCGACTTACATTTTACCGTACTAATGGAAAAATATTTGTAGTTCTATTTGTTAAAGAAATTCTGATACAACAAAGAAGAGGACGTGTGTTCCTGATACTAGTGTACAACAGGTTGCTTGGCATTAGTTTTTTAAACTTTCCAAATAGAAAAAAAAAAAAAAAAAATAAAAAAAAAAACACCAAATTTTTTATGCTGAAACTGTACTTTTGTTTAATAGTTTAGTATGTCTTTTTCTAAGAATAAATAAGAAAAATAAAAAATGAGCTAATGATATCTCTGAATAAATTTACGATTTTTGAACGTCACAATTGCTGTAACAATTAGGAATAAAAATTTTTTTTCATACCTCAAAGTACATGCTTTGTGGTAAACTTTAAGTCCAGGTAAGTTTAAAGAAAGGCAATAGCAGCTAAGTAAAATGTAGGAAAATTGTAAAAAAAAAACATTTTTTTGAGCTTGAGGAATTTTTTACTCGAATCTCTGGGGTTTAGTTATGTGGGTGATTCTGCCGTGTGGCTCAAAATGGTATGAAGAATCGTTAAAAAAAAAAGTTGGATGAAAAGTTATTTTTCATAGTTGTTATCGCTCAAATATCATTCACGAAAAATATCTAAAGCTTTTCTACTACAAAGTTTTTGAGTCAAAAGATATACGGTGCAGCTAAGCTGTTTGTGTAGTTAAAGTATTCTTACTCGAATGAAATTACAAAATGAAAGCTACGATTAAATCCTATCAAATGAAAAGAATTGCATTTCATTTAGTGCCTCCGTTCTAAAGTTTATAGCTGTTTTAAAAATAGCAACAAAAATGTCTAAAAATGAGATTCCCTAGATTTTAACCATTACCTCATTTTTGTCTCATAATTAGTGTAAAAAAAGTTTCATAAAGTTTCAATGCACGAAAGCTAAAAAAAGAGACCCTTTTACCTTTGAGGGGTATGGAAGTGGCAGGTACGGAAGTGACATTTCGAGCTTTGGAGTACTATTGCGGCTCATGAACTTAACAGAAACGGTTTTTTTGCTTATAAAACATCTGTTGCCAATAAATAGTATAAAAATTGAAATTGTCCTTACCTGTAGGAGTAATAGAGAGGTGGGTATAAGGGGGGACGTAAGTGACCAAAATTTTTGCACACACAAAAACTGACAACTAAAATATGTGTCCATTAAAGTGATTGGAATTTTTAACACCTTTGACTAGAAAAGTGACCGTTGAAATGTATTACAAAACGAACAGTGTAGTTTTTAAAAGTGATTTCCGCTATAACCGACATTACAGTTCAAATCGTGGGACATTTGGTATCTGGTTAAAACTCTTGCTTATAGATTAAAAACTAATGTTATTATGCCGTAAATGCATTATACAAAGTGTATACTTGCCAGTGTATGAGCAAGGACATGGCGTAAGAGCTTATTTTTTTTTTCTAGTAAGAGATTTTAGGTGTGAAATTAAGATTGGGATAGTGTATGGAAGTGATATTTTAACCATATTTTCTTTATCATCACATTAAGGAGTCAACATATCAGCTTGAAAGTTTTTTCTAAGGAAATTTAACACTTCACGCAATTTAAACATTCGGTTTTAATTTCTTGTGATAGCATGAGCTCTGGACACAAAATTGGCCACTTACGGCAGAATCACCCATATACATCCAAATTGGTTTTTTTTTTCAAAATAAGACAAAGAATGTTAAAAAATTCCTTTTTGAAGCTAAAAACCAGATTTTATAAGTTGTTACAAAAATTTGTTAATAACTATTAAATAGCGATGACTCAAGTGCTCTACTATTACTTATCGTGTTCAGAGGGGGAAAATGCATGGAGTAATAAAGGATGGATCTGTAGATTTTGATAAGCCACGCGCACATATGGATGGACCCATATTATATGCTTCAGAAGGTGGAAAGTGCAGAGAGTACCTATATTTACAGAAAGAGTCTTTAACGCAGAGTTATGTTAACTCTCTCTCTCTCTCCCTCTCGTTAGTTCACTCTTGTCTCTCTGCATGGAAAACGTGGCACATGCGTAGTTGTGAGCCTTTATTTGCTGTTAACTACGCATCAGTTGTACACACGTATTGAAGTGTCTTTAGCGTAAAATAACCCTCTCTCTTTCGCTGGTACTCTTCTTTTGTATTAAAAACGTGACTGTTATAGTCACGTATATACATATAGCTTGGCCAGTTCAGTATTGTAGCCATAGCCTGCACAACTACACGCGCTTGTGTAATATTGAAGCAGTTGCGTTAAGGATTTGTAGCATTGTATGTGGTGTTTTCACCACCATTTTAAGTTGACTACATCTCTTGTAAGCTGACAAAACTTTCTTATATTAATATTTTGTCGTTTTCTTCTTTTAATCATTTATTATAATCACGCCTAGCAACTTTTTACGTGAGTAAAACATCTTTTTCTTAAATTGCTATAAAAATTTAGGAGCTACCTCAAAAAATTCCACTACTAACTAATGAAGAGAAAAGGTATGAGAGAATATCAAAAAGAATATTGTTTATTCATACAGAAATACCTTGATCTTAATCACATAAAATTAGCTAGTTCAGATCCTTATTCGACTAATTAGCATCTCTCTCATCACAGAGTTTTGCGTGCAGCTAGCTGTACTACAAGGTTAAGGGTGGCCTTTGATGGTTCCACTGCTACTTAGTCAGGACTTCCTTTAGATTTTTGTTTACAAGTTGGTAATAATTTGTTGCCTACCTTAAGCGATTTAATTATCAAATAGTGCAAAACATAAATTAGTATTTACTACCAATACAAAAAAAATATTTCAACAGATTTCTAATCGCAAATCTAACTGAGATACCCCACTAGTTAGATAGATCTCAGATGGGCTACTACGGTAGGACCAACCTATGCATTTTAACGGGGCTCTAGCGAGGCGTTTCCTGGGCACAAGGTTGCTATCTTCTACCTAAATTTCCCTGGTGTTTTCAAAACTAATGCGAACGTGACCTATACTGCGTATTTCAGAGTACTATGGGTGTGTGAAAACCTAACCTTTTGCATTAAAGAATGTCTATACTGACCTTCTCAACCATTAGCTCAAATCATTCAAGGATTGATGACAAAAACTTATAAAATCATTTAAATTTTGTGTAAATATCAAAGCCAGAAAGACAGATATACAGTAAATTATATTATACATACAATACTTTATGTATACAATAAAGATAACTAGTATTTTTCCGCCTTCTTACCTAAAAAAAGTACCTTCACCGCTTGATTTTAGATTATCAGGTGAAAAAATAGTATGCAATTCTGTTTAAACAGGCTTCTTTACGAATTTCGTTATGGCCTTCACCTTTAGCTCGTGCCGTAAACCTGCCGCGGCAGGTTCGTAAATCAAAGCCTTTTCAAACTCGTACATAATATACTATAAAATTACAGCAGCAGATTTAGCAGAGAAAAAGTTAACAAGAAAAACATTAATTAATTGTAAAATTATTGATTTTATTATGTGTGCATTTATTATTGATTAAATATTCTAATATACTTCAGCTTTTTTTGTGGAATAAAAGCTTTTTTGCATTCAAATTGTTTTGTTTTCAATTTTCTGAACAAATAAACTCACTACTTGCATGTATATATTTGTCACTCTTACAGGTTAACTGGGCAGCCAAGGTAGGACCGAATTATCCCCCGTTAATGTGTAGTGCTAAAGTCTCACTTGTGCCTAGCTTGGCCGCAGATAGGGTAAGTCGGCAGCCAAGGTAGGGCCAACCTAACACCCAGCTAAGCTTATTGATCGGGTTATTATGGATAAGCCTGATCAAACCCTTTAGGCCATATTATGGAGAAAAACTCTTTTTGAGCCAGTTCAAACACACCACTCGAACACAGTGACATACGGTTTTGTTAGCTTCCCTTTTCTCGCTTTAACAGTAATTAAAGAATTAGCTGTTTTAAATCGAGAAAAGTTGCTTCTTAGGGTGGAAATATAAAAAAAAGAAAAAGTACACGGATGACTTTATCTCTGGAAAATATTCAATAGTTAAAACAGAAAATAAAATTAAGCAATAAGTTGAACTGACTTGATTAGGTTGCTTCTCTCTAAGTTTACATTGCTTAAGTTTCAAGGTCAATTTACCTTAAACTATGCCCAAATGGACAACGGACAGTATTATCTCAAAATACAATTTTTTTTTATCTATTTGGCTATATTTCTCCTCTCATAATAAAATGAAAAATGATAATATGAAATTTCTGGCGTTTAAAAAAGTCACGGTATGATAGTCTCCTTGCCCATATCCTAGATAAATAACACCACTGGATCAGCGAATATTGCCTTTCAAATACCATCAAAATTCCTTGATGGAACTGCTACTTAAACGAGCCTTGCATGTTAGAAAACTATGGATTTACTAGCTGTTATCTATTTTGTGTGATTTCAAATGGCAAGGCCTTCGTATCTGTTGAAGTAGCTAAAATAAAAGTCGCTCTACTTAAAAAATTGAGTATTCCTTGTTTAAAGCTATGTGCTATTCATCTTTTGGCTAAATTATTTCATCATTGCATAACTGTGATTCACGTTCACAAGCCAGGAATTAGTTTGTGGACCAATTCAAAAAACATCTTTTACTAGCTTAATTTAGTCTAATCTTGCTGTCCTATCTTTATGGCTAATAGAAGTTTAGATATTTAAACTTTAAGCCCTTCAGCTCTTTACCATCATATCATTTCTAAGAAAAATGCTGCCAACTTGGTTTCACAAGGCGTAACACTCAATCAACAGAGAAATCAAAACCTATGCTTTAATGGTCCTGATGTTTTGCATCATCCTGAAACCTCCTATCCTAAACTTTAAAAACCTTGCCAGTAGAAGAATCCAGAGTTCACAAAAACGTTGAAGTGATCATGCAAAAATACATCAAGAAGTACCTTGAAAACTGTATTTAAACCATAGTAAATGGCCTAAGACTTTTCGCATCATCAGTTACTGTAAGAGATTTGTTTATAAACTTATGCATTACTGTTCTATAATACGTAAATAAATCAAAGGCTCCTCTAGTTCAACTGACAAAAATTAATTACTGAAAGTTCTCCCTTTTTTAATTTAATTACAGTTTTAACTATAACCACTAACGAGCTTGATAATTGTAAGGTAGAAAACGTTTTTTTTTTTTTGGATAAAAGCTTATCAGAGATTCAATTTTCATGCTAAATACCCAATATGAGTTCATAATTTCTGCAAAGTAAAGAGAAATCACATTTCTATTAAGTTGAATAGTCCTCTTATGTTCAAACCCATTATTATTGACGGTTTAGTTTGAGTTGAAGGTAGGATTAGAAAGCTCCTGTTAAAGATGACTTTAAAAATGCCCTTTTCTTAGCACCTAGTGATCATCTAATAAACATTATTATACTTCATCATTATCAATTGACTATTCACCGTGGTATACAAGTTTTGCTTGTGTTATTCCGATCAATGTATTTGATTTTACAAGGTCGTCAAGCCACTAAGGGAATTGATGATAAATGTTTAAGATGTAAACGGTAGCTACCCGCTGTCAAAGTCAATTTATAAATAATTTGCCTAAAAGTCTCGTGTTGTCAGCTCCTGCCTTTGAGAAAGTAGGTGCCTAATAACGTAGGCCTCTTTCTCGTTTGATGAGAAAAAACATGAGGTTTATCTCTCAAATAGGGTGACGTACCGACTCATATGGTGATCAGGATACAAATTTTATCGGAGCATTCAAAGAAATGAAAGCTTTTCTAGCAGAATTTATATCGTTGCCTATCTTCTGAGGAAAATTGCTTAAGATTGGAACTAATTGACATTTTAATCCACAGCTACCACTCATTTTGGATGACTCTTGGAGGCAGCCATGAAATCGACCAAGTATCTTTCAAAAATAGTAATTGGAGAACAGGTACTTCCGTTTGATAAGTTTTTGACTTTATTATGTCGTATATAAGCGAGCTTAAATTCTGGCCCTTTGGTACTCTTATCAGATGATCCCTCTGATCTTGAACCACTGACTAGCGCGTTTCTTGAATGCGAAATTTGTGTACCTACTTCCTGAACATGAAACAAGTAAAACTGACCTTCCACCTCTTAAGCGATAGGAACTTGTCTCATTTGCTCAACAGCAGTTTACTAACATAATGTGGTTGAATTTTTAAATTTCATACTAATGGATTTAAAATGGCGGAATAAAATTAAGAAATAAATTTATTTATTCAAAACAAAATAATGTTCCGGAGGTAAAAGATTTTTTGTTGTTATAGGTATTATGAGAGAGTACAACACAAAATTATCAAGAAATTTTCAATATTAATACCTGACCGAAAAATTTATGTTTGCCTCAAGTTTTTTCTATTTTTTTTTGGCCAAATTACAAGTGTTTATAGTCTAGTAGGGTTATTACTAACATATGATAATTAATGTTTATTAAAATAATGGTGGATTCAAAATGGTGGACTACACTTTAAAAAAACCGTTCTTTTTTATGAATTAAATGGTATTGATAATGACTTCAGGGTCAATTCCTAAGCACACGATCAGTAAGAACTAATTTTGGGAGTACGAATGAAAACTCCAAAACATCAGTTGTTAGTTTAAGTAACGTTTCGTTGGTCTTAACGCCAACTCATCAGGCTCACTTTATTAACAAAGTTGAACAAAAACAAAGAACACAACAATTTTTGTAAATTATATTGTAGGGCCACTATTTATAAATATTAATAATAGATACTCACGTCTATGTTGTTAAGACGATTGTTAAAGACTGTTGGTCACCTTAAACGAATAACGTAAGTGTCGAACATGTATGTATTTCTATATGTAAATATAAGCAATAAATGTACGTTTCTTGCGAATATAGATAACGTATATACGTATTTAAAACTAACCCCTGATTTTTTTTAGTTTTCATTCATACTCCTAAAAGTAGCTCTTACTGATCGTGTGCTTAGGCACTGATCCTCAAGTCATCATGGAAATAACTAAGAGCAGAACGACATGTTCAACAAACAACATAATTAAATGGTATTGTTATTACATTATTTCTCTGCTAGGTACTCAAGATGCATTTATCGTCAAATAATTTAACTATGGATGAAATAAATTTAATATGCACTATTTATGTACAATATGTCTCTTATTTCCGTGAATTCTTTAACCGATTCAATAGGACCATCACTATTTTAAACTAAATTTATAGACTAAACTCGCTATTTTATCGTTACTTTCAAAAACTTAATACTCGTAAGGTAAATGTCCCAGTACTCGCTCACTTAAGCAGACAAAATGTCTTAATAGTCGATCACTTTTTTCTTTTATAGGCCTTCGTTATATTTTAAATCAGTTAAATGGATCACTGTAGTGTGTTGACACGTAATGTGAAACGTTCTCAGTTAAAAATTTTACATCTATTTCTGACACTTCTCAGAACAAAAATCTTCTTATTAAAAACATATTTGTTTGAAATCAATACAGTTTATTTAATCAAATAAAAAGCTGCAAATACTGGAAGAATATAATTACGCTAAAAAGTACTGTACATTCCTTAAACTATAAAATAATTGTAGGCCCTAAAAAGCCGTTGATTTACCGTTATTCCCGTATAATCTATGATAAGGGCTATTTTATAAAGCTGTAAAGATTTAAAACTCACAAAAAATGAATAATTAAAACAAAAATTTTTTCTCTTATTTCACAACTTTATTATCACAGGAACAAAGTCCTAGAGCCTCATCTCTACATTTCTTATTGCCACAAAAATACAAATACATATTCTACCTATTTAAAAATCTGGAAGATTCTAGAGATTACTATAAGGGTTAGAGTGAAAAGCTGATTCCTCAGTTAATAAATTCTTTATTTATCAATTTTGATGCTGCTCTAATCTTGATAAATGTTCAGCGTGATTTTCTTGACCCCGAAAAATGTATTCATTAGACGCGTTTGAATTTTTCCTTTCAATTCAACTTCTTGCGACTTTTGACATAGTTAAGACTTTTGTGAGCCCTAAGGGCTTTTTTTTTCAACTTTATTAGGTTGCAACCTATTTTTTGGCAAGGTAGTTTAACGTCCGAGCACTCTGAAAAGGACCAGTGAGCTTCTTAAGTAAACTCTTTCTGGACTAAAGTTTTCAACAAATGCAATTACCTGTATACCTCAGGGTGATCTTCTTTGGCCTGTTGTTGTAGCACCACACTGATTGGAAGGAAAACTACAACGTTAGATGCTTTGGAGCTGATTGTAAAGCTCTTTCCCAACTTCTCCTGGTATAACGTCAAAGACGTTGGTATCTAAAGCCCGTAAAGCAACTTTTTTTGCAGACTCAGTTGTTTTGGTGATCTAAGGTGGAGAGATTAGTTCATGATGCTTGCCCGTAGGAGACTGTTCCGTTGACTCTAGTTTATTTTTCTTTCATAGCTGTTAGGTTCTCACAGCGCAGACCTTGGAGAAGATCAATGATTCCTGGTTTCCCTACCTTGCGACGAACAACTCCACCCGTGATATTTGCCAGTAAATAATTGACTTGGTTGAAAAGTGGACGGCTTTACGTAGTCCTTTAGTCGACGCATTGTGTTCGGAAATGGTAGTAACAAATTATTTGTTGTCAAGGTAGTTTAAATTTAGATGGCCCTTAAAAGAACTGATGAGATTTATGGTTAAGTAGAATGCGTTAATACTTAAAGTGACCCTGAAAAGGGCAAGTGGTAGAACTTCTAGCTACTCATTATTATTCTTGATGATGGAAAGCTGGTTGCGGATAGCTGTATTCTTATTCTTGAAGTCTCTATGTACGGAGACCGTGATAGAGGGAGGTACGCCGCTGACCAAAGAATATTTCGTCTTCGGGTCGTTCCCCGGATAACTAACCGCTCATCGTTAGTCGGGAGAGTGGGCCTGGAGAATACCTTCTCTGTAGATATGCCCTTGGGATAACCACTGAAAAGGCAGCTGTTGTTGCTACCCGTACTTTACACGCATTTAACGTAGAAAATTTTCTGATCGTACCAGGCCGGATGGTTGAAGGGCCTCAAAGTTCTGAAGTAATGGAGCAGGTTGTGTTATAGCTAGAGGCGTCTTTTTCCGTGGCACTCGGTTGTCTTAGGGATACGGGGTGAAAATCGATTTATTTTGCTAGCCCATGAAAAAAGAGTGTCATCGGTAGTCGGAATGCCCAATTGCACGACTATCACCTTTGTGCTTGATGTACTTTTGAAGAACGACTACGACAATCGACAACTCGATGGGGCTTGTTGTAACCATACTCTTTACTATCTTTGATTGTGGGTAGCTTCAATTTTACCCCGATGCCATCTAGTGGATCCTACTGAACTAAAGCGTAAAGCTACCTTATTTTAACAAAATTTTGAGCTTGTTTATCGCTAATGTTATTACCTTTTTTAAGAAAAAATCTATACGAAAACCATCTTGGGATTATAATGAATCCGTGTGCAAAGTTTCAGCAAAATTGGTTCAGTAGTTTTCGTGGTTAGCGATTACAATGGTTTTAGCGATTTTGCTTTATATATTAGTAAGGTTGCTTATAATTATTTTCAAAAGAAACATTTTTTTGAACTTAATTTGTAAGAAAAGTACTGTTAATTTTAAGTGTAGACAACCATTTAAAATCACTAATTATGATAATAAGAAAACAATTATTATACATTAGTAATAACCTTATCAGACCATAAACACTTATAATTTGAGAAAAAAAAATTAATAAAAAAAATAAAACAAGAAATAAAAAAAAAATTAAACAAAAAATGGAAAAAAAAAAACAAATTAAAAGAAACAAACCAGGGGGTATAAATGGGTCATGGGACCCACGGTAAAAACAAAGTTCTTTAAACATGACATGAGTATAAAGACACACAATTTCTCAGGTAACTAGGGGGTCGCCAGACCCATAGAGAGAACTAAGCTCTATAAAAATAAGTACTGCATTCGTGTAGTTCACTGAAATAAAAACTTGGAAATCGAATAAAAAAAAAAAGAAAATTTAGTTCAGTACTCACGATAGTTGAACTTCGTGAGTACTGTATTTATGCATATCGGTTTGTAAAATTTTTTTTCCAGATAGTAAAATTAAATGTCAAGATAGTTATTTTTAGCGAGGCCAAAATCTTTAGAAATTTTTTGTGATCGCGGCGTAATTTTACTATCCCAAGCGTAAAAGTCATATCTTGAATATAAGAAGCCCTATCGTGCTGTTGATAGTTCCATTTTAACCAAAAGGGTTATGTTATTATGTCTTTAAGTTATATATATATATATATATATATATATATTGCAACAGTCTACTTTTGTTGAGGGTGGTTCGAGGCTTAATAATGGCGGACAGAGGAGTTTAAGGTAAAGGCGAATGAATAATGTCAAAACTCAATGGGAATTTTGATTAGCTTTGCAATATTTATTCAAACTTTAATGACGAACGAAAAACAAAATATACATCGTATTCTCAGCTTCAATGCTCGATTATTTATTTTAATAATCCAAACTCATTTCTGATAGTTTGTAGAACAATAATTAACGCCATATAAAATAAACTTTGTGTGTTTCAAAAATTAAAGAAAAAGTTATACAAATAAAAAACTTTTTGTATTCGCCAAATAAATTTATGAAAGGTCACCGCATGATCAGATAAAGTAATCAAAGTTCAGACTTAAAAAATTATAACAAAGGATCGCACCACCTTGGATTATAAGAAAAAATGTATAATTGATTCATGAACACTTTTGTGGAATCTTCCCGATATATCGCCGTTCGCCACTACGTACCCTTCTCGGTCGAACTTGTTTTTCTTAAAGTTAGGCTGACAAACTATTCACTAACGAGAACTCAAAACACAACTTTATTAACACAAAACAAAAAATAATAAAGGGTAAGGTAATTATACGTGTAAAATTATCATAGATTCAAGTAATATCATCGAAATGCACCACGGCTCATACTCTACAGTTTTGATTTATCAAAACGGTTTATTCAAATCAAAAGAAAAGAAAAATCCAGAGGCAGCGTACACATACAGCCCGTACTACTGTGCAGACCACAATACGAGAGCGTCGTTTACCCAATCAAAAACTCATCAAAGAAAATTAAAAATGATTCCCAAGAAACGAAAGCTTCTCAAGGATGATAAACAAGCACTCGGGGGGTCACCTCTCGGTTGACGAAACAGCCGGGAATTTCAACCTGCCAACTAAATGGTCTCAGTAAGTGAGATCAACGCTTATCATTTACCATTCAAAAAATACAAAAAATACTCCGCTCCTACCGATGACTCGAATAATAATTTCCAAAGAAACAAAACGTCCGATAAAAAAAACACAAGGAAACACCGGGGATCTTCTTCAAAGCCAAACCACTGCGCACCGAGAAAATTAA
The DNA here is from genome assembly GCF_036245765.1 of Copidosoma floridanum. NCBI lineage: Eukaryota > Metazoa > Arthropoda > Insecta > Hymenoptera > Encyrtidae > Copidosoma > Copidosoma floridanum. The sequence goes on from NW_028321883.1 coordinate 8,145,763, forward strand.
CACACAAAGAAAATAGCCCTCCTTTGTTACTGGTCGCCGACTCAGGACCACCACTTGGTTGAATCAATTAAGCAACTGGGGAGATTCTCTGTCCTGAGTCTGAACTCATCAACAAAAGTTGATGAGAAGACGATGCCAGCAGACAAAGGGAACACTTACTATCTTTCGATCGTGCAGCAGTGTGTAGTGATGCCGTTAGCTTCTTTTGAAGAGTTCTGGCGGCAGACAAGAAGTGCTGGCTGTCCCACACGGGTCCCTCGTTGATCCCTGTCATCCCCTTGGGCTTACCTACTCGAACTGCCTACCCAAGCTCTCTTTAGCGAGCTCCTCTCTAGCGAGGCCCCACTTCCGGACCACTACCAAACACCGCCGTCATGATGCGCGTTCCTTATCAACTCAATTCTTGCGCATTTCCCATACTTAATTGTTCCCCAACGCTCTCGTGCACACACACACACATAAGGCACCCCTATATGTGTACCCTTAATATATATATATATATATATATATATATATATATATATATATATATATATATATATATACACTAATTTTATGACTCTCTCAACAATGTAGTTTTATTTTTAAAAACGTCATATTTAAGGAATTAGAGGTTAAGTCGCACGTTAAACTATTGCTTTTTGTAAAAAAAAAAACATATTATTATGTTAAGTACATTAGCTCAAACAAAAATATTAACTTTTTTGACTTTGTATACAAATAGAAAGCATAAAATGATTGATTTATTGGCAATGTCATTTCAAAAGATAATTTTCAACAAATTTCTAATTATAGTAGTGGTTTATGGTACGTCATAATCTTATGAGTATCATTGTATTCTTTCTTATCTCAAAAATTGTTCAATGGATCGATTTTTGTCTTTAAAAAGGCGTTTTTTCACATGTGGTTCACGCAGATGTACTCCTTTTACAACAGACGTTCCCTGGCATTCTACAAACTTGAAACTGTACAACTGAAATTTTTTATATTTTTGGATCGTGTCTGGTAAGATTTGATTTTTTGTCAAGCATCTTCCTTTTGTACTTAAGGTACTTATAAAAACGCTTTTTTTATTCTTATACATTAATTATATGTTAATTTCAATAAATAGGCAACTTCACCTTGTTTATTATTAAAAGACCGTAATAAACTATCAATATTTAATTAATTTTTTCTCAAAAACTTTTCTGGTACAAAATCTGAAAGAAATCTTGTGTACTCCTAACAAGCTCAAGTATAACATACGTTTTTTTGATACGATTTCACATTTAAACTTATATTTCAACTGTGCCTAATTTAATAAAGCAAAAAATATCAGTCACATTCTCTGGCAATCAAGGTTCTACGTTTGTATGTCCTTACAATTATGAGGCTGAATAACCGCCGTCAGCAAGGTGGAAGATTTCAGGGTTCGTTAAATTCATTCTTGACTCAAATTTTCGAGGGTCAATGTTTTTACTTATTATTCTTTTAATTTTTCTTCTAATAAATTATAGTACATAGAAAACTGATTAGGGAAAAAGTGAAAGAGTACGAAAAGAAGTGTTACAATTTATTCGGCAAAAACGCAGCAAGTATTATCACTTTTAAAAATCGATATTATATACGTACAAAACTTGTGACCCAACTATTGACTATATTGAAGCTAACACGTATAAATTCTATTATTAAGAAATACAGCCAAATCAATAACTTCTTGGTGCGATTATGCAATCTAACATTTAAAATATATACTAACCACAAAACGAAAATAAACAAATAAGATTTTAACAATTATTTATTAAAAAAAAGTGTGTTCTTGCTCATACTATATATTTAGCGATAAAACTGTCAGAAACACACATAACTAAAAGAAGCAATAAAATATTTAAGTTAAGTAATTTTTAGTTTGGGAACCTAAAAATATTTATGTAAGTGTCAAAAACATAACAAAAATAAATGTGTAAAAATTGGTTTATTAAGTACTCAGCGTTTGACACAAAAATATTCAAATATGTAAAACATGCTTAATCATACGGTTAAAACGTGCAGTTTATCCTTGATCCTACATAACCATTTGGTGAATGTGAACATCAGACTTAGCTAGGACAGAGAATATAGAATATATCTCTTTAAGTATAGAAGGCCAGGGCAGGCCTTTTCTTGTTTCCAACTTTTGAGGCACACAAATTTAGTTAGGTACCCCATTAGGCAGGTGGCGTTAGCGTTGGGGGTAGTGTACCGAAGCAGAAACTGTCGTTACCATGTGGGTCGGTGCTGTAGGAAACAGTTACCATGTGTTACAGATCAGCTGAATCTATTACCATATGCATCGACGTAGTAGGTAAACCAACTAAAATGTCAAAAAAAAATCCTTTTGAATGTCTTCAATTTTTTATTACCACACTTGATTTGCCTAAATAATAATTATGATTATTCCACGTATGGATGCAAAATGTTACGTATTATATTTATGTGCATGTTAATTATAGTATGATGTATAATGTATAGCGTTGCAGATCAAAACTGGTGTAAATTCGATTAAATAAAAACTTTTTTTTGCGATGAAACAAATTTGTTTTTTTTCTTTTGTAATTTTTCATTAGGATTACACAACATTTTTATGTCAAACTATTTTAAATATAGCCTGCGCATCTATATACTTTTGTAGATAGCAGACCGCTTGTTATATGATATATATGCATAATTGCATTTGTTTTTAAAGTCATAACCTGGATGATAATCAGGATTAACGAGATTAAGGACTTTGATCTCAGAGTATTAGACGCATCATAATCATCTTCTTAATTACTTTTAGTGTGAAAAAAAAATCGCCAACAGTTATTTTTTACTATTAAAAATTTATTATTTGATGTCGAAAATCATCAATTACTGATCGGATGAAAAAAAAACATCGTCAAAATGCCTAGAGTGAGTTGTTCGTACAGGGGGTGTGGCAACAGCACCATGAAAACGCCAGACCGGACATTTCATCACTTTCCAATCAAAAATGAGGTTCTGTAAGTAAAAAGAAGTTGTGTACGTTACAAAGAGCTTTTTACTCGTTTTTTAGGATATACTAGTATAGTTTTTGACGCTACATGTCACCGCGGTGTTAGCTAATTGTCATGCAAATTTATGCTATTTGCGAGGTTCATATAGAATGACATGACAACAGCAATTTTTTTGTTTTTATCAGTGTGCATGGTTACATTCCTTAGATGTTTAAATTGACATTACTTACTCACTTAGCCCAAATACGTTTGACAGCTACATTATAGTATACATGGGTTATTCTACGAAAAAGGAAAAAATTTCAAAAGCCGGAATAAACGAACCTCTATTTAATTGTGAAAATATTGTTTATTTAGCCGTAACCAAAATAATTCAAATTGTCTGGGGCCCTGCTGGATCTGGACTAAAAAAATAATTTCAACGACTTTCTTATTTTATTTAAGAATAATAGTAGTGTTAATGGCTGGTGTAGAATTTTATTATTACTGAGAAGACGGCGCTCTCAATAAAATTTGAGTTAGTCCTTGTATTTGTACAATGTACTTACCTTTCATATTTATACGAGCTTAAATACAATAAACATATAAAAACATACATAAACAACAGACATAAAAAAAACTCACGTACCCTTTCATGTTCGTTAAAAAATCTAATTAATATTTTCGCAAAAATTTATAAGAAATGATATAATTTTAAGTTTTCGAACAAAGAGTTGCTATGTTTTTTCGAAGGATTCTTTTCTCTATACGTATATATGGTAGTTTCTATCTTTCTTTCCCACTAGCGCTATCCTATTGGTTGGGAGTAAAACGCATATAGCCGAATGAAAACAGTCAGAATTCTTTTTAAACCACTCCCTATATTATCTCTGAAGGCGGATGGTTCTTCGCTCGTGAACTATTAAATTACAATAACCGGGGGGTCCTCATCACTCTTATTCGACCTTTTTTGAAAAGAATAGAGAATTTTGAAGGCTGATAACTCATGTGAGGACGGAGAATGCTAATAGGAGCGCCTCTAGGTGATTAACACCTTCATTAACACATACAATTTAAGATAAGCCCTGCCTACTTTTTAGAAGGTAAATACAAAAATTCTCTTGTAGTGAATTTAAGTACGGCGTAATAGTTTATATAATTTTATTCCTATGAAATAAAGTATTTGAAACTCTTGAGTATGCAAAAGCTCCCCTCATTTCTATTAGACAATATAGAGAAGGAAATATATGAAACCAAAATCTTTTTTTATAAAAAAAAACAAAATCCATGAAATCTTCTACACTTGAATCCCAAACTTTTCATGTAAAAATTTTACTGGGGTGTTTTTATTTATTTGTGTAAACCAAAGAAAATATTTCAAACTGTCGTAGAGTGACTTCTTATTTATAAGGAAAGTCTATTGAAATATAGGGTGCCCCATTAAAATGTAATATGTAATTTACAAAATCTGTTAATTACAGAAAAACGGTTTTTTGTATTATTCTATTATGCGAGAATTATTAGCATAAAAAGTTTGTAGCCAAAATATATAAGGTAATAGACTTTTTAGTTAAATTTATGTAATTTGTAATATTTTTTTTTTTTAAATTTGAGTTACGTTTCAAATAATTAATCAGAAAATTGAAAATATGAGCAGCATGGTTTTTTTGGAAGGTGATTCATGTGCTGGATGGTTTTGTCTATAATATGGGTGTGTACAGATACACTGCCATAGTTGGAAAACTATTTTGATATGAAAATATATTGTGTGTGTGTGTGTGTACAGTAAAACTTCTACACCTTTTACTTACGAAACGCATGGACCTTCTTCATTGTAATGTGGAGCAGATTTATGATTTTGTATTTAGTATTTAAGATTGTTTTAACTTGATTTGCAGTGGTTTTTTGTATTGACTAGCAAAACAGATAACTAATTTTTTTCTTTTTTCCGTTGTTTGCGCTTAAAAAGTTTTTATTTGTACACATTGTTTTTAAAAATTAACTAGCATGAAAGAATGGGTTCGACTATCTGGAAATCAAAGCTTCAGCGAGATGGATGAGATGACTTTGGAAAACAAACGCCTCTGCTCTGACCACTTTAAGCCAGCTGATTTTTGTATCCATGGAGTTGGTAAAAAGGTTTTACAAAATAATTCTGTACCAATTGGCATCAATGCTATTGATGAAAAAGTGGTTACCGATGTTGATACACTTGAACTTTAACAAAATACAATGAGAATCAATGATTTGAACGTAACTCTTTTACAATGTAATGTTGATGTCAATTTTGGAGGTGTTGGTAGCTGTAGTGAACCGCTTGATAATTTTGGAGGTGTTAGTAGCTGTAGTGAATTGCTTGATAATTTCGGAAACGGAGATGTTGCTAATGACAATTTACCTGTACAGAACGGCACAAATGATAACGAAAAAGAATGTCAAAAAAATTTTACCCGTAAAAGAAAATCTCGTGCTAATGTTCGAGTAAGTATTTATTACTTACAAAAACAAAAAAATTAATTATTAACGAAATTACAGCAAATGCGGTTGAAAATGAAAGGTCTTCAAGTAAAATTGAGCAGTTTAACGTCAATACCAGTGAAACCGTTAACTAGAGACGAAATCGTTACGCAGGCGTCTAATTATTTGAACGAAAACTCTTTGATTTTATTAAAAATGCAGTTGTATCGTAGTAATCAGGTTCGCAAATGGGACGAGGACGAGAAAAAGTTTGCTCTGGGATTATATTTTAAGTCACCAAAAGCTTACAAATATTTTCGCCAAGAAAAAGAGATCGCGTTGCCTTGTATATCGTTAATAAAAGAGTGGGCAAATGAACTAAGTTTAAGTCCGGGTATAAACAGCGATGTATTTCGATTATTAAAAATAAAAGCCGAGACAATGTCAGAACTTGAACGAGAGTGTGTTCTTATATGGAATGAGGTAGCTATTAAACCGTGTTCAGAGTACAATCGAAAAGAAGATTATATTGAAGGTTTCGCTGACTTAGGAAATTATGGGCGTAGCGATAAAATAGCTAATATTGCATTAGTTGCTATGGTATCGGTTTTATCGTATTCTTGGAAGCAAGCAATTTATTTTTCGTATTCTGCGGGTCCTGTATCCGGGGAATTTTTGAAATTAATTATTCCGGATATAATTGATGCAGTTGAAAAAACGGGTTTAAGAATTCGAGCGATGGTTTGTGATCAGGGATCTTCGAATCAAAAAGCAATCGGTCTTTTAAGTATTACAGATGAGAAACCGTACATAGAGTACAATGGACGAAAAATATTTTTTTTTTACGATCCTCCACATGTGATGAAATGCTTTAGAAATAATTTAATCGGTCATAATTACATGATAAATTGCCAAAATATTTCATGGAGTTCTATCCGCGAATCGCGTGATCTCGAGCGTAATAAAAAATGCAGAGCCGCTCCTAAATTAACTGACAGGCATTTGAATCCAACGAAATTTGAAAGAACGAATGTTAGATTAGCTGTTCAAGTTCTTAGCGCCTCAGGAAGTAAAGCAATGTTAACAGGATGGAGTACGGGAGAGTTAAAAGATTCCTCATGCGTTGCAACTGCCAATTTTTTACTTATCATGAATAATATATTTGATTGTTTAAATGTCCGGCATCCACAAGATAATAATCTTTTGAATCGTGGCTTAAGTAAACATGACCCCAAAACCGAGGAAACTTTGAGTGATGCTCTTCCTTATATTGCTAAAATTGTAATGTTTACTGGTAAATTTTTAAAAGTCTTGGATTGTTTTGTAAATTTAATACTAACCATTAATAGTGTATTGTTATTGTGGGAAGAGCTAAAAGCACAACGTAGAAGCTATTTACTTACCAGAAAGTTAAACCAAGATGCATTAGAAAACTTTTTTGCCATAATTAGATCTTTACTTGGAAAGAATACCCATCCTACAGCATTGCAATTTAGAAAAATTTTCCACCATGCAATTGTAACAACTTTTTTGTTTCCCCCTAAAGAAACTAATTGTGAACATGATTGGACGATAAATTTACTGAATGATTGCTCTGAAGTTGTTAATAAGAATAGGAAACAGGAAGTAAGACTAAATGAAGTTGAATCGAATATTGAGACCTGGGCTAGCCAGGAGTGTTTTGATGTTGAAGAGAATAATGATGATGACGTAAAAGAAAATTTTGATTCACAGGTCACTTTTCAACAAAAAGTTACTTTGGAAAAATGTGCTATGAAGTATGTTGCTGGTTATCTTGTTTATAAGTGCAGAAATAAATTTAATTGCGAATCTTGTTTGAACGTGTTGGCCAGAGACGACAAAAGTTTTTGTGATGGAAGTGATCTTTTAATTTTTTTTAAAGCATACTCTATACCAGAAAATGAGCTTGAAAACTTAATTGTGCCATCTGATGAATTTTTTTCTCTTATTCAACTTGCTTATGAAATTTTTGATACTGAATTTCGAAATCACATTACAGAAAAGTTTATTGCTAAAAATTTAAAGTGTTGTATTGAAAATATAGTTAAGCAGAGGTTCAGCTGTATTTGGTCGGAAGAAACGTGTAAAGAGCATCGGAATTACGTTATTGAACTCTTTGTAAGAATGCATATTTTTTATTATTTGAAATGGATGTCCAGAGATGCACGAGATAACAAAAAAAAAGAGCGACAACTTCATATTCGTGTAAACCTTGCACCAAATTACAAAAATTGCAGCGGTAACTTTAAATATTTTAGAATAAGTGTTGGATCCAAAGAAATTAATTCTTACATAGTAACAATGTTTCGAAGATATCCTTTATGATGTAAACCAAGCGAGTAATTACTATTAATAAATAACAGTGACAATTTCTTATTCTAAGGTTTCTACCCACTAATCGGTTATTTAAGCGTCGAGAATGTTTATCTAAGTTTTTCACTAGAACACTAGTTAAGTGGTATTTATTGTTCATTGTACTTATTATTAATTTATGGACCAAAATATTCAGTGTATTGGCTCATTGCTGTAATTTTAGTCAAGATTTATTAGATCATATTAATAGCTTTTTCGTTATCACTCAATTACTGTAATTTCACTGTACTTCATTAATATATTTTTGCATGCATTATTGTGCACACTGATTTAATATTTGTATATAATATAATATTGTACGGTTTGATAATAGTTGGCATGTTAAGCAAATAGTAATATTTGTTTCTGGAAAATATGTATTTGTGTTAAGTATGTATCTGGTAATATTTATAGTATATAATAACTTTTGTTCCTAGAAAGTATGCATTGGTGTTAAATATGTATATAGTAATTGTTACAGTTTATTGTACATACATTGGAGTTGATTGTATTGAAGAAAAAATTCATTCCATTTTTCGACTGTGCATGATGATAATTGCTTTTTGCTCTTAACTCATTGTTCCCTCTTATCTTATTGCCACAGACAGTATCTTAATATCTTTAACTTATAGCATAGTCATGTAATATATATATACATAATCATAAAACCATATAAAAATTTAAATTTAAAGTTTTCAAATTACTTATAAACTTGTGGCAATAAGACAACTAATGCACCTCTTCCCATCCCATCCTGATGGATGAAACTGCCACCTTCACGTTGGCTTCCATTGAGTAATTCCAGTAATTTAGTCAAACAATAATTGTACATCTATATTTTCTTAACTAAAATCGTCAAAAACTTTGTTTTACTACATTTATTACTGGAATTAGCTGAGAGCAGACGAACTTTGCTGTAATATATAATAATACGTAACATTTTGCATCCATACGTGGAATAATCATAATTATTATTTAGGCAAATCGAGTGTGGTAATAAAAAATTGAAGACGTTCAAAAGGATTTTTTTTTGACATTTTAGTTGGTTTACCTACTACGTCAATGCATATGGTAATAGATTCAGCTGATCTGTAACACATGGTAACTGTTTCCTACAGCACCGACCCACATGGTAACGACAGTTTCTGCTTCGGTACACTACCCACAACGCTAACGCCACCTGCCTTATGGGGTACCTAACTTAATTTATGTGCCTCAAAAGTTGGAAACAAGAAAAGGCTTGCCCTGGCCTTCTGTACTTAAAGAGATATATTCTATATTCTCTAGCTAGGACACAACTTAATGTGTTGTAATCGTTCATCAAAATTATTTTTTTTTATCTAAAAAAAATATTTTTGTATTTTTCAGCACATTTCAAACAACAAACTAATAAGGATGTATACACCAAAACCTCACAGTTTCTAAGTAAAAAATTAAAAATGTTTTGAAAAATGCGTTTTTTAAAATTTTATTTTTACAGCCTTGGCTTATGTTAGAATGAGAATAAAACATTTTTACAAGGCTCACTACGTTCACATTAACTATCAACCTTTCTAAACAATCTCCGAAAAAAGAAGGAAAAAAGAAATTAAGTGGGAGAATTTTTTTTTGCGGTTAATATTTTAAGCATTTCAATCAGTGCATGCGCACATATTATAGTACATCTATGTGTCTCAGCATTTTGTAAACACATGTAGGTATACACTTGTACGAGCGCAGGTACTGAAAAGCTCAAAATTTTAACTGCAAAAAAGAATGCTGCCACTTAATTTATCAAAATTTTTTTTTTTTAAGATTATAGAGAACAGTTAATAGTTAATGTTGACGTTATGTACCTTGTGATAATGTTGTATCTTCATACTTTGCTAAGGCTCTGAACATTAAAAAAAATGCATTTTTCAAAACATTGGAGATTTAACACTCAAAAATAGTGGGGCTTATGTACGTTCATCGCGATAAATTTTTTATTTCAAGTATGCCAAAGAATATGAAAATATTTTTTTCAGATCAAAAAATCAACATTGATAAAATTGTTCATAAGAAAATTGTTCGAACAAGTTATGATCAGGTTGCTCGCTGGCAACATGAATGTTCCATTCCGTAGGGTATAATGCTCTCAATTCAAATATTCTACAAGTCATTAGGAAGTTTTTGTATAAAAAAAATATGAAAGTCAGTTTGACCTCTCCACTTTTTACTATTTTATATGTACATTCATAGTACCAACTTTTCAATCACAAAAAAGGGTTGCATTATTGTTTAATTATGCATTGGAGTAAAAAAAAAGATTTTTTCTTTGTTTTTTAGTTATGTAATTTTTATCAAATATTTTGTTGCAATACCTTGAAAAAAAAAGTTTAAGGTATTCAAAATATCTACGAAATAGGCTTTGGTAAGTTTTAATCAATTATTTAGTTGTTTAAAAAAATCAAAAAAACTGCAAAAATACCATTTTTCAATAAATTACTATTCAGAAAAATGAGAACCCTAGAGACTCGTAAATTCTGCTAAATTATATTTTTGTATAAAAAAAAAAGTGATTCTGTTGTATTTCGAATATCTGTACTCTTTACAAAAATGATTTCATTTATTAAAATGACACTTTTTTAAAATTTGCACAAATTATTTTGAAACGTCACAGCAAAACTTACTTAGGCTTATATTTTTCTTAGAAATTTGTACTTTCAATCACACTTTTGCGATAAATCGATTAAAGCATCGTGGGACCGCAAAAAATATCATAAAAATGCGCTTAGCTGCAAAATTAAATTTTATAAATAATTTTAACGACATCAATTTTGGACTTTTTTCATCGGATAGGTGCCATTTTTATCAAAGTATAAGAAAAAAGTTTGTTAAAAAACCTGTAGAGTGTAAAACTATTATTATTTTTTTTATGAATATTTTAAACACCTTGTTCTACAACATAAGGGGTTGAAATTTGCACTGATCGTAGTTCTATATTTATATTTTCTAAGGAAAAATGGAGTATCGTATTTCATTGGTGCAGTTTACTGCCAAACTAATGTTATCCTTCTCGCATTGTGATGGTTGACATGGCAGTGTAGTGCGGCTGAGCATCAGCCATTGATTAAAGACATGAACTTGGGCATTTTAAATCATGCGCGCTGGCAGAATCTTCATTATCTCGGCTTCCTGTGATCGTACAGAAAACCATAACTAATTGATTTGGGGTAGCTCAACGAATTATATCAAATTATTATCTCAGATTTCAAAAAAATGGTTTGAAGTATACAAACAACTCCTGCCAGCACTCAATACGCTTGCATACATGTATTAAACCGTTCTCATATTTTATAAGTCATTTTTATTTGATAATGCTCTTTATGGCGTGAAATTAAACATAATAATATTTATTGATTAAATGTAGTGTTAAACTCTAATGGCATACTGTCGATAATTTGTTTTTTTATTGAAGTATGAAGTGCACAACGTGTCGGTTGACTATTTACAACTTGTTCAAGTAAAAAGTAAGCAACGTCGAATGCATGCTCGGAAAATTGGGCAACAACAGTTCATACATTACAAACATACTTGCCTGCCATTTCAATACGCTTTCTGTTTAGCTTTTATCGGAAGAACAAATTTGGACATGATTTTTACTTTATTACTCTAAGAGTAAAAAGTAGGTTTTTTGATTCTAAGTTTTAACTTATACGTTTTACACGTTTGTGTTCAAGAAAAAAATTTAACTTAACATTTATGTAAAAGAGACAAATTTTTTAATTTAAAGTAGTCAAGCCATGACAAAAACGTCCTTTATCTTGAATACTTGCAGCTGTTCATAAGCTTTAGACTTTAATTTTTTAACACAAATACGTCATTATAAGAATACAAAAGAGTATTTTAAAGCCACGTTTCTATTGTTGTTGCCTAAGATAAGATATTTATAAATATATTTGCCATGAAAATATTCTCAGCAAAATGTTAAGCTTAAAAAAGTTTAAGTTAATAAAAAGGACATAATGTATACATTTAATACCAAGGTCATGATCATGCAATAAGAGATTCTTTGTACCACGCAAATATTATAAGCATATTACAGAGCTTATTTTTCCCATCAGTTGTTCGTAATCTATTACAACTAAACTATATATTAATGTATTTACCGGCTCATACTCGATAGGCTTTCCCGTAAATATGCTTCGATTAAGTTATCTAGATAACTTTTTTGTAGTTCGTAGTATATATCATAAATTTTGAAGCGAATGATAACAGCACAATAATTATCTGTACGCATCTAACGTACAGTATAAGAGAAAATGTGTTAAATCCATTTCAGTTTGAATTGAACATATTGTGTACACGTAAAACGTCCTTTGATTTAAGAACACGTGTTTGTTGATTAGCTTACACCTTAAATTTTTTTTGAAATATACTTGAATACTAAGTATACATATTTGAGTTAATACACCACAGCTCCGAGGTTAATGCTTGTGTTATGTAGGAAAGCATGTAGCTATGCGTGCGTGCGTGCGCCACCGCTGGCCTGGGCCTAAAAGGTAGGGAAATAGAAAAGAAAAGGAATAGGAAAGGGAGAGCAAAGAAAAAGAGTAAAGGGTAAATCAGCTAGAAACGCGAGAATTAAAAGAGTAGGCTTGCGAGACTGGAAGACACGCGCAGCTTTCGTAGAATACAAGAAGTGCTAATAAAATATAAGTTAACTACAAGTCATGCTTTTATTTATTCCCGCATTGAGAAATCCGCGTAACAGCTGGTGTCAGAAGTGGAATACAGACAAAATTATTTACGGTCCGTCTCGTGCGAGGGAATTTATTAGTCTCACGAAACAAAAAATCAGGTGTCGGTCGCGGGACCACGACAAACGTGAGAAATTAAAGAATATGTTATTAAACTTGGTAGTATTTGATTGTCTATGATGAAAATAGTCGTTTTCGTCAGATAAGTGCCAACGTCTTTAGAGCTATTTTTCTGCCTGAGGGACCTGCGAAACAGGGCCCAAGAAATGTAAAGCAGACACGGAGCAATAGTGCTTATGTGGTGAATCCTATTTTTCTTTACCGAGCGCCCACCAGCCTCTTAAAAACGCACAAGGTAGAAAAAGTATTAATTTGTTTCGACTCTAAATAATCTTCATTTTACATTTTTGCATTAAAAAGACAGTTTATTTATAAATATGTGTTTTAATGAGTGAATATTATAGATAAAAAAAAAGCAAATTATGTTTATTTTTTATTTTTTGTTCATTAACCTATAAACAACGAGAACGAGAAAGAACAATGAAAGACGGTGAAGAGTATCTATATTACCTACCAACACAAAGGTACATACATTAGTTCAACAAACGTTCGTGTGTATTACTTTCTCTGTCTCTCTGTCTATTTTCGGATTTGGATATCTGTTTACTGTGCGTAGTTGTGCACGTGCGTGAATTTAGTTGGGTTGGCTCTTTACTAAAGACGGGTTAAGATAAAGTTTGAATAAGCACAATTGAAAGAACCCGGGAAAGTTTTGCATTATAGTCAATTATTGATATTTTAAAATGATCCTGTTCACAGAGGAGAAGTGTTTCAAAAATGATAAAAAAATGATACTAACTTGAATATTAATTAATCATATTTTACAAGCACAAAATATTCAAAAAGCAAAGAAAAAGGCCTACCTCTATGAGTACAATAGAGAGAGAGAGAGAGAGAGAGCGCGAGCGAGCGTGACATCAGACGGTCAATGGCTCTCTCTATCTCCTTTACTTTTACAGGTACTGCCAAAATGCATTTTTCACTTTTTTCTCATTATTTTGCTCTTATCAAAACAAAATTAAAAATGCTTAATGATAAAAATTTTTCGCCCTACACGCTGGCATTTTTATTTTTTCTGTACCTCAAACTCTTAAAAGACATAAGCAAAACGAATTTTAAAACACAATTTTACACAATTTTGACATTATTACACTACGTAAGAATTATCATAACTATTTCTTTTGAAATTGGTGGGCTAAATTATATATGATATAAAAAAAGCCGAATTATAGATCAATTTCTTAATTCAGAAGTTTCTCGGTTGGTATCCATAAATTTTCCAATCGAACCAGAGGGCATAATCGGCTGGGACACGTTTAAAATATATGACGACCTCATTAGCGCCGGAAGTGAAGTACTAATATTAAATGGCACCGAGATTTCCCTATACAGATATGAATATTTTGAGATTCTGGTGAGAACGAGAAAAATAATATTTGCATGCGTAAACAAAACTAAGGATAATTATAAAATTGGCTGGGCTTCCTTTACAGAAAATAAAAAAGGGAATTTTATTCGAGAATTTTATAGCGGAAAATACAGAGGGCAAAGTGTTTGCAGAAATGATAAATATAACGAACGAAAAAATAACGGTACCAATACCGTAAGTAGAGTTAATAGAATGTGAAATTACGCGAAGGGCAGAACCATTTGGTATCGAAGCGGACGGTGCTACAGGCTTGCAAAAAGCAAAAATAGGACTTTTTAACTTAGAATCGAGTGAGAACTCAAAAAAAGAATCTAACAGAGGGTAACTATACTGAATTAGTAGATGTTTAAGAAAAAGAACATTGGACAAAGGAAGGAGATAAAAAAAATCGTGGGTGTTAAAAATAAATGACTCTGGAAAATTGAATAGTTAAAAACATATCTTCTACAGTATATCTAAATTTATTATCACTGATATTCTACATTGAACATGAGACACCTTGCCTCAGAAACTGTAACGTATTTACTAAATATACGTATGGTCATCAAACATGTATCAATCTAGCGACTTGAGAGCTTCTACGCATGCTCATGGCCTGGCGTCCCAGCGCCGCGTGTGTAGTTTTAAATTTACTTATATTCTAAAATGCCTCGTTAAATTCAAAATTTTATCATGTTAAAAATTTTAATGAATCATGTTTTCATTTTTAATCAATTTAAATCTTTTCTTAACTTAACAAATTTGATTTTTCCTAGTGCCTCAGTAAAAATGTCTGCTTCGTTATCTTCTGAGTTTACTTTATTAATTATACTATTTTAACTATTTTTGCTTACAAAGTGAAAATGTGTTTTGATATATTTTGAGTTTTTCGTATATTTACTAAATTAAGCAATACTTATCGCACCAGAGTCATCTTTAAAAACATTTATTGGCTTGTTAAAAATAATTAAAAAATTATTTAATATTTCTCTTATCTATAATATTCCACTTACGCTTTTAAACAATGTCACATACTCAGCTGCTGTCTAAGATTATGTTATGATTCTTTGTTCCTTAGATTTTCAATACATTTCATTATTCAACAGCTTTATAACGTAACCACTAGTTGATTTTCTATTAACCACATCATCTGCCCAGTCTGCATCAACAGAACAAATCAAGATATCGACTTTGAAATTTCTTTCATACGTTAACTCAATATCTCTTGTTAAATACAAATGTTTTAAAATTCTTATCACATATTGAAATCTTCTTAAATAGTTTACGCTATAACTGATATCTGGTCTTGCTCCTGATCTTATATATAGAAGTGCTTCTATCAAATTTCATTAGTTTCAAATTCTGATGCTGACCGAGTGGGTTCACAATACGTTTTAAGTTTTGCTCCATTAGAGTTTCAAATAATAGTGCGTTTATTACATCATACTTTTCTACTATAGATTCTATATATCGTTCCTGATCTAATGTCATTATACCACTTTTACGATCGTAGTTAATTTTTATACCAATATATGTATAAACATCACCAATGTCTTTTATCTTACATTTAATTGTTAATACCTTTTTAGTTTCGTGAATTTTATTTTGACTTTCACTACATACCAATTAATCATCAACAAAGGTAATTACATAAATTGAATCATATCCATCATGGATATAATACCAACAATAATCATTCTCGTTTCTTTTAATATTAAAACATCTTAAATAAGTATAAAAATACTCATACTACGCTCGAGGGCCTTCTCTCTTAAACCAAACAATGACTTTTCAACTTGCATACTCTGCCAGTTCCATCATGATAACCTTCTGGTTGTTTCACATATACTTTAGTTTTAAGTTTCCATTCAAAAAAGCTTATTCCACATTCATTTGATTATTAATAAGATTATTTTGTACACAATAAGCGAATAAAATTTTAAGAATTTGTGTTTTTGCTACAGATGAAAATATATCGTAAATTTTTTGTTTTTGTTAAAAACTTCTTACAACTAATCTAGCTTTTCATATGTTGTCTGATTTTTTAGTATAAACCTATTTTAAATAAATAATTTTCTTATTTTTGGTCTATCTACTTATTTATAAGTTATATTTTTAATAATGCAATTTATTTCCTTGTCCATGGCTCCTTTCCATTTTACACACTCTTCATTAGTTATTGCTTTATTATAATTTTGTGAACTATTTGAACTAACACAATTTACGTAAATACATTTTGCATAATTTTCTTGTTTAAACCTTTCTGGTTCTTTTTGTGTTCTACCAGATCTTCTTATTGGACTATTATTTTTATTTATAGTTTTATGACTATTTCTAGTTTTAACATTTTCATCAAAAACCGAATCATTATTTCTACGATTATTATTATATTTTTTTTACTGTAAAAACTAGCATTCTTTTTATCATTAAAACTTACTAATTTAACATCGTCTTCTTTAATAGCAACATGTCTAGTAATTATAATTTTGTCATTATTAAGTACTCTATAACCAGTACTTTCATATCCTATTAATATTTCTACTTCTGCCTTTTTATCCCATTTATTATTTTGTTTAACCTCCGGCGTTCTTACAAATATTTTACTGTCATACAATTTTATATTATTTAGGTTTGGCTTAAATCTCATCATAATTTTATGTAGAGTTTTCCTTTTAAAAGTATTTGCTAAGGTTCTGTTTTTTAAGTAAACTGCCGTTTTTACTACTTCTGGCCAAAACTGTTAATCTAATTTTGTGTCAGATAACAGACATCCTGCTGTATCCATTATTCATCAATTGCATCATTCTGCAGTTCCATTTAGCTCATGTATACATGGAGAGCATGGATCTATTGTAATACCTTTATGCTTTTTAAATTCATAAATACTTTTAATTAGAAATTTTTTTCCATTATCACGTCTCAAATTTCTTACTTTTTTCCTTGTAAAGTTTTCTAATTTATTTATATAATCTACTAAATAGTCATAAGCTACATTTTTAAACTTTATTGTGTATGCTTTAAAAATTTTTCTATAATGGTCAACAACAATAAAAAAATATTTATCTTCATTATCACTATCTCTATCAGGCCTGTTCAAATCCACATGTAAGATTTATAATATATCTTTTGCTCAACGTCTGTCATTATGAAATTTAGTAATGTGCATTTTATTTTGAATACAAGTGCCACATTTGAATTAATAATTCTCTTAATTGTTAGGCAGACCTTTGACTAACTGTGCTATATATTAAGTATTTAAATAATCAAAATTAAGATGGACTAGCATTCCACGATATTTTTCTTTTTGTTTCATACTACGCGTTACATCGTATACCTGTTTGTTGTCTACTATGCTGAAAATCTTGTACATATCATTTATTTTGTATACTGTTGTAAGCAATTCATTCTTTTTATTAAGTATTTTTGCAATATTATTTTACCAACGCTCATTAGGTTTTTGTCCATTTTTTAAACATTGTGAGCGATCATATCGACTTACTTAGTTTTATCATTTAGTTTGAATGATAGATTAACATTTCCTATTTTTGTAGCTTTTAAAACTTTTTCATCGCCTATTCAAACAGTAATTGGATTTTATAGATTCGTTTATTTAGAAAAATAATTCATGTTATTAAGAATATAATTAGTACCACCACTATCCAGAGTTCATTCAATTTCATTACAACAATTATTCACTTCTCAATTGGCAAGACTTTGATTCTTATTAATACTTACATTGTTATCTAAAATTATACAAATTAAATCTTTGTTAGTACTTCAATTTTTGCTACCACTTCTACCATAATTAGCACTGTTATCTTGATAATGTTCTTGTTGCCAATGTTAATTCTTCTACTGTTGATATCCACCACGAAAATGCTGTGCTCTGCCATGGCCTCTGTTATTGTTGTGAAAGTTTTGCTGTTGTTGGTTGCCAAACTGACCTCGTTGGCCTCCTCGCTGTTAACTACTTGTTCCTCTGTTTACATTTGAAACGACAGTCAACGATCCCTTTGATATGTTTTGTCGTTGATTATAATTGTTATTATGTAACGTTGATTTTGAAAATGTCCTGGTTCACTACACTCATAACAGTTTTTATTTTTTTTTTCTTTTTTACTTTAACCACACTTGAATTTCAACTACAATGTTTATTTTTGTATGTTTTATCTTTTATCTCAGACATTTTAATTTTATTTTTAACACATCCAACTGTTTGTTCCTCTTCTTTCAAAATGTCAAAGATAAGCTGGTGGGTGACGTCGTTGATAAGAATGTACATAAAAGCAGACTTTGAAGGTACCGCACCAAAATCGGACATCAATAAATGTATGAAATCACTCAAGATACTAGTTACAATAAATAAATAAAAATCAATAGGGGTCATACGCGATTTCGTGATACTTAACTTAAACCAATGGACGTGCTTCGTTGAGCAGCTCAAAGAAATCTTTAAAAAACTTAAAATTACAGCGACACTTCACCTGAATACCTTAGCTGTACTGCCAGTCGATCAAAGGTACAAAGCAATCAAAGAAAATCACGAGTCTGCAATCAAGGGCACATATGTGCACACTGGAAAAGGTGAGGAATTTTAACAATAACATACGAACAATATGGGAACAAAACATAAAGCACACAACATGTGCGTGTGGCATTCTCTAACGAAAAATGTACCTCTTCCTTCCCGGAACATAACCTAAGAGTATCCTACTGTCCCCGTAAATTCCACAAAGATCCTTCCCTAGGCACGGACCTGGAGCAATTGAAAGCGATTCTCGTAACCCAACGGAGACCCATGGACTGCACAGTCAACTTCCGTAGCAGACACTAGCATCCGGGAGAAGAAAAAATAAGCAACGCATTTAAATCGGAAAAAAAAAACAAAAACAAATAATAATAAAAAAAAAAAAAACGAACGTAACAGACTAACCAGACGCTAGGGTGGCCTTCAAGAAATAACCAGCAACGATACCGAAAACAACACCAACAACTCCTGCTAAAATGAGCCCGCCCAAAAAACTCAGGGCGTGGGACAAACCAAAGATCTGGGGAAATTAAAGATGCGGCAAATCACCAAGACAATACAGCGAGAAAAAAAAAAAAAAATATAACAGGTAGGTAAGTAGCGATCCAACTGGGTCAGCATAGTCGCTACAGCACACAAAATAAAGAATACACATCAACAAAGAGCCGCAACCCTGGCTTACAAAAAGGGAGAGAAGAAAGTGAAAAATAATAATTGTAGTGAATGGGCACCAGCACCGTTGGAAAATCTTAACCAATAAGGCTCCATCATCATTCCCTTTCCATGCACGATGTTCAAGAATGGAAGAAAGGGAGTAGGAGAATCTTCTGAACAGAAAATCGGACTAGACCAGTATAAGCCAATTGAGCCTTTGGCGCAAGATTAAAAATTTTTCTGCACCTCTGTTGGAGCGTAATAATAATTTAATATGTAAATAAAGTGGACTTAATCAATAACCAAAAAAGAAAAAATAATAAAATAAAATACAATGAAAAAAAACAATAAATTTAAAAAAAACAATAACGACAAAGTAAGAGAAAAAAAAGCACGTGGCAACAAGAAAGTTTAGCCGTAGTAGGATAGAAAAACATAGATATATGTACTCCGCATAGCAGATGCCGCAACATACGACATAGATTCGTAGGGAGATTGCTGACTGCCATGCTACGGAGTGTGCCCACTTTTTTCCAGTGGTTCGAGCACCCCACCGTGGCCGAGCGGCCGAACCAGGCGCACATTTTTTTTTTTAATTGAGAAGCATGGTAGGGGTATGAAAAGCGTGGATTCGAGTGGAAATATCCATATAGGCGCACATTTTTGAGATGCGTGGAAGGAGTGTACCAAATGTGCGCCTACGAGGAGAGGAGTGAAAATGTCGGCTGTATAGCTGTATATATCTGAGCACACAGCCAAATTAAGCAAAGACACGAGTTCTTCTCTTTTGAGAGTCTTTTGACTCTGCAACCGAGTACATGCTATGTAGGTAAATCTTATTCAATTAAACCGTGGAACTGAATGCTCATTATTTACATACACAGACTATTGATTTCAATACATTATTTTTTAACTCTCCCGTACTCTTATTATTCCTTAATCCATTTGTGTTTTGAAAAAATATGTAGCTCGAACTATTTTTTAAGGTTTTCAGTACAGCTTTAACCATTAATTTATTAATTTTACACATCCTAACTGTTGTAAACTGTAGGACAAGCTCTGGAGGATATCCATGAACATATGTGACTTCAAAAGGGATATCTCTTCTTCTTGAGGTAGCTAAGATGGTTAAGGCTTATGCCCCTTTATAAATTGCTTGGCACTTAAGGGTTCAAATCCATTTCGTGTTAGATATTTTTTTTTTTTTTTTTTTATTTTAATTTATCATTTTGTTTTAATTTTTTTTATTTATGTTTCGTTAAAATATATATATATATATATATATATATATATATATATATATATATATATATGACGTCAACATTTTTTTTGGATACATCAAAATAAATTAATATTTTTATTTTTATGCTACTTGTTAGCAAGGCAATTTCATAATTTTATAGTAATAAAATAACTTTTAAGAATTTTAACATAATTTGTGTATTTTAAAACTCTTAAGAAATTATAAACATCCTTTTCATGACAAAAAAAAGCCACCCGTCTACTGTTATTTACTCAATGTTAAAATTTTAATCAGTAAATAAATTCGATGAACACAATAGGAAATAGTTTTGTAAATATTTTAAAATTGTTTGCAAATCTTTAACATGGTGAGCTACTTTTATTTATTTTTAGACAGCTAGAAGTCAATAATAAAGGAAAAAGTTCGATAAATAAGTAATAAAATTTATTTGGCAAGATTCTGAGACAAAACATTTGTAATACCGCAGCATTTTGTTAAAACAAAAAAAAAAAAAATGCATTACCTTTAAGGGTGACGATTGTAATAAACATATTTTTAGGCTGTAGATTATTAAGGAAGTTCAATCAGTTATATTGAATGCAGAAAAAGCATTGTAATACTTTTAACAATAATACCATCGGGTGAATGCAAGAAAGAGTCTTTTTAGAGTAAAAGTCAAAAAAGAGCCGGGAGAAGTTATTAAGGGAAATTCTTTCCAACCCATAGCATCTGATACACAGCTTGGATGGATCGTTTCAGGCCCGGTTGAAACTACCACTAAAAACAGTAAGAACGTGTCTCACTCGTTAAAGTGTTCTGAGGATGACAAAGTTCTCGAAGTTTTGAAATGATTCTGGCAAGTTGAAGAACCCTTTACTTCTGTATTACCTCTGTCGCCTGAAGAGATTCAATGCGAACAGCATTTTGTTGAACATCACGCTCGGAATTCTTTAGGTCGATATGTTGTTCGTTATCCTTTCAAGGAGCAACACCCGAAGTAATTGAAGAAACATCCTTTAAAGCTGCCCAAGCTATGCTCAAATCAATGGAGACTAAACTTAGTGAGAATCATAAGTTTCGCGAACTGTATGTCCAATTCATGGAATAATATCTGGAATCAGGGCATATGGTCAAAGGATCTTTTGAAAGGGCTAAGTGTTTTTTACCCCATCATGGTGTTATCAAGGAGTCAAATAGTTCTACAAAATTGAGAGTGGTATTTAATGGTTCCTCTCGTTCTTCCTTGTGTCCTCCTTGAATGAGTACTTGCACATAGGACCTAATCTATTGGTAAATCTGGCTAATCTAATCGCTGATTGGAGATATTATAGATATGTCTTTACAGCTAACATTGCCAAAATGTTTCAGCACGTGTCAGTCCATCCAAATGATCAACTCTATCAGGCTATACTTTGGAGAGATAATCAGTCCAAACCTCTGCGTGTTAACTTTCTAACTACTGTAACTTACGGCCTAGCTAGCTCGCCTTATCTGGCTTCTCAAACTCTTAACCAGTTAGCTTTGGATTGCAAGAATGAGTACCCTTTAGCTTCCGAAACACTTTTGAAATCCAAGTACATGGATGATATTTTGTCCGGTGGTCACAGCTTGGTTGAAAGCATGCAGCGCAGGGACGAATTGTTGAAATTAACTGAATCAGGAGATTTTTCTCTTTGAAAGTGGAGTGTTAATTTTCCAAAACTACTAGATGATTTTCCACCCTCTCTGCTCGCAAGTTCATTGTTGGAATCTTAAGATTCTGCTATGTCTACTTCAGTTTTGGGTCTTAGATGGAACCCCTTTCTGGATCTTTTTCAATTTAAGGTGTTGATTGAAACTGAAGTGCCAGTAGATAATTGGACGAAAAGAAAGATTCTCTCTGAGATATCAAAACTTTATGATCCATTGGGTTGGTTAGCTCCTACTGTGATTTTGGCTAAAGCATTCATGCAATCTCTTTGGCTCTTGGAGCTGTCATGGGATGAACCGATTCAAGAGCTCATAGTTTAAGACTGGCTTGCCTGGTATAAGGAACTTCCTGCCTTGAATAAAGTAAAAGTTCTACGCTGGAATGGTGTTACCGACGATATGGTTAAATGGGAATAACACTGCTTCGCCGATGCTTCTAAAACAGCGTACGCAGCGGTAATGTATTCTTGAGTAGTGAATAATAACGGTGAGGTCTTTGTCGCCTTGCTTTTGTCCAAAAAAAAGGTAGCACCACTTAAAACTTTGAGTATTCCTCGACTTAAATTGTGTGCTGCTCATTTGGCTGCCAAATTGGTGAATCATTATTTGAACAACAATACTCGTGTTCCTGATTCAGTCCATCTGTGGTCCGATTCTAAAGATGTCTTATATTGGTTACAGGATGTACCGTCATGGTGGCCCATTTTTGTGGCTAATCGGTGCTCTGACATACACACCTTAGTACCCACCACTCACTGGCATCATATTTCGACCAAGCTTAATCCCGCGGATGTTGCGTCTCGTGCAGTAAAACCAAGCCAATTTGTTGCACTGGAGCATTGGGTGAAAGGACCTTCGTTCGTACAGGAAATCGAACCACTTTACCCTTCGTTCAGACTAGATTCTGAATTAGCTACTCGAATGGACGCTCACGCTTGTGTTGCGGTACAAACCAACGATAAAGTCGTTCAAAAACCGTGGTTTTTGTATCACAGATACTCAACTTTGAAGAAACTTTTAGCTGTTTCAGCTTATGTGTTAAGATTCGTGTTCAAGTGTCGTGTCAAAGCTCAAATGACAAAACTGAACGTCTTAATATACCCTTATGATCAAGTGAATAAATTGATTAAACTAAAATTCCTTGACATTTTGGCTCACTTTCAATCGTCAACTAAAATCTTAGACACTAAAGAAATAAACAATGCAACTCTTTTTTGGGTAAGCTATCATCAAGGTTTACACTTTCCAATTGAATTGCGCCTTCTTAATAGTAAGGAGTCTAAACTTTTTGTTGAGGAAATTTCCCTACCTTCTAATAGTCGAATAGCCAGTTTAAAATCTGTGCTGAGCAAGGGACTTCTCCGAGTTGGTGGACGCTTGGCAGCCTCACTTTTAAATGATCAGATAAAAAATCCTCTCATTCTGGCCCAGCACGATTATTTCACCAATTTGATTCTTAGATCTATCCACGAGGTCACTTTACATGGTGGCGTTCAGTTGACATTGACCACATTGCGAGCTAAATATTGGATAATAAATGGTCGACAATGTGTTCGGTCCTGTGTCAATAGGTGTTTGAAATGTCGTTGCTTTCAAGCCTCCAATTTAACTCAGCAGATGGGTGACCTGCCTGCTGAACGAGTAAGACCAGCTCCAGTTTTTAGTAAAGTCGGTGTGGACTATGCAGGTCCATTTGCCATCAGATTGTCTAAGACTCGAGGCAGGGGGACCACGAAGGGTTATATAGCTGTGTTCATTTGTCTCAGCTCTAAGGCTCTTCATTTAGAAGTGGTCGAGGACTACTCTGCTAAGTCCTTCGTTGCAGCCTTTCAACGGATGACAGTTCGGCGCGGGCATTGTTCTGATCTTTTTAGCGACTGTGGCACCAATTTTGAATCTGAATTAGCTCAAAGTCTAGTATCATTTGGGACTAACTGGCACTTTAACCCGCCGCATGCTCCTCACTTTGGGGGTATCTGGGAAGCAGCCATTAAGTCGGTGAAATTCCATCTTAAACGAATTATGGAGAACAAATCTTCACCTTTGTAGAGTTTTGCACTTTACTCTGTAAGATTGAAGCTTGTTTGAACTCTCGCCCTTCGCTTCCATTAACGTTAGATGTCACTGATTCGTTTCCTCTAACCCCGGCACACCTCTTAATCATGAGACCTACGTTTCTGTTGCCCCAGGTAGATACTACCAGTGAACGAGTTCCAACGCTCCATAAATGGAAACTTATCAGTCAACTGGCTTAATCTTTCTGGAAGCGTTGGTCTACTGAATATCTGCAGAGCCTTTAAGCTCGGAAAAAGTGGCCTCACGAGAGACCTTCTGTGCAGGTTGGTGATCTTGTTCTGATTAAGGACTCCCAGTTTCCTCCGGGACAATGGCCACTAGCTTTGATCGTCAAAACTCACTCGGGTCCAGACGGTTTGATTTGAGTCGTCAAGTTGAGAACTGCAAATTCCACGTTTACCAGACCCATAGTTAAATTAGTTTTATTACTTACCAGAAAACAGTTGAGAGATAACAAACTCAAATGTGATGAAAACTATAGCGCGGTTGAAAGATTTTTATTTATTGTATAACTATTTTATTAATTACTTTTTTGTAAAAGGACAGCGGTTTTTAGTTAGTTTTGAAATTTGATTTCTCTCCTCGTTGATACGATAAAACAAGGGGGGAGTATGTTTAGGATTGATATGGTGCGGCGCACGCGCCTCACGGTGTTCGAGACACTAGTATCAACTAATGTCAGCGTTAGCCAATGAGTGCTCTAGTGAGTCACGCAGGAGAGGTAAGAATAAGCCTAGAGGCGGTAGCGACAGCAGTTCGCCCTCGTCGCTCGCACAGTGCAGTCCAGTTGCCTTAAGTGTTGTGCCTCATATAGGCGTACTTTACTTTAGTCGCCATAAATTCTCGTCACCTTATGTATCAGTCACGGTGATTTGTACTCCTCGTTCAATTCAATTTAATGAACTTTGTTAGTGCGATCTTTTCTATTGTTAACTGTAATTATTCGCGAAGACTTGTCGACTCAAATCGAGTGTTTCGTTTTTTTTTATAATAAAGCATAGTGAACTTTGAACATTTGTCTCGTGCATGCTCTATTACAGAGGAACGATATTCGTCGTTCTCTCTCCACATCTCTTCTACATTTTCCTTGTCTCCTCAACCTGTATCCGGCTCCCAGAGTCATTCGCTCCTCATAAAAAAAAAGAAGAAAATTAAAGAAATACAGTCCATTTCGAACACTTCTTTATGATAAATGAATTCAGCTATGATTCTCAAAAATTAATATGTGGAGCTATGAAAAAGGCATTTTAAAGATTTTAAAGTTAAGCTACTCGACGTGAGAGTTCAGCGAGCTTTTTAATAAAAGCAACCTATGTCGCGTGGTTGGAGATACCGATTATACGACTGTTACTATAACTACAAAAAAAAAATTAGCTGCCTTGCGTTGTATGGCTAGAGATGTTTTTTGATGGTCTATCTTGTCAACTACAAACAATTGAATAAATTTATGCGAATCATTGTGTGTTGCATACAATGTAGAATTAATTGATCTATTGCGATAATTAAAAGAGCAATTTAAATTTTGAGATTTTAATATTTTGTATAGTTATTTATCTATAAAAATATATATAGTGCCACCTTCAAAACAGAGGAAAAAAATTTTTGTTAACTGTATATGATTTACGCACTGACGAAAAATTTTGGTAACTATTTCTGAAAAATTACGATAACAATATATTGTAGGTAAAAAGTTAATTGGTAAAAGGTTAATTGTTTATGCAAAATAAAACTTTTTTTTTTAATTTATACTCCAAGTTACAAGTGGTTGAAACTTATATGTCTTGAATAAAAAAAGCATCGTTCAGTTTCTGTTAGACTCTTTAATCTTATATACGCACTGTTTATAAAGACTAAAGAATCTACTTTCATGTTTGTATGTATAGAGGTAAATGGTACAGTTGTTGACCCCCCGATAGTGATTGACCGCCACATGCATTTTTAAATGGAGCCTTTATATATAGATATACAAATTATACAGGGGTCAGACACTACCTTAAGGTGTCAATAACTGTACCCTTTACCCCTATATGTAGTACGAATTTTGTCAATGCAATAACCACAAGGTATTAATGAGGAATGTAAATACAAGCTCAAAAATATAATATATGTACGTAAATATATATTCACGTATGATTAGATGTAAGTTGTACTTTACTGGTAATAATCATATTTGATATAATCGCAGTAAAAGTATGAGTTTTCTTCTGCTTTTGGCTTTTTTTCGTCGTGAAAAGGATGTTTATAATTTCTTAGGAGTTTTAAAATACACAAATTATGTTAAAATCCTTAAAAGTTATTTTATTATTATAAAATTATGGAATTGCCTTGCTAACAAGAAGTATCAAAACAAAAATATTATTTTGTTTTGATGTATCCGAAAAAAAATGTTGACGTCACATATATATATATATATATATATATATATATATATATATATATTTTAACGAAACATAAATAAAAGAAATGAAGACAAAATGATAAATTGAATTAAAAAAAAAAAAAAAAAAATATCTACCATGAAATGGATTTGAACCCTTAAGTGCAAAACAATCTATGAAGGGGCATAAACCTTAACCATCTTAGCTATCCGAAGAACAAGAGATATCCCTTTCGAAGTCATATATGTTCATGGATATCCTCCGGAGCTTGTCCTACAGTTTACAACAGTTAGGATGTGTAAAATTAATAAATTAATGGTTAAAGCTGTACTAAAAACCTTAAAAAATAGTTGAAGCTACATATTTTTTCAAAACATTATTGGATTTAGGAATGTTAAGAGTACGGGAGAGTTAAAAAATAATGTATTGAAATTAATAGTCTGTATATGTAAATAATGAGCATTTAGTTCCACGATTTAATTGAATAAGATTTACCTACATAGCATGTACTCGGTTGCAGAGTCAAAAGACTCTTAAAAGAGAAAAACTCTTGTCTTTGCTTAATTTGGCTGTGTGCTCAGATATATACAGCTATACAGCCGACATTTCCACTCCTCTCCTTGTAGGCGCACATTTGGTACACCCCTTCCACGCATCTTTAAAATGTGCGCCTATATGGATATTTCCACTTGAATCCACTCTTCTCATAACCCTACCGTGCTTCTCAAATAAAAAAAAAATGTGCGCCTGGTTCGGCCGCTTGGCCACGGCGGGGTGCTCGAACCACTGGAAAAAAGTGGGCACACTCTGTAGCATGGCAGTCAGCAATCTCCCTACTAATCTCTGCATACGATAAAAAATAGACATCTGTAAAAGAGTGCCTCACTCGCCGCTGAAACTAAGCACGCGGTTATCGAATGGTATAGTGCATTGGGTTATGTTAAATTCGAGTAAACCACCTTCTAGATACATATCTGTGCATAAGCGTGGATATAGGAAAAGAGAAACGTAGGTAGAACGTAAACGAAGACAACGCATAGCCATACGACCAACCGCTCTTCTTTCTCTCTCCACTGTGGTGCTTAAAAGATTTTAAAAACAGAAATATACCCACGGGAATAGAGTAGGGCACAAGAAATAAGAAAACATCATGGTAGCACGTATCACAAAACATACGAATACGAGGTTGTGCAAATAAGAGGAGAGCTCTCAGACTAAAAAGATTACGCGTGGATGGTGGCAGAAATATTATTAGGAGCAGCTGCAGGATAGTTTGGGATTTTAAAAATGGGGGGCCCCAATATTATCAAAATTATCGAGAATGATTACAGGCACACGGAGCAGAAGCAAGGCAATAAAAGGCGGATTATTATCACCTCAGCCAATAATCATCTAAGTGCAAAACGATCATCCCCCAAAAAGGCAGCTGGGCACCAGGAGCAAATAAAAAAAATTTTTTTATTTTTATATGTAATAAGAATAACGAAAATAGTTATAATGATAATAATAATAACGTCTATGATAAGATTAGCGATAAGTACGGAAAACAATACTAATAACAAGTTGAAGCAGTACGTCCTTGACCTCGACATCCTTGACAACAATCATAGATACACATTGGTTATAATAACTGTTACTATAATTACAATTATAAAATAAGTGTGCAGAAAGTAAGCAAAGTTGCGAATTTCTAGTAACTTAAATATAGTATTAAGTGTATTTTTATCATCGAAATATTTTTAAACCACCACGTAAGTAAAATGTAGGTAGTTCATGATAAGCAAAATATCACAAAAACAAGTGAAAGATTTTATAAGTAACAAAAATATCTATGAGAATAGCTATAGTAATGATAAAATTTATAGTGGGATCAGCGATAAGGCAGACACGAGTAACAATATTATAAATAGGATAAAGCAGTAAGCCCTTGACCCTTGACATCCTTGACCACAAAACAAAACAAAACAAAAAGTATAAATTTAACAATTATAATAGTATGTAGCGGCTACTTATCACTTAATGTGGAAAATTTGTTTTTATAATTCATTGTTTAGCTCATTTGTAAATAAACATAGAAAAAAAAAAACAAAAAAAATATATGTAAACGATTATGTACCATAAAAAACTAAGAGAATTTTGAAACAACATTTTTTTATGTATAAAGGAAGTGTGCCAACATAATCAAACTTGTATATACATTATAGCTACAGCAAAATAAACCAGTAGTAGGAACAGGGACGTGGCGTTTAAAATCACCCTCTTTCCTCTAACTGAAAGTAATATATATAACAGACAGCATACATGAACACTAATCTATCACAAACACACGAATCAAGAAGGACGTCGGTGTTGCGGCCACGGACCTGTTACGTACGATAGCATACAGCTATGCGTGTATGTGCCCCCACTGGTCTGGGCTCAAAAGGTAGGGAAATAGAGAAGAGAATGGATAGGAAAGGGAGAGTGAAGCAAAAGAGTAAGGTAAAGTACCCAATTGTGGTCCCCTAAATGTTGAGGTCAGCAATATAATAAATATTACACACACAAAACACCGATAGTATGCAAAAGTTATTTGTTTAATTCATTTTAAATGCCTGTTTGAATGAAACTTTACAAAATTTACTTAAAATTTTTGCTCATTTATTTAATAATTAGCTTTTAAAAATATGACTTTTAAGACCATATTTTTGAGACTAGACGGCGAAGTACCCCAGTTGTTGGACCATGCATATTCCATGGCAAAGACCTTGCGTACCCCAATTATTGGACTGCTGTGTGTTTTCGCATTATTTACGCAGAGCAAGTATATTATGAGCTTTTTATGAAGATTCAGTAATTTATATTTACTATTATAGCCTTTTATTTTAAATATTCATTAAAGTTATATCACAGTAAAATTGTAATGTTACAAAATATACCTAGATTTAATTTAAAAAAATGAACACTTAGGTATACAGTTACAAGAAGTTCTCGTGATACATTTGGAAATTAACTATCAGATTTTATATCGTACTGCAAATCATTAATCTGTTTTTGAATATCTTTAAGTTTCATTTCAAATCTAAATTTATCATCTTTAATATTCTTTTTCTCTTCGATCAAACCTCTTTTAGTTTCAATAATTTCTTCTTTTTTTATTTTTTCTGCAATAACTTTTATTTTTTCTCTAAAGCCTTTGATAACATCTTTTGAATCCATTTCTGTCTGACAATATAAGTACCTCTGTGAAAAACAGTAAGGAAAATTGAAAGTGTGCATGCATCTTTTGAACTTTTATCATCAATAAAGGCTTGAATTTAATGAAAACTTAAAAGCATTAGCAACTTCTTCATAAGTAGGGTTATGTGAATCTGTTTATATTAAGTAATCGTACAACAATCATCACTGAGTCAATTGTGTGATTGAGACGGTAAATTATACTTACAGTAGCACTTTAAAACTGATTTACTGACGATTAAATCATTGTAACCAGCAAACTAAAAAAAAATACACTCTCACAATTGGGGTACTTCGCTTGAACAGTGGGACTGAGCAAAAGGGCCGGTATTTATGGACCGTTGTAATTGCGGGCCAAAAACTGGGGTACATTCACCATAAGGACACCTTTTGATGGACCATCGAAATTTTTAATGAAATTCTATTTTTTCAATTTTTTATTGGTAATACGTCAAATCCTTAAACTATAAGCTTTTGATTCATATGAAAAACATTGCACAAAACATAATACAAAATTTTAAACCTGTATTTCAAAGTTGACGAAAAGCGCATTAACACCTGCACAACTTAACCGACTTGCTATACGCACTGCATATGACGATAATAAATACGTTGAAAAACATGCTAATTTTATGATAATCGGGAGAAAATTTATTTAATTCTTTGCTCAATGCCTTGTGTTTTGATTTACTATTAACTTACAGGCTTTAAACTTGATTAACAATTATTTATTAATGGTTAATTCAGATATGGACCATTAACTGGGGTAAGGGAACCACAATTGGGTACTTTACCTTAAAGGGAAGATTATTTAGAGACGCAAAAACAAAAAGACCGCGAGACTGGAGGACACGTGCAACTTTCCTAGAATACAAGTAGTGCTAATAAAATATAAGTTAACTACAAGTCGCGCTTTAATTTAATTTCACACTGAGAAACTTACGTAATACTTGAATCAGAGTATTTGTTTATTACATTATTTATGTTGATATTTGCAGCACATCATCAAGCTCAACAAAGTTTTAATCAATAAGTAGCACACATTTTTCACACTTATCCAATAAAGCATAATTCTGTAAGTAAGTAGTATGAAATCTACTTTAAAGAGAACTGATGCTGTCAGACAAGCTAATCAAAATTTAATATTTTAATCGTTTAATAAATGAATTATGCTTTTTTAGGAGTAAGCCCACAAAACATAGCACATAATTCAAATGTTAAAATCTTATTCACGGCTATTCAATGTTTTCCGTCTAACTATTTCTACACGTATATTACAACCTTTATAATAAAGGAATATAGTATTACGTCACGATAC
The DNA here is from genome assembly GCF_036245765.1 of Copidosoma floridanum. Lineage (NCBI taxonomy): Eukaryota > Metazoa > Arthropoda > Insecta > Hymenoptera > Encyrtidae > Copidosoma > Copidosoma floridanum. The sequence goes on from NW_028321883.1 coordinate 8,176,856, forward strand.
ATAACGTATGTATTAAGGCAGAGACTTTAGCCCTATAGCCTGGAATTGGCACTGCAGAGACTTAAAAAATAGAGAAACAACAAGAAATAAAGAAAAAAATAAAACAAGAAATTAAAAGAAAAAAAAACAAATGAAAAATTTATAAAGGAAATTAAAACAACAAACCAGGGGGTATTAATGGATTATGGGACCCACGGTAAGAACGAAGTTCTTTAAACATGAGATGGGTATGGACACAATTTTTCAGGTAACAAGGGGGTTGCCAGACCCACAGGAAGAACGAAGCTCTGTGAACGTTAGTACTGCATTAATGTTGCTTACTAAAACAAAAACTTGAAAAACGAATGAAGAAAAAAAAAAACAAAAAGTAGTTTAGTACTTACGATGGTTGAACTTCGTGAGTACTGTATTTATGCACGACGTTCTCACGAAGTTTAACCATCGTGAGTACTAAACTACTTATTGTTTTTTTTTTTTTTTTCATTCGTTTTTCAAGTTTTTGTTTTAGTAAGCAACATTAATGCAGTACTAACGTTTACAGAGCTTCGTTCTTCCTGTGGGTCTGGCAACCCCCTTGTTACCTGAGAAATTGTGTCTATACCCATCTCATTTATTTTATTTTTTTTCATTCCATTGTGTTTATTCATGTCTTTTGTAATTTCATTTTATGTTATATTTATATTTCATTTCATCAATTGAAAAAAAAATTTTTTTTTCACTAATTTTCTTGCGATTTTATAGCCTATTCATATAATTTTTGTTTTATTTTTATATAATTACTCAATGACATTGTGCCATTATTTAATTATCAAATTAAAAATAAGTGCCCATAAAAACCATTAAAATGATATGAAACTCAAAATATATTTATATAATGATCTTACATAATTCATTCATAATTGAATCAATGAATTACTTTATTTATGTAATTATGTGATAATGTAACATAATTTGTTTGTCGAATTCGAAATAAGCGCCTTTAAAAACCATTGATACATTCTTCAATTGACACGTTCTTCAACTCTGTCCTACATGTTTATTTTTATTTTTTTTTATTTTTTTTTTATACGTATTATTTAGAAAACAAATACATAATTTATGAAACAAATACGTAATTGAACGTATTATTAGTGAATACATTTAAAAATGGAATGTTAAAGTTATGAACCACACCATAAGTACAAGAAACCGAGTTTCTACAGTCGGCAGCGCTCGTAGCAGAGTGGGTAAGGTATTGGACTCATGTGCAGGAGGTCGAGGGTTCAAATCTCTTTATTGGAAAATGTTTTTTTTTTTTTTTTTTTTCTTTTTTTTTGTAAAAGAAAAAAATTTAAGGTGAAATAAAAATTATTTTGGGAAAAAAAAATTAAATTTTTTTCAAAAATTCAGTGCTTTGGAGTGTGAGGGGGAACGGTGGGTAAAGGTGTATAGAAAAAGAAAAGTATAGAACGGTTGGGTGATATACATATATAGTGGGGAGAGGGGAAGTGTATAGAGAACAGCGGGTAAGGGGGGAAACTTGAGAGAAAGAGACTCCGGGTAAACCACTTTCGTTTCAAAAGAAAAAAAATCTGTCGGTTTTAAAATTCCAGCCCCCCGAGTAACGTGACATAAAGAACTTCGTTTTAATTAGCGCTGTAAGCCAAGTCACACCAAAAAACAGTACAATTTGGTGCAACTTGTGCACTACGGGAGCAGGGCTGTATATGTTAAGAACAGGCACTGAACTCAGGAATCCAATGGGGAACTGATTGTGCTAAGAGTGCGGGCCACTTTTTATACACACAATCTTGACCACGAGCGCCATTGATAAAGATGGTTTTGCAAGAGGAGTTTGAAGCTTCTTAATGTCTTATGATCAAAAAGGATCAGCCAGGTCTATTCGGTAAAAGAGTGCTGGAGGGTATTTGTCAATTTTGGTTGTCAACTTTATTTAGGTTCGCAACGAGTTACTAGCATCTAGCTGTGGTTTGTTTGGACAGAAATATTGCACGATTTTACTGCGTGAAATATAGGTTTATCTGGCGTTTACTGCCAGTATTTTGAGCGCATCGTTTCCAGGGTACAAGGTATCACCGAGTAAGGTTTAAAAAGTAGGGTGCACCATTTTTGCAAAGAATAAATTGAATTGCGCAATCTACTGCTACTCAGTTAGTTTATTTGTGGCTGCACTTGTATGGTGTAGTGCACCTATGCTATGACTCTTTAATGATGTATGTGCGTGTTAACTTCCATAAATATTAAATAAGCTGATTATACTAAGAAGAGACAGTTAAAGAAAGAAAAATGGGATTAGAAAATACGGTGCACCACAGCTTGACATCACAATAGGTTTTAGTTTACAAAACTTGAATTTTCATGTACACAAGCACTAATAAAATTATCCTATTAACTATGTTCTAACTCATATCTTATTGCTTCAAAGAAAATAAATAAGATAATAGAGAAGAATTTGTCTGTACGCATACGACACACAACACAAAAGAACTTGTTTTTCATTTTTTTCAGTAAGTATTAGAGAAATTAAGACTCTCTGACAGAGAAGGATGCTCTGTGGGGTGTACAAATAAATTTTTTACCGTTTATTTATTAAGAGATTTATAATCTTAACTACATGCTGATAATATTAGCATGGTAAAATAAATAAATAAAGACTATAATTCTTGCATTATGACCGTGGAAACTTGGTTTGTGTACTAACGTTAAAGCGTAAAAACTAGTTCATTTAACTGCTGGACTCTGCAGGAATGGCATTGGATAAATGGGCAGAAAATGGCGTAAAGCTCCTGATGACGTACGGTTTGATATCTGCACTGCCTGAGGAGATAAACGAGAAAGGTAGGGTCTACCTTAGGCCTCAAATGGCTGTTTTATATTGATGTATTTATTTTCAAAGTTAAACTTTCTGTTAATAATTAGGATCTAACGAAACGAGTGATTTTATCCAAGAGAGCTAGTCCGTTTGATCTAATTTGGTGGCTAGTGGTGACCATAATTACTGCCAAGATTTTATTCTAGGATCTCTGACTACATAAACTAGACTGAGTCATTCACGCTTAGCTCAATCAGACAGCGCTGGGTGCAACTTTGCACTGAACTTGTGGAAGTCTCTATGATCTGTATTATAAACGATTTCTACGCTGAAACTGTGTGGCAGCCAACTTTATTCTTATTAACTGCTGGAGCGATTCGAAGGTTGTCTTCTTACTGTGAGAAGCACCATATCGTTCTACCACGTAACTGCCAATTCTTCAGGCGTCTTGTTGGAGAGGCATATCGACTGATTCTGCTCGGTGAAGTGCAGCTGATATTATCTGACCTACGTTGATCTGTATGGATAATTCGAACTCAACGAGTAGCTAAAAAAAGGAGGTGCTCCACCAATATCTTCAGCGCAATAAGTATCAAAATGCTGAACCAAATCCACGCCAGGGTGATGTTGGCCTCACTAAGAATGAGCCCTTATCATCTGCCAGGTAGCCTCTTGGAGTAGTCACTGACACACATGCTAAAGCCGATGGACTCATGTGAGTCACTACAATTAAAATGGTTTGCATCACTATTATTTGCCCAGTCGTCAAACTCATCAAGTTATTCATCGAGCCAGAACTCTGTAAGTACCTTAATGAACAATTAAACTCGTGTTGTATTAAGTGATTTTATCTAGATTAATCTTATAATTAATTTTGTTATGAAGATAAAATTGTGCAAATATTAGTAATCATGACTAGCGTAACCTAATAACAATATCATACAACTGCCCACTCTACTTGAGCAAGTTCCTATTCCTATTACAGGCCTAGCTTATATTCGACAAAGGCTTTTCTATTTCGTTCCGTCTACTATCTTTGAATTAAATTTTGACGTCATCACGGCAAGCTGGGTGGAAATTCTTAAGTTAAATTAATATGGTTGATTTAAGTGAGAGAGAAAGAGAGTGGTAATTTGTTATTGGGTACCCTGGGTAAAGCTCCCTTGCGGTGCAGTTACGTAGATACTTAAAGCCATGGGTACGTCTTTATGCTTGCATTACTGAAGATATGTGTATGGCTTTCAGCTTTATTCCTCCCTACAGAGCCAATGCACTGGAGGTAAGTGGTCCGACTTTTTCTCGTTTTTCTTTGCTTATTTACAACAATTTTTAACAGCTTTTAGTAGCACATCATCGAACAGCACGGAGAAAGGACAGCTCTTCTCTTTTTTTTTTTTAACTTGTCACAGCAACGATAATTTATCTCACCTGGTCTAAGCCTCAACTCTTACTTTTTTGGAGCATAAGTGGCCTTCAAAATAAGTGTTTTGGCTACAATCTTATCTTTCAAGATACATTTATTTCGTTGATTTAAGATTTTTCCTTGATAAGTACAAAATACGTGATTTTGCTTCTCGTCTTTCATAACGATTAGTGCCTCATTCATCTTATATCTTATAATGTGTTCTATGATGAATATGTTAAAAGTTATTTTTTTTGAAAGAAAAAAAGCTTATTCTTTTTATTGTTATTAATCTCGCAAAACTAATGATTGTGCTTAATCTCTATTAGGTATTCTAGAAACTTATAAAATTTATTTGATTGAAATCAAATTTGCATACTGTCGATTGATTTTATGTTTAGGCATTACAACAAAATTCTTGAGTAAATCAAGACAATACGTGGTTTCACATAGTATTATTTTTGTACGCAAAAATTATTACTCTCTAGAATTGATTTAATTCGTTTTCTCCAAACTGTGTATTGTGTGCATAAGGAATAGTTTTGTCATAATTATTTTTTGTTTCTTTGGAAAGCTATGCAATATATAACAGTTTTTCCTTTAGACAACTGAATCGATGCATGTGTATGTGAAAACTAACGTACTTCAAATCGAAAAGTTTATTTTTTTTTTTATCAATGTTGCAATAGAAATATAAGTTTTTATGCACGAAACGTTAAGCGTTTCTCGCAAAACTGCTTTTGACACTTTCATTTGCATATGCTACGTAATGCGAAAGCTTACTGGACTGACCATTGTTTTATTGATGGAAGATGTATACATTTTGTTTATCCTAGCTAGTCCTGCAATATCTATTCTCTTATGAGTAAATTTTATACTACTTAACCAAAAATTATTCTCTAGAGTATGAACGTAAACATTTTGTGACGTTTGCTTATTTGAATTTTTCAAGGTCGCACAATACACAAATAATATTTTTGGCAAAGAGAAAAATGTTTCTATAGCTAAGTGTAACCCTTACAATAAAATAATTACCATTCTTTCTAGAAGTCAGCTTCTTCAAATAATATTTTCATAACACTACAATTCTGAACTACCATACCTAAAGACAAAATAGTTGCAATACATATTCGCAAGCGCTCTGCTGTCCCTCTGAATCTGTAAGAGTCTTGAATAGAATCGTGCTAAAAAAGTGGGAGACTCAATACACTTAATACCAAAGTTAGCAGTTAATGACTGCTGTTTTTTATGTTTTTCGAGTTGGGTTCTGCCATCATTTAGTTTAGCATCTTACACTCTCAAACAGACACTGTCACGCTCGCTAATGTATACACACTGGAGGAGGTGGTGTCCTAATCGCTACTGTTTAACACCTACAAGCATCTAGATTTTCATCTAAGTTTGATGTTAGTGCCTACCTATAAGATCTATTAGCTGATCGAAATAATCGAATATTATATCCATCAGTTTGGTCAAGTTGGGATTAGTCTCAAGCCTCGGCTAATTTCTCAAGAGCCTCTAAACATCCAGATAGTCTGGATGTACATTAGAGGACATGCCATGACGTTGCCGTTGCCACCTACGCCTATGCATATACCTGTTACCATCACCAGCTCCAAAAACTCGTCCTACACAAATCTACCACCTTCCAAGCCATCGCGCAAAAAATTTTCTACGACGCTCAACAAAACAATTGAGAGCAATGACCAACTCCGATTGTGGATGAGCTGTTGAGCGTATCTCAAAATCTTGGCTTGCTCACAGACACCTAGAGTGTGCCACACGCGACAGGGCTGTAAATATCAGAATCCGCTAAAATCGTGATCTCACGAAGAACGCCTTTGTGGCTGCGGTAACAGTGACAGCTCATTGAGGTGGCCCTAAAAAAATATCGTGGGTATATAGCTTGTTCATGAATGCACTTGCACCCCGAGATCATGATAAGTGCTTTTTCATGTGGTGTAGAAGCTGAGATAAAGGAGAGTAGTGCCAGCGCAACGTCCGCATCAGCTGTTGTATCATCGTAAACGTCATTCGAAGCATGTAACCGGGAATAGAACTAAGTGCTAGCTGGAATCACCCAACGTTATTTGCAGGAGTCCCATGTGAGTTGAGTTGTTAGAACTTTAGCTTTAAAAGCTGTGGCAATGTTAGGATCAATACGTGCAATCAGTCTCTAGAGTAATCACTATGGGCTAACTCTAACAAGGGTTTAGAGCCTCCATTTAGCCATTACATTGTTAGTTCATGCAAACGCACTGGATGCTACCTCCCTTGACGCTTAATAAGTCTCGCTACTTTGAACGCAGCCTATGTGTAGCGTAGAAGATTCACTGATACTGTGATCTCTGATTGTTTTACCATTTGCAACAAGTTGATGTTGTTGATATTATAAATATCTACTTACCATATATTAATTTATTCCCTAAATAAGTTTCCTGTGTATGGTAATAAATAAATTGTAGGTCTCAATAGTAAGGATAGCATAAGGAAAGGTTACTTAAATAATAATAAAAATTTTTAATTTATTTAAAATTTGAATCAATATAAAAAAATGCATGGCTTTTGTAGAGGCCAATTGTTTGACAAAATCATTTTACTTATTTTTAATCACTTCATGACCCCCTTTTTTTAATATGAGCGAATATTTGAAGAATAATAATTCTTTTTGACTTTTGACTGAAATGCCTCAAGATGCTTCTTTAAAAAAAATTTTCAGCTATCTTCATCGTCTTTGTTGTAACAATTCTTCCTGCTTTTATCCAACTTATTTGGTTTATTGAAGTATGGACCCATTTTGATGTTGACTGCTCAATAGATACACTTCAAAAAAAGCCTTATATAGTTTTTTATTTGTTTATAAGAAAGTAAATTTTTATTGAGGTTTTCTTATTGCACCTCTTTGTCAGAGGGAATGACATCTTCCCATTCCATACGAAAGTAGAATTTTTTCATTCAATTTACTTTGTGGACAGCACGCATAGATCTATATGCACCATTATGGTGGGGGTAGTCAGTATCCAATGTTAAAAGTTTAAATGGTGGGTAATCAGTCATATTAATAACTTGCAAATTGAACCTTTCAAGCCACTTTTTCTTCAATTCTCTAATTACAGAAATCTTTTTTGCATCTTTGAGATTTTTAGGAAGTACATTACCAATTTCTGTATAGTCAATATCACATGGTTGCACATCTAATTCATGATAGGCCAGCTGAAGCCACAAATTCTCGTATTTGTATTTATAATTTAGTCTGCACCAAGGAAATGGCAACTTGAAGAGAAATACTTGTGGCTCATTATCTCCATAGAGTGAAAGAATTGCCAACTGATTAAGAGGATAATCATTTCCAGGGTTTTTAAAGCCCTGCATATCCACCACGTACTTTATCATATTAAAGACTTTAAATATTTTCGAATTTCATACAAATGATTAAACAAGTTTTCTTACTCACCACTGATAGAATTGTACTCTACGATACGATCATGTAAAAAAGATACATTTTCCGGGAAATTTTCTTGTGCTTCAAACTCCAAGCGTACGTCTACTGGCACGATTTTTGAAGATTTATTTTGCTTAGAACTATCAATTACAATGAGAGGCATGTGCATGATGAAATCTGTTTTATTCAACATAGGTTCTAATTCGTTCCCTTGAAAATTCTTGTGTTCATCGTATAATAATGAGGAGTGATTTTTAGTACTATTAAGATTAAAATTTCCTTAAGAATAATAATACGAGTTTAAGAAAAGTTTCACATTGATGATATTACAATGAACAAAGAGACTGGCATTAGAATCAGGCTAATTTTTTCGTTGTTTCTGAAAGCCTAACATAACAAAACGAGGGTTTTATAACTGATTGAACGTTTTGATAGCCCAAATATAACTAGAACTTTTTGGTAGTAAAGGGTTCTCATACAACTCCCAATTTCGAGAGCTCATAGGAATAGGCTTGTCTTTTGCACTAACACCGAGCAAAAAAGTTTTTCATCTATCTTATGGAGTTACGTAAAACACAAGCCACTCAATCTTAGTCATTGTAGGCTTATACTTTTCGAAATTTTAATTTTTAGCTACTTGTACAACAGTGCTAACATAATCTCTTGATATTGTGAGAACTAACTCATCTTTTGCATTAACCTTAACTTTGCGATAGTCCTCAGTGAAACCAAATATCATACTTAATGGTATTGACACTCCAAAATAAGAATGATCATTAATAAAAAATTTTTTCTCTTCAATGTCAATTCAACCAGAATTTTCAAGCATTAAACTCTGACTGGAAGAGAAAAATATCCATCCTTTTATCAAAATTGTTAACCCAACATTTTTACACTTATCACTTTCTATACCATTCAGTTCATATCGTATTTCTCTAAACAGATGGCAGATGGCTTTGTAAACAACTGTTGTTCTTAACAAAGTACCTTCATGGTTATTTCTTATACATCCAACAATACGTTGGAGACCTTAAGAAGATAAGAGCCATAAATCTTGATGTTAAATTAAGATTCAAATCTTATCACTGTTATAAAATGCTGATGTAATGTGGAATCGATGTGCATGAATTCCGTAGTGAGCAACCGACTCATCGAATATGACACCTAACTAAGTGTTGAGAATCTCTTCCATCTCAACGGTTTTTTACTTGCAGACCGTAAAAGGAAGCACAAGTAATTTTTTATCAGGAGCTTTTACCTTAAGGCCTAAGTTTTTCAAGAACTGCGCGTTTTAATGTATTAACGATTTAGTCATTCGTCAACAACTGATTCGTTTCTTTCACTTTGGTTTATTTTTATAGCTTCATCTAACTTTGATGGCTTGTGAATGACTAACTTTTTTTACCCTCTTTCATTAATGTTAATGGAATTGTCCAACTTTACTTTTTTTGTTGTTGTTTTTGCTATTGCTACTGTTGTTGTTGTTATTGTACACTATGCTCATATTTAAATAAGTTGTTTCAAGTGTAGCGTATATTTATAACTTCTCCACAAAAATTAATTAAGTTACCGTCCTGATAAATAATGCCCACCTTAAGATGATCTATTATTTTTACAGCCACTGGTTGAAAATTTTTTGCGATGGAACTTCGACAATCTTGTATGATGGTGATATAGCTGGAAGCGAAATTCCGTGGATGGTATAAACTTTTTTTCCGCTTATGTAGGCTTCGGTAGTGATATTACACTCAACTTCCAATGTGTTAATTTCGAGAATGGCAATAAATGGTAAAACCTAAAAGGTAGCCTATAGAATCTTTTGGTCTGAACTCAAAAGTATGACTACATGTTATCACGCTGCAAAGAGTATTATTGTTTGGTTTCATTATATCAGCTAAATCGTCGAGTTGTAATATATCGATCATAAATGACTCAATATCTTGAATTTTGTAGCTGCCAGATATAAAAACTACCACTTGGCTGCCTACGTTAAATTTATTGCTATCTTTATCAATATTCGAAAATAAATTGAAAGTTAAGAGCTTTACTAGACCAAGAACGTATTATGTGCTTACGACAACCTAATAGGTAAAAAATATTGAGCTTCAAAAACAAATCACGTTCCTGATAAACCTAATGTCCACAATTCTCCCATAAGTTTTCAATGACTAATGTTACTCGAGTATTCAGATACATTTACATAGGTTAATAACTGAGTTTTTTTACAAAGAAAGCGTCAGGAACTATGGCCGCAATTGTGTGTGCCAAAATCTTGGTACCTCTCATGATTATATTTGGCATTATTAATCCTAACATATATCATTAGATTAACTGGTGGCTACAAGTCACCAAAACTTTTGAAATATGTTACGTTACTGCTTTGCTTTCTATAAGCGACCCAGTGAGTGGACCATCATTATTATCGAGATTGATTCATGCTGAATCGGAAAAATGTGGACTGACAAAGCTTTTTCTGGTAAGAACTCCACGGAAATGTGGGATTTTTAAAATCTGTGCATATTTAATAAGGTGATAATCCGTGACAGCTTAGTGAGGCAGTCTTACATACGAAATTTTTTTTTTATATTGTTAGTCTCTTCCAGATCTTAAATGTAGATTTAAGCTGTTTTTATATTGTTTAAATAAAAGCTCCTTTCTAAGTAAGAGTATTGACATTTTTTTAGTACGCTTTTTACTCTAATCTAGATGTTTTCGAGCGACTTCAGAATCATTTATAGCCTTGATAACTCCAGTTACACCATTAACGATAGCACCTTAAGCAATTAAGCCAGCAAACGCAGAAATAAAATATGGTAAAAATTCACCAGTTATTTGTGGTACATAGAATAGTTGAGGCATTAAAATATTTTTCTTGCCACCAACTTGTTTTACAGCCTCCTGCGCTTCCTTTAACGCCAAACTAATAACTTTTTGAGTACAACTACTTGGAACCATAGACTTCGAGGTACTTCGAATCAAGCTTTTCAAAGTGATTTTCTTCTTTCTCATTTTATTATCACTCACTTTACGAGAAATCGTATTACGAAACGATCCCATGCCGAGTTTGGATTTCAATTTCATGGTGTTGGTGATAGTAAAAACTGCAGCTTTTTTTACCTAAATTAGTGTCTTTAATTCTTTGCCACGCCTGTTCAGCAAAAATGTTATCAGCAGTGTTTTATTGCCGCAATGTTTTCTCGATTTTGAGAGTAGGCTATATCGTGTTGCTTACAAGCCTGGTCTAATGAGTTTATATCTGGACCTCTACGAGCTAATATCTTGGCTAATTCAGTACCCAGTTCATAATACTGATATCCTTGTACTTGCAGTTCTATAGGCATTTTATTGATAAGTGTGTTTGTAACTCCACAGCCTTTGTTATGATAAATGATCATCACGCTTCTGAGTCAGCATTCAGTTTAACACGAGCTCTGGAGAACAGAATATTAAACTTTATTGTATTAATTTTAACGAACTAATCAGCAAAATTAAAAAATACGATGACAACTGAGCTTTAAAGTACAAAGGCATACTATTTATAATAATATGTTTCAGTTTTAGTTGAGTCAGCATACAATTAACGTAAGTTTCGCAGAACAGAATTAAAAATTGCCTGTCTCGAACTTTGACGAGATCGTTGAGCAAGATAAGAAAATCAAACGCTATGGTAATTTGCTATCCAATATGATAAAAGCTGTTCTTTTTGGCTCATCAAACTAGGGATGCACAAACAGTTTAATGGTTTTACTTACTCACCCTAATGGATTGAAATTTGAGAAGGTTTAATTTTTCATTTAGTAATCATAAATCAGTCATATCTTTATATAGGGCGCTACTCAACGCTATAATGATATTAAATGACATTTCCTATGAAAAAGAAAATAATGTAAAAGCTTTTTTCTGCTGGAACATTACAAGAAAATTGACTTCTTCTATCTTTGTCAATAATATGCTCAAGTTCCAAAACATTTGGTCAGACATAATTAAAATCCCTTGGTGATATTTCGACAACATATGAGTTTAAAGCATATATATAATGATCATGTTAATATCAATACAACGTATAATGAATTCAAAAAATTCTGTTTAAACTGTTGGGGAAATGAAAAACATGGTTTTGATGTAATAGGTAAGAAAACAGATGTTGATAACCGTAGATGCAGGAGAGGTTTTAATTCTTTTGCTATAATTATTACTCATGCTCATTAAGTATGTATTAGTTTATTGTTAACCATCAAGCGAACAACGTGGACACTTTTCGTAAGAAACAACACGTTCTTCGGTAAATTACAAAGTAAGAGAAGCTAGTTGATGTAAGCAAAAAAAAGTGATGATAATTCAGCGCATGATACCAATAAAAATTCATCCATTAATCTATACTTACAAATATTTAATAGAATTAAGATAGAACTAAATTGAATTTATGGGAAAAGAAAAGAAAAAAAGGAAAATATATATATTTGGTGATTCAATAATATATTTAAAAAAAAGTTAAATCCATACCAAGGATCCAAGATATCCAATTACTGATGGGTTAATGGAGTTACTTATAAAAAAACATCCAGATAAAAAGCCTCATATGACACGAGATAATTTATCTCAATGAATACAAATTTTGGAAACTTCAAGTACCCATAAAAAAAATTTGACAAAAATAAGATAATTCGTTCATATAACAGTATCACAGTAAAAAATTCCACAATATTATAGCTCTTTGTTTAATCTCACATAAGTATAGAAGAAAGGTGGGTCAATACCTGCATTTAAAACTGCCAAGTTCAACACAATAATGGACTTCATTTATCAGGACAAACATAACTAACTGATAAATTGACGTAGATTTCTAGTGGCAAAGAGTCCTAATTTTTTTAACGTTTATCTTAGTCATACTAATAAAACAAATTCAATTATTGATGAGTTTAATGAGGATAATATTATGTATTGAGCTTGGTTATCAACTTAATTTCAGTATAAAAATGAACATCGACGTATTCGGACGTGGATCAGCTAAGTCGGAAAGTAGTAGTCAAGGCCCTCGAGCAATTAGGTATAAGCTCACCACGGGTAGTCAATTTAATTTAAAAAGCAAAAGATTGTGCAATGTTGCATCAGATGTTCAACCTTACGATGCTGTAAATCTCACTACTTTACAGACAGAAAAATGTTTCATTTTGGATGAATAAAAAAAAATAAGTCTACCATTAAGCAAATTAGGTAATGTATTTTCAGAGGCAATACTCAATAAATAGCGTGAAATACAAAGAATTCAGGAGATTATGGCGCAAATATCATAGAAATATGAAGCAAAGTCGCTAAAACCAGTGTAATCGTTAACTGCGAAAACAACTAAACTGATCTTGCTGAAATTTTGCACACTGATTCATGACATTTCCAAGATGGTTTAAGTATAGTTTTTATCTTAAAAAAATTAATAATAAAAGCAATAAATGAGAAAGTTTTGTAAAAATATGCGAGTTTTTTACTTCAGTTCTGTAGAATCCGCTAGATTGTGTAGAAATTAATCGGAGCTACTTGCAATACCATTAAGTAAGTATGGTTATTATACGCCCGAACAAAGTACCGAATATCACAGTCAATCATCAGCAGTACATAAGGCCTAGAACTGAGCATTCCATCTACCAACATAACCGTTCTCTACTTATGTTGAACTCCATCCCAAACCACCAGGATTGACGAGTGCCATCAACAAATAGGTGTTCTTAATGCTGACGTCTTCGGCAAAATACCAGGACACGTTACTAGTCAAAGCACAATCTGCTCTAGCATTCTAGAGTTTTATGGCCATTTTTCCAACTGGTCTGGGGCTACTACAGCAGATATTGTTATAACAGCAAGCCAGGGAAAATAACCCTTAGGAGTTTGGGCAGCCACGACGGCCTCCTTCTCAATGGTCATCCCAATGGCATACCCACAAAGGAGGTATTCTTCAGGCCCACTTTCCCGACTAACGATGAGCGGTGGGTTATCTAGGGAACAACCTAAAGACAAGATATTTTTTGGTCAGTGGCGTACCTTCCTCCAGCAAAGTCTCCATACGCAGAGATTCTCAAAGTAAGAGTCAAACTACCCACAGCCAGCTCTCCATCATCAAGAATAATAATAAGCTACGGCTAGAAGTATTACCACCGGCCCTCCTCAGGGCCATCATAAGTATTTACGTTCCGTACTTCACATCAATCTCATCGTTTTTTTAGGGCCAACTGACTTTAATCCACCTTGCCAACAAATACATTTTTACTACTACTCATTTTTGCAATGATTCATCCATTGAAAACTTTTAAAAATGGCCCCCGTTAAACCAAGTCAGTCATTCACTGAGAGACGGTACGAGCGAAGTTGTTCGTCGCTTGGCTAGGAACCCTGGTGACCGACGATCCTACATTATATTACTTTCTCGACCTTAGCATTCAACCAGAAATCACCAATCCTCTTCAAGGTCTGCACTGGGCGAACCTAACAGCTATGAAGGAAAAATAAACTTTAGCAAACGGGACTATCTCTGATTGGCAAGCATCACGAACCAATCTTCCCATCTTAGATCACCAAAACAACTGTGTCTGCAAAAAAAAGGTGCTTTACAACACCAACATCTTTGGCGTAATACCAGGAGACGTTGGGAAAGAGCTCTACAACTAGCTCCAACACTTCAGACGCTGCAGTTTTCTTCCCTATCAGTCTGATGCTACAATAACAGGCTAGAGAAGATCACCCTAAGGTATAGAGGCAGGCCCATTTACTGAAAACTTTAGTAAAGAATGAGTTTACTTAGGAAGCTTACTTTTCTTTTTTAGGGCCATTGGACGTTGACCTACCTTTCCAATAAATGTATTACAACTTGACAAACTTGACAAAAACCAGCCTTCAGGGCTCACAAAAGTCTTAACCTTGTCATAGTCATAAGAGGGCAAATTGTAAGGAAAACTCTAAATGCATGTAATGTATATAACTAAGGGTATCAATAAACTAACGCAGAACATTCATTAAGATGAAAGCAGCAGCATCAAAATCGACAAATAAAGAATTTATTAAGTAAGAGATCAGATTTTTATTGTAACCCTTACAGCTATCTCTCAACCGTTCTAGATTTTTGAATACGTAGAATATGCATTTGTATTTTTGTGGCGATAAAAAATGAAGAGATAAGGCTCCAGGTCTTTGTTGTTCTGGTAATAAAATTGTGATATAAGAGAAAAAATTTGTTTCAATATATATACATATCTACATTTTTTTTTAGTATAAAAATTGTTTATTTTTATGGCGTAAGGAATGCACCATACTTTTTAGCATAATTATATTTTTTTTTAATTTTTACAGCTGATTATTTGACCAAATAAACTTTATGGATTCTGAACAAATATATTTTAAACAAGAAGTTATTTGTTTTAAGAAGTGTCAAGGATATATGTAAAATTTTCAATGGGAAACGTTTCACATTACGTGTCAACCAACTACGATGTTCCATTCAGTGACGGACGAAGACGAAACCGAGGGCTGCTAGTCCTACATAAATGAAGAAGACAGTTGAGAAAGATGAAAACAGTGGTGAAAGAACTTTACAAAAATCATAAACCTGCCAGACGCAACTATTTTCGTTGAAAGTTTGATGTTCGTGGCTTGGATGAAACATGAAAAACTGATTTTGTAGAGATGATACATCGTGCCCGTAAAAATAAAAGTTACAGATATATGCTAATAGTCATTGATGAATTTTTAAAATTTTAATGGGGTATTCCTGTAAAAAATAAAACTGGCAAAGATGTGATTGCAGGTATGAAATCAGTATTAATAGACAGAAAAGTACCAACTAGCTTGCAAACAGATAGCGGTAAAGAGTTTTACAATGCAAATTTTCAACGTCTCATACAAAGTACAAAACTAATTTGTACTCTACTAATCTCAAAGCATCTACATGTGAACCATTGAATCGTACATTGAAGCATACTATGTAGAGAAAATTCAGCTTACGAGGTAGCTATAAGTGGATTGATATCTTACCCACGTTATTGGTGGCCTATAATGAAATTAAGCATCGATCAATAGCTTTCAAATCTAATCATTTATCAGCTGCTAATTTAAATAATGTTATAAAAAATTTTTTATCCAAAAAACAATAGTAAGAAAAAACCTAGTTTCAAGTTAGGTGATAAAGTACGAGTAACTAATGTTAAGCAAATGTTTGAAAAAGCATATACACCAAACTGATCTACTTAAATGTTCACTGTAGTAAGAGTAGCTCCTACTGGCTCACGAACTTACCATTTGAAAGATTTTATCAAGAGCAACCAATCTCTGAAGATTTTTATGGACAGGAACTCTAGAAAACCATGCATCCAGGACTTATCTTGTCGAAAAAATTGCGTTCTTTCAAAATGGTTGAGTTTTGACAATACTTACAATAGTTGGATTGATAAAAATGATTCATCATGTGTTTTTTCGAAACCTGATACTAATATAAAAATATTTTAAGAAGATTAAAATTATTATTGTTATTATTATTATTATTATGATTATTGTTATTATTATTATTATTACCATTAGTTGCATCAATAAAATGTTCTTGAGTTTATTTAAAACGTGTTTGATTTAATTATAAATGTTATCTTGATTTTATTAGGTTAAGAAACCGTCTATAAAACAAAAAGTATCATGAATAAAACATACGAAATTATATTGAACTTGACTTTCATTTCATACTAAAGTTATTACAAAATTATGCGTATGGAGTCATAACTTTAGTTCCCTTAACACACATAGATAATTTTATTTTATTTGCATCTCCATGCAACTTCATTGAATACTTTTCATTTTCTAGTAACGAATCTGCAATCATTTTTTAAAGGAACATTTGGAATTCATCGTCCAATTTGACAACAATCTTGATACTATACTGCGTATTGACAACCTTTAGTTTTATAATCATGAAATGCTATTATTTTCAACTTTTATCAGTTTTTTAGTTGTGAGATATTGGCCACTAGCGATGTGATTCAATTTATCAAGTATCATCTGTAACAAAAAATAAAATATTTGAAAGCTTGTGTAAAATAAAAAAATTTATTGATAGTGTATTAACATGTGCTGCTTAAAGCAATTAAGAAATTACCAGTGCATGCATTAATTAAACAAAAAAGATATGTTAAAAATTCACTAACCTTTAGTTAATTTAGGCCTTTTATCCAAGATGGTGTTACAACCTTCGTAATTAGATGAGTGTGCTATCCTACTAGAACACACTGTCTTGTCTGTAAAATTTTCAATAATAATCCTGTTCGGAGTTGTTTACGGATAAAACTCAGTTGGTTGTAGCAGCTCCTCATATATGACTCTGTTTCCTTCGTTTAACAGAAATTTCACTTGTTAATTGATAGGTTCCCCTCGTGTCTCGCTCCTCTGAAAGGCGATTTCTTCTCCTTCTTCTCCTTCATTGATTAGTCTTAGCATGATGTTATAGTAGCCCCAGGAAAAGTGTCGATTTGATCACTCTGTAGGTAACACTTATCGTCATGTGTGTTCAAAACTATTTTATTTTCTTTTTTTGAGAACAGTTTATGATAAAGTATTTAGATACGTCTGCTCTTGAGACATGCTTGTATATTCACAGATATTGAATGTAATCATCAAAGAGGGTTATTGCCCTTACTGCATTATTTTTTACACCTTTTGCTTTTTTTTAATGTTTTTAAATTTTGTATTCTTACATTGCACTTCTTGCTCCTAAATCCCACGAACTGTCACATGATATTTTCATTACATTTATTTTTTATGAGCAGACAATTTTATTATTTTGTTTAATGTTAAATGGATTGTTTTCATCATAATCTTATGAATCAAATTCTTTAAGTTTATGACTCATAATTTTTTACATGTTGTTGTTAGTTACTCCATATAAAAGACTAGTGGCCCCCCATCTCGGCGTCGCCCGAGACTTACGAAAAGAACACCGTAGTGTATTGACATGTAATGTGAATCGTTTTTAATTAGAAATTTTACATCTATTCCTGACCCTTCCCAGAACAAAAATTTTCTTATTATAAACGTATTTATTCGGAATCTATACGGCTTATTTTATCAAATAATAAGCTTTAAAAAGTAAAAAAATATAATTATGCTGAAAAGTACCGTGCGTTTCTTATGCCATAAAATAATCGTTGGCCCCATAGGGCAGTTGATTTTTGAAAGATTTAAGAGATTACTGTGAGGGTACTGACTAAAAAGCTGATCGCTCACGCAATGCATTCTTTAATTGTTAATTTTGACGCTGCTGTTTCAGTCTTGATAAATGTTCTGTGTCAGTTTCTTGATACCTAAAATTGTATTCATATAACGCTTAGATGCATTTAACGTTTTTCTTTCAATTCGCCCTCTTACCGCTTTTAGTATGGTTAAGACTTTTGTGAGGCCTAATAACTGTTTTTTCGTCAACTTTGTTAAGTTCTAATATATTTATTGGCAAGGTAGTTCGACGTCCGATGGCCCTAAAAAGGACAAGTGAGCTTCTTAAGTAAACTGTTTCTTGACTAAAGCTTACAGCAAACGTGACTGCCTGGATACCTTGGGGTGATCTTTTGTGGCCTGCTGTTGAAGCCCCCGACTGATTAAGAGACAAATTACAAAATCCGATGCTTTGGAGCTAGTTGTAAAGATCTTTCCTAGCGTCTTCTTGTATAACATTGAAGACTTTGATGTCTAAAGCACCTTTTTTTTTGCAGACTCAGTTGTTTTGGTAATTTTGTTAAGGTGGCGAGATTGGTTCGTGATGATTGCCCGTTGAAGACTGTCCTGTTGGCTTAAGTTTTTTCTTATTGATAGCTGTTAGGTTTGCCTAGTGCAGACTTTAAAGAGGATTTGTAGTTCCTGGTTGAATGCTTAGAGTCGAGAGGGTAATAAAGAGTCGTTGGTTACCGGGGTTCCCAGTCTTGTGACGAACAACTCGGCTCGTGGCGACTGTCAGTGAATGACTCACTTAGTTTAATAGTAGTCATCTTTAGTTAACATAGTTAGTATATGACGGGGTCATTTTTCATATTAGCCCGAAAAACACCAAAACTCGACTCGATGTAAAATTTGAGGTTTTAGGCTTGTTTCAATGCCCTGTGTACGTATGTTTGTGTTTCATTATGTTTCATGCGAGGAAAAAGGAGAGGACGACGGAGACATGTAGCCAGTGAGACGAGCAAAGAGAAGCGCGAGCGGAAAAAGCGGAAATAATAAGAAGAAATGTGCGATTAAGGGACTATAAGTGATGTTGACGTTAGTACTGTATGCGCAGAGAGATATATTTATATATGTGTACATTTTAGTGTGAATTGGTAGGTTGGTGGGAAAATGGATGGGTTGTCGAACTGTAGCGATTATTTTAATTGTTGGTTGTGTTTAGTATGTGTCTTTTGTAGAATTGTAATGCGCCGGGAATATAGGGAGTTTGTGTATATACGTGTAGTTAAGTGGAAGAGAGAGACGTGTGCGAGCTGAGTTGTATGAGAGAGGTAGGGGAAAGAAAGAGAGAGAAGAGATTTCGAGGCAGTAGGACGCGAGCAGCGAGACTGAGAGAACTCCTTGACGGGCCTTCATGAGGGAAGGATGTAGAGCGTGTGCGCCATCGAGACGTCGTTCAACCTACGTCCGTCACCAGCTCTTGGCGATCTATGGGAGGCATCATCTGCAGCCTGGCTAAGACTACGCAATCACGAAGAGCAGGATGGCAGTAGGCGACATCGCGAGGACACGACGCCGATAACTCCCTGGAGATGGGGGCCTAAAGGTATTTCGCGTAGTGCGTGGTGAGGTTAGGGACTAGTGGGAAAGTGAGGGAGAGGGACATAGTATGTGGCGCCGAGGTGACGTCGTGTGAGTGAAGGATGTTTCGAGGGTAAGGGTAAAAAGCGGGCGAGTGGATGAGTGTGTGTGGTTGAAGGTACTGGGGATTTTGTTGAGGTTGTGAAGTAGAGTAAAAAGTGTAAATGAGGGGTCGAGGTTGCTAACAGAGCGAAAGAGCGAGAGTTTGTTGCGTTGGTTCGAGAGGAAGACGTTCGGGTCGCGGAAGAGAGCTTGGTGGGCGTGATCGCTTGAATAGTGGGTAAGCCAGGGCATTCGAGATGACGGGAAACTGTAACACTGCGTGTGAGAGTGTGTGTGTGTATCGAAAGCGAAGCGTTGTCCGAGTCTCGGGAGTCGGCGAGAGGTCGACTGTCCGCTGCGGTAGGGCGTAATACGCGTGTGTAAAGCGAAGCGTTGTCTGAGTCTCGGGAGTCGGCGAGGGGCCGGCTGACCGTTGCGGTAGGGCGTAATACGCGTGTGTATTCGAAGCGAAGCGTTGTCCGAGTCTCGGGAGTCGGCGAGAGGTCGACTGTCCGCTGCGGTAGGACGTAATGCGTGTGTGTATTCGAAGTGAAGTGTTGTCCGAGTCTCGGCAGTCGGCGAGGGGCCGGCTGACCGTTGCGGTAGGACGTCGTAGAGTTTGTTTGTGTGTGTGAGTGTTTACAGCGTTGTCTGAGACTCGGTAAACCAGCTGGTGAAGCCGCCGGTAGGACACCCTGTAGACCAAGAGAGGATGCGTGGTGTATGTTCTCGTCATCGGGTTGATGCGTGGGGTAGCTCGTGATCGAAGGCGTGTCGTTGTAGCCAAGTGCTCTCGTGATCGAACCGTGTAGTCGTAACCTCAAAGCGAGCCATTCTCGAGGTCGAGTGCGGGAACCATGGGTATGCGTGTGCGTCTATGTGTAGGTGGGTGTTCGAGTGCGGGGTTTAAGAGCAAGAGTGTGTGTGTGTGTGTACTGCGAATTGCGAGTTAGCGCCGGAGGTAGCGTCGATTCTCTAGAAGTGTTCATCTCTTGTAAATGAAATAAAGAGTAGTCTAAAAGTAAAATTCGTGTTAGTGTGTTTATTTGTACGAGTGTGAAATAATCACATCCTGATCATTTCCCTCGGGAACTGTCCGCCTCCCGACGGATAGTCCGCGGCAGGGCCTCCTCTGGGTAAGGAGTCTACATCGAGAGAGCAGAGCTGAGCCAAGCCAAGGCGTTCGAGAGAGTATTGGGTCGCAGGATTGTGTTGTTTTAGGTATCGTACGTGATGTCATGTGTTTTAGTGCGTTGCATCGGGACGGCTTCGGGTCGACGTGAAAAGTCGATTCGGGGCCGAAAATGCAACGTTACAAGTAACATGGTCTTTTAGTCGACAAATTCTGGAAATGGTAGTAAAAATGTATTTGTTGGCAAGGTAGTTTAAACTCAGGTGGCGCTCAAAAGAACCAATGAGATGGATGGTTAAGAAGGAAACAAAAATACTTATAACGTCCCTGAAAAGGACCAGTGGTGAAATTTCCAGCTATTCCTTATTTTTATTCTTGGTGATGAAGAGCTTGCTACGGGTATCTTGACTCTTACCCTCGAAGTTTCTGTGAACAGAGGGAAGCGTGATGGAGGGAAGTACGCCGCTGACCAAAGAAAATCACGTCAACGCGTCATTCCTCGAATAACCAACCGCTCATCGTTAGTCGGGAAAGTGGGCTTAGAGAATATCTTCTCTGTGGGTATACCGTTGGGACGACCACTGAAAAGAAAGCCGTTGTGGCTGCCCATGCTCCTTAGAGCTGTCTTCTCTGGCTTGCAATTGCAGTAATAAATTATCTGACGGCACCAGGCTGGATGGTGGTACGGGCACATAATTCTGAAGTGTTGGAGCAGGTTGTGCTCTGGCTATTCACGTCTCCTGATATTCCGCCGAGGACTTTATCGGTTAATAAATCTTCTTATCAGTGTTACTCGTCTACCCTGGAGGCTCAGGATGTCACTTGACCTGGGTCACTTGCCCATTGGAGAACAGTGTCGTCGGCAACCAGGAGACCCAGCTGCACGACTAACATCTACTTTTTTAATGCGGCTCGATCTACTTCCAGTAGACAACTGCAGATATTTCAAAGATGCTCTGGCTCGACTTTGCTTTATATATATTATTAAGATTATTAGTATTAGTATAGAGTAGCTCAGATTGATCTCCTACACAATTTTTTATAGTGAGATGTATCAACATGTATTTTTGATAAGTCTAAGACACATAGTCGAATGTATATAGGATTTTTTAATGTTAATTGTAGTACGTAACAACTGTATTGCTACAAGATGATTGTCAAAGATATTACAGCTATAAAAATTTGGTCAAGCAGTAAGTGCTTCTGCATTACATCATTCTTCTCACTTACTAACAAGTTTTACATCAATATGTTTTGCTTATTTTTCATCATTTTCCCACAAACTGCGTTGTTAAATAGTTTGAACAACATCTTCTTGAATTCGTTGGATGCATTTGGCGTTTTAAACTATTCAAGCCTATTTACTTATTTAACCATGCATTTTGTTTAAATTCCAATACTCCATTTTTTTTTTTACGTAGAGACCATGCTTTAATGCTGGTTTTAGTGCTGAATAGTGTACTACGTAACAATTTTTGTCGTATAAATGAGTCATTTATTTTATCTGTTTGGATCCTACAAGTGTTTAATGTTCAGTGCAAAATGGTTAATTTTTATGTGCATTATATTATGTACTTAAGATCTACTTCAAGATGTAATCGATTCAAGCACTATCTTTCGCATTCGCCATACCCGCCAGATTGATATTTTGTGTCCATTTCAAACTATTAAGAGGTAATGAATGAGTCATAGCCCACTCATATAAATTATTGGTGTCATAATACATATTGCATGTTTCATCTTCGTTAGGTTAATATTTTTCATTCATATACCGATCATTACCTTTGAAATAACGATCGCTACATTGACTAATGCCCTCTTATACAACAAGTTTAATAAATATAAACATATCAATATCTATTAATAATTTTAATTAAACCTGAAAAATGTTTTAATTTATAAGGTTCATCCATAAACAATTTATGTATATAAAAGCACAATCACTATCTTTGTATATTTTAACAGTATATCCCGGGTTAATCCACGTGAAGTATTACAACGAGCTGGGTTCAATTCATATTCTTCAAGACAATTGTTTTAAAAATTTTCAAATACTTCTGCAAGTAGCAAAACATCTGTCTTCGAATATAAATCGGAATATTGTTCGATTGTCCTAGGGTTAAAAGTATTCCACAAATTTAAGGCATGTTCATACAACTTATCAGAAACATAAATTTCATATAAACTGCAATCAAAATAATTTTTTATAGAAAATTGTTTTTTTTTAAACTTTTTACCCAAAGATACATAATCATAAGGGAACACATATTTCCTCTTTGATGATATGATTTGCCTAATACTGTATTTATCATGATTTATTAGTATTCTTCCTAACATTTTAAACTTATTCATATATGATGATAATTTATCTAGGGAAGAATCCATAAAACTAAATGAGTCAATAAAACGAAGAATCGTTTTGGTCCCTTCAACATACTTAAATTAGACTTAAATTATGAAAGACTATAGGTATTATTCTTGGGTCTTCGTAATTAAGGTTAGACTTATTATTTGCAGGATCTTGATACCCGAAATGTTGTGCATATATCATAAGCCCTTCATACTTATTTGAAAAATAGCTTGTGACTTTGTATAAAAATATTTAATATCAACACTTTTATTTTATCTTTCGCTTTCGCAAACTAACCGATTACGGTATTCACTTTTAACGCTTGATTTTTAATGAGAGTTGGTTTTTTTCGTTTAATTAATTGTTATCAAGCATCTTCCACGAATGTAAGGAGATCCTAATGCTTGCGATTCACGATTAACGCAGTTTTTATTCGATTTTCAAAAGCACTATTAACAACCTCCCAATCCAATGACGCATCTTTGAAGGAGCATGGCTGTAGTATCTGATGTCGCTGTTTAGATTCTTCCTCCTTGTGTTACTTTATGGCAATCTTATTTGCTAGCTAAGATTGTTAAAATGAATCAGGTTTATTCTCAAATAATTTGACCTCTTCTATATAACCGATCGTAAAGTCGTTGCATCACAGTTTTGATCAGAGTTACAGCAGCTTTAAATTTCTGTTGATCTGATATTGTTAAATCATGACGTTTGCAAAAAATTTTAGCGTTTTAAAGTACTTAAAAATGAATATAAAATTTCAAATTTGGTAATAAATAAGTCAAGATTGCATTTCAAATAAATGTTATGGATGGCAGATAAATGTTATTCATTTTAACAAATTGCTTACTATTTAAATTGTAGTGCTTTTTTAGCTTGCATGAAAAAATATTTAGTTTATAGAAAAAAATATTGTCTCTTTTTTATCGCACTTATCCATTAAACATATCTTCACAAAATGTACCTTTTAACAAAAAAAATAATAGATGAGTTTAATGTACTCAGTTAATACTTCTTAAGGATCTCTGAATCCTTTATAAAGTGGGAATTGATTATACCTATGAATCATTAACTTATCGTTTTTAGATTTTAGATTTCACAACTTCGCAAGACTAATAATTCATGCACACAATTTCTTGCCAATTTATAAAGGCTTCATAAATTCTTAAGAAAGTATTAATTGAATACATCAAACTTACCTAACCTTTTCTTTTTGTTAAAAGGTAAATTTCATGGGGACATCATTACTTTTTAGAAAATTACCATTTCTTCATAGGTATTTTAAATAAGTAAAATACTATTCATAGTAAGAAGTACTCAATGTAGACAAAGTGTACTTGAGTAGCTACGTTGTACTATAATTATACTACAAGAGTAATTTACACCACTACATTACACCCACTAACATTAGCTGCTTCGTGATGCTTACAGTACTTTAGCGTATGCTTAGTATCTTTGTAAAAATTGTTTAAAATTACATCAAATTATTAATTCTTTTCTAAAAAATACAGCAATTTGAAGATTACTAAAAAATGTATTAAGCTCATCTTTTTTAGTTCTCTACTTTATTATCAAAAGTTATATAATTAGAATTACTTTCTATCTAACAATAATTTGTATGATAAACTTACCTTATACGTTGTACTTTATAACTAAGGGCATTTAAACACTTAAATACGTCATTTATTTACCTCTTTTCGAGAGCGAATTGGTTGTATTTGAGATATTTAACATTTATTTACACTCAAATTTTCCACCGATCATGTACCTATCTTAGCAACGCTGAGTGTGCGTCTTTTTTCTTCATTTAATGACATCTGGAACTAATAAAAAAAAAATAATAAAAATTCTGTTACAAAATTCCACATGATATATTCTGTAAAAATGGTTGTAATCACTGAGAACTCCCAACGCTGCGTTCTATCGACTATAGAATCAGGAAATACCTGTAGCCGATATCACACTGTTGGCAGCTCTGCTTGATTTTAAAAACATGCCTATCCCAATTATACACAGTAAAAACTTAATTGGTAGCTAACTTAACCATAAAAATATTTGCTATGAAAGCTGAGCCTGGAGAATGTGGATTTAAGAATTTTAAGATACACATGTCTCATTTTCGTTTTTCTGACAACTTTCTGGCCCATATTTTTCGGTAAAGTTGTTAAATGGAATAAAAGAGGTTGAGTGAAAATTGAAAAAATTTAAATACATAAGGCATATCAACAAAAATACTGATTTTTTGATTTTTGAAAATGCAAGTATGCAAGTTTGAAGTCAATAGTAGCGCAGATAACGACATTGCGTGTGTTTCTCAAACTTACTTTGTACCGCTCCCATGCTACTGTATTTCGCTGTTTTTAAGTTTAATTCATAAGATTGAGATCATATGATTGATTTTAAATACATTAGTAAATAATTTTGATTATAAAAATAATAAAGATATTTATAAAATATTTCCGTCTTAATGAAGTATTTATACCCACTGAGGGTCCCAATAGTCTTAAATTTTATATATTTTAAATAATAACAAAGTATGCATGACTAAATATTATTCAGCCAAAATACTTTTGAAATACTTTTTTATTCATAAAATTACGGTGAAACATATAAAATACGTATTATTCAGAATAATTTTTGCAAATAGAGTAATTAGAAAAGTGTTTAAAACATAACTGGAATAATTTATAAAAATAGTAAGTATATTAATACATTTTCTGTATTACTTTGATAAGCATACGTAATGATAATGATGTTGACGCTAATTATTATAATTATGATGCACTTATACAAACACTTAAATGCAGAAACCAAATAACCACTTATTCAAACCATTACAATAACACCATTTTCGTCCTTTGTTTCTATTTTGATTACAATGCTTGAACAGACATGATTGACATTTATCATTGCGCAAGATAATTTATTTTTCGCGGGTCCGATAATCCTTTCGTTATCAGTTTGAATAAAAATAACCGTGCACTTTCTTCGTCTTTAGAAAAACTAAAACCTTGAAATTTTTTGTGAGAATCAGTGACTCTTGTTTGTTTTATTATTAAATTACTGTTACTATTATTAATGTAATAATAATAACAATAGTAATAATAATAATTATTATTATAAAAATAATAATGATAATCTTGATCGCTGAAATCCATCGTAGTATTGACTG
This sequence comes from Copidosoma floridanum, assembly GCF_036245765.1. Taxonomy (NCBI): domain Eukaryota; kingdom Metazoa; phylum Arthropoda; class Insecta; order Hymenoptera; family Encyrtidae; genus Copidosoma; species Copidosoma floridanum. The sequence continues at coordinate 8,203,025 of NW_028321883.1, forward strand.
GTCCATTGTACCAGTCTGATAAATCATGAATGAGTTGATATAGTACTTGAAATAGTTCAATCTATTGTTTCTGTTTTTTTTTCTTTTAAGTACGGTGTTACTTAAAGAGTTTTTCATAAGCGTTTATGAATACGATTTAAAATTTGCTCCGTCAATTAATAATTTAATTTTTTCATGTATTGTACACACACAGACAGAATGAGTACCAGAAGCTCCAGCTAACACGCAATGTTTGGGACGCAAAACTAGCAAACTTTGAAAAACTACATTTAATTTTTGGATGTTTAATTTTGAAATGATCATATAATTCTTTTAAGTTATTTAAGATTAGTCTTTTTTGCACATAAATTCGCGTTTCACCTACTTTAACAGAAACGTACTCTTTTTGGCCTGGCATCAGTTTAGTATAATCATCAGACTTATAAAACGTGACTATAGTACTAACAACATCTGCTTCGAAAGATAGATGATATTAAGGGTTTGGATCACTTAAAATACCTTTTTCTTTAGCAATTGTTTTTGCAACAGATATCATGTGACAAGTTGCTGTTGGAAAATTACTCAATATTTTGTTGTACGACTAATGTCTGAAAATGGTTAAAATCTTTATTTTGTGAGCTCGGTCTTGCAAAGTATTAAAACTTTCTTGTAAAGTTCTTAAAATTGTAATGTCATCATCCTCGTTATCAAGATCATCTGGACCATCGTTTGTCACGTTAAACACTTTTTTCTTAATTACTGCTGTAATTTTTTTAATTTTTTTTCTTCGGAGTACCTTTTTTGCGTCAATTTTTTTTTTAATCAGTGAGGATCCTAAGGCAGTTAACCCTTTATTCAAGTATCGAATACGATCGTTAAGTAACGCTGTATTTTTTCTAGTCGCCCCAGAGGTAGATCCACTTCCACTTTTATTGTCAGATTCTTCACTGCTTAATGCTTCCTTGTTTTCCTGCTATAAATAATACAAAAACTCATGATTTATATTATTTAAAATAGCGGAAGTATAATAATTTCCATTAAATTGAAATACAATAAAATGAATTTTAGAAATTTAATTTTAACATTTATTTTAAAACCTAATAATTTTCCAAGAAATTGATTTGATCGACTTGAAGAAGTTAACGGACTAAAAGAATTAAGGGCATACTACACTGTTTGAAGCTGTACGTAAAAGTTAGATTCCAGTAACAATTTTTAATATTGTAATACCGTTACATTCAACATTAATACACTGATACATACTGTTTCGAGTTGATGATTTCCAATATCGTCATTTTTTTCTGACGGACCCACGTGTCGATGTGACGTACCACGCTAAATTAATTAATTTGTTTCTCACAGTAAAAATAACTTTTCCATCGTTTTTGAAAGCGTTTTTGATAGAAAATTTGACGCACAATACGACGAAAATAGTAAAAAGTTGATTCATGGGTGGTGCCACTGTTAAAAACCGATTTAAACATTTCAATTGTTAATAACAATTTGAATTTTTTGACAATTCATTTTGTAAGTACTTTCTTCTTCTCGTTGGAATCACCCATAAGACACTAATGCAAATCAGCAACGCTGTTATTCATTAGGCTAGAATTATTTTGTATTTCGCTTATTGATAGTCAAGAACGGTAGATGCACTTGACTTAACCCTTTCAGAATTATCTCTGTACATTGATCGAGCTACATCCATTGACTGTATTGCGTTGCCTGTCAAACTAAACTTTTCAGAATTGTCAACTTAAATAATTAATTATTTACTCAAAAACTGTCTATTTCCGGGACTTGCGCCTGTGGAACTTTTATTCAGAAGATCATACTCTACAACATATATTAATCTCAGCCAATTTTACCGGGAACCAAAAGTCGATTGAGTTGCTGTGGGGTCCTTCAAACATGCTTAAAATTTGTGCTTGTACAGTGTATTCATTAATTGATATTGGGTAACGAAATAAAAAATATTTTGATATTACAGTTTTTGTTATGTAAAGTTTCTATGATAAATCGTAAATAATAAATGCTATAAACTGGTTACTATGGTGAATTTGCCCTGTCTGAGCATGGCTTCCTCTTTAGAACCGTTCGATATGTGAGTGAAAAAAATTCTGGAAGCCAAATTTACAGCTTCCTATTAGATGCGCATGTGCATTAATGTAAAAAATTGTGTTTTATGTAGTTTTTATCTTAATTTAAACTCCAAAAATTCAGAAAATTTAAAGAAGTCGCTTTTTGCATGGCCAACAACCAAACAATTTTTTTCGAGACTTAATCTCCAAAATGACGTTAAATAAGTTTTTAACTTTACAATCGATTGTTTATCATGTTTAATAAAAAGGTTCCATTTTTAAGTAAAAATTTTTTTCTCATTTTTTCACATCTTCTTTGCAATATAGCTAATTTATTTGCGATATTTATGGTGGAACATACTGCAAATGACCAATAACTTGTTTTTTTTGAAGTTATTTGCAGTTTTCTGTAGCTAATATATGTTGTTAACAACTTTAAGTAGCTTATTAGGATGTGCTTTTTCGGTTTTTTACTCACTTCTGTAGTGGTTCTTACATTATTTCATGCGGTATGTACAGAAAAATTCGAGAAACGCATATTTTTGAGGTTAGGTACGGTTCAAAAATGGTTACATTCATTTTTCAAATGTTTGAGTAGCCTTTTTGGACGTATTACTTATTACTATTCATGATTCTGCTAAAAGTTTTTTAATTTTCATGGTCAATCACCTGCAGTTGACCAATAACCTATTAACGGTAAGGTACGGTTTTGCCTCAATCAATATTGCTTTTTAACTATTCCTAATAGCTGAGTTTGATATGATTGTTTAAAGACCTAAGAATTTTTATTATGTTCTAGTAAAGTTAATCTTAATTTGATTTCCATTTGAAAAAGCAGAGAGAACCTGTGCATGAAAAATATAAGAATAAGACTAGCTAGAAGTTTTTTACGTAAATTACTAAAACGAGTCACTCCAAATTTAGTAACGTAAAACTTGATGTTTATTTTAAAATGTTTTTAATTTTTATCAAATGGACTTCGAAACTATAAAATGAGTTTATTCGTGTAAAGTATAGTTAACCAACGTAAACTTTCCCGCGCTATAAAATATTGATACATTATACAAAACTAGCACCTCTCTCTAAAGCCATATCAGTCCTTCCTTGTTGCGAAATAAAACACTTGTGGTAGAAATTAATATCTCAGCTGCTTACATGTCATATGCTCCCCCACTGTAGAGTTGGCCACAGATAGTGCAATGTACTAATGAGAGCTGTAACTTTAATAATAAATGACCCTATGTTAATAATATGTAATTAATAATGTACTTGTAACAATTAAGATGAAACTACTGTTTAAACTAACTTTATGTAATATTTTTGAACCATTACTTAAACGTTGCTTAAATACTGTTAGTATTATAACAAACGTTATATGTGTGCAACTATAAGCCAGAATATTGTTGTTGAAGTGATGAAAAAATGATGTTCAAGTATCAAAATTTTTCCATTCGGTATTCCTGTCTTTCAAAAAGGATTTATGTACACATAAAAAAAATTTAATAAATAATCTCCTGGAGAGTTATAAAATACACGAATCATACATACATTCAGCCCATGCTCCGTGCAGTAAGAAATTTACGTAACGCTTCACTTCTTCATTATCGTAATATAATAAAATAACGTAGATTTATGATTCTTGAATTGTTATATATTAAATAGGAAGTTCCCATGTCCTACGTATACGCAAATGAAAAAAGATTCTTTGAAGATAAGTTTCACAAAATAACTTTATTTTCTTCAACAAGTACAATTTCGTCATGTCTAAAAAAAATTTTAAGTATTGACAGGATTATCTTAAAAGAGTATTTACACAACTTTAAGGGTAGTTAACTTCTCTTAGAAATTCTTAAGTGAGAACAACTGAAGCGATTGTTGTTTTTTCGTTTGAACTGCACACTGATAAATCAAATGCAGTTATTGCTTCAGTATCAAATATTAAAAATGATGTTCAAGTATCAAAATTAGTATTGTCATTTTTCAAAAAAGATATACTGCCAAAGATTTTGAATTAGAAAATACACGTAGAAAAGATTTAATAGAAAATCAAACGTCTCAAATAGCTCAAAAGATACGCCTAAACAATAATTTGTTATCAACCTGTAATGGAACGTATATTAGTGTTGGATGTAAAGTTTACACAGAGCGCCATCTGTCTTAATTTATGTAGTCCTTAAGTGCATAACCGATGCTGCGCATCGGCCTACACGACAGTTGATTACAAGCTACTAGCCTGTACACATGACAATTGAATACGACGGTAAGATTATTGTATCAAGACAACAAGGCTGAGTTTGAATAAATTTAATTTTGTATTCTATTAAAACTAACAGTGAAGATTGTGTGATTCTTTGTACTCTTGCACAGTATAATATCTAAGCAGTCTCGCACAGTGGAAGTAATTATGCTAACAGATTATGAGCCCAGCACACTTCCACTCCGCGAGACTGTTTTTCATGAGGGGCTCCGTGCCAGGGATCTCGTGTTTCTGGATTTCTCTTTGTATCAACCTAGAGTGATGTGTATTTCTTTTTTTGTAGTAAACTTTTTTTTTTCTAATCATAAGTTCAAGTGAGGAGAGTATGCTTCTTGAACATGAGGTTGAGGTTGAGGTTGATGTGTTGACAAATGACGGCGAGCTGGCCTCACCGGAGTCGGGAGGTGCGGCTGAGGGTGGCCAGGAGGCGCAAGCCGTGTCACCGCAGGAAGAGGTGACGGGGGACAGGGAGGAAGAAAAGGACAGGTCCATAAAAGACGCAGCATGCCAAGTAAACAGTAAGTTGTTTCATTTGTAGTTGCGAGTTGCGGTGGACATATTTGTGAGCATTCCTGTGTGTATGAGTTCGCATGTGTCTTCCGTTGATTAGTTGCTTCCTAGTTAGTTCTTGCCCCAGGAGAGGTGGTGAGCAGACCTGAGAATAGTTTGGCGGTGCTGTGCCATGGTTGCTGTCAGGGGCAGACGGGGCGTTTGTTTGATACCGGGGACGCCTGGCCTTACGTGTGTACCGGAACGCCATCACCACGGCGCAATCATGGCGATCGTCTCGTTTCCGTTCTCTGCAGTCCCGGAGTGCACACGTATGTGTTGCATCCGCATATGTGTATGCACGCATAGGTAGCTAATACGCCATCTTTTCTCTCCTCAACCTTATCCCGACGCGCCAGGACGTATGTGTTCTATGTTTCCTGTGTGCGCCAGGGGGGGAGCTGGCCTGGCTGCTGTTTGCGCACGTGATGGTTACATATGTTATGTACGCAAACAACTGTATCTCGTCTTTTATGCATACTTGTATGTTTCCGCTTGTATTTCTTCTTGGAAGCAGGCAGGGATACTCATGTAACGACGGCTTTATTCTATATGAGGAAGTAATCGACGCAAATATGCGACTCTTTCAACTTGGTGCGGATATTTGTGGAGAAGATCTCGTGAGGCATTTATCCGTGAGAATAGACGACAGATGAGTAATATAAGCGAATAAGAAAGAGTCGATTGCAGCCATTTCAAAGAGTAATTGTTGAGCCATTAGAGTTTAATAAAATATCACGTGCAATTAAAAATTCTGGCAGTGTTATATCCCTGTTATATCCCTGTCTACAAAAAGTACTAAGAATTTGAAAACTCCAAAAGGCTTGATTTCTCACCCGGGTATTCAAAGAAAGCAACATTTAAAACGACGGAATTGAAAAGGACTGAGCTTCTGACTGATAGAAAGACAGACGGTGAGTTTGACGACGAAATTCATTTTAATAAATATAACGACGGAATACTAAGAGAGAAATCAGCGAGCCCAGCTTTTCCGAGAAAGCTGAAGATTATAAAAGATTATTAAGTTGCTTTTAAATACGACAGGGAAATGTACAGACTTGTCACTCAAACGCAAGTCATTAATAACTACTCAAGACAGAAGACTGATAACAATGAACTTCTAGTTAAAAGGAGAGCGGCCGCAGAGAAAAGGGCGAGCTTGTGACGGTGAATAGGTTTGCTAGAGAAACGACGGAGGGTGGAGAATCCGAGGACGGTGCATACAACGACCGAGAACACTGATCTCATGAGGGCCTTAGAAAAAGCGGTGTAGACCATCTCCAGATTGTTCGAACGACTGGAGACTTTCATGACAGCACAAGAGGTAGGTCAATCTGATCCTAAAGCAGACTCATTAAACTCTACTGCTTTATCTTTGTCAAAACAAGATCGCGAACATAAAATTGATCCTTTTTCGGAAAAGATTCTAAATCATACACTGAATGACAGAACGACTGACCTTGAGTGGAGTGAAAGGTTTCAACTCAAACTATTGAACAAGTTGAACATTCACCTTCTTGTTATGATTATAAATTAACCCTTAAAACAAAGATAGAAAAGTTTCTTGATAAATTATTTTCAGAGTTGAAAATTGAAAAATTACTGCATGTATTGGATGATACCATTGAGTTTCCCACATTTCTGTCCGCCAAAGAATTAGATGATCACAAAGAAAGGGTACGACATACAATAATTAATCACATTGATCATTCTTATTACTAAAAGACTGCTCATTATTCCAACCCCAAAGAACTGCTAAAAAAATTTTAAAAAATTAAAAGAAATGAAACCAGCTTGTCGTCAAATGAAATCAGACGAAAATTGTACACTTTTCGGTATTTCCCTAATAAATGACAGGGTTGGACTTCGTTGATAAATTTAAAGAGCTCCTCAGAAGCTACGAGAATTTACAAGAGAAACCATCCTTGTTCGAAGAAGAGATACGTGACACATTCTATAATGCTGTCGTTAACAACGTATCGCAGATTGAAACCCTTAACGCCATGATCAAAGATGCGCAAGGAAAAATAATGACTTATGACCGCTGAAAGTCATTCTTTTTAAAGAGTGAGTCGAGACGACAGAGAATCGGAGCAGCTGGAGAAACTGCTTTTGCAACGGAGCTGCGGGTGCACCAGCCAAACTCTACCCACGACAATGCCCGGTGTTATCGGTGTAATGATTTTGGGCACCACTCGTACAACTGCCTGGTCAACGCAGGACTGAGGAAGTGCTACTCTTGCGGAGGGCTCCAACGAAACCTTATAGAGCACAAGAAGAACTGTGGAAGTGCCTTATTAGGTGAGAAGAAAAATGTTAGTTGGAATTTTAAAAGATGGGAAAACAAAGATAGTCATAGATCTAAGAACTCTACAAATGAAAAGGGAAGAAAGGTGCATGACAGTGAACAAAACACCCAAAATTAAAGACAGAAAAAGGATAGTGACAAAAGTAACAAAAATGAAAGTATAGCCAAAGGACAAGGAGGAAACGCAAATAACAAGAAAATGAGACTGTATTGAGGCAAAGCAACGTTACCTCTTTGCTATTTTCAAGTACTGTAAATAACGTAAGGACTGATAATTATAACATAATTAAATTTATAGCAGACTCAGGAGTGACCGATCACTTAGTGAATTCTCGACTGGTATTTAAGAGCTTACATTGCAATAAGACAGGCATTATTAAGTGTGCAAATAGTAATCCCTTAGCAGACTTGACAACGAAAGGAGAAGGCATGGTTGTTGGTAGAAACAATAATAATGACTTAACACTGAAAAACGTGATTTGCTGTGAATCTCTGTCAAAAAACTTAATTATTCTGAGAAAATTTTTAGATTCAGGCCTGGCCATATTTCTTGACAACAATAAAATCAACATACTTGATCTGACTTCGAACGAGTCATTTGTCACAGGAGTCTATCAACAGCCATACTGGGTTATTAAGTTGAATGTTCATAACAAAGATAATAATAAGATTGATAGGAAGTTTGCATACCTGGTGACGAATAGCTCAGACGAGCCTTGGTGTAATACACGAAGCAGAGCTACAACAAAAAACAGTTAACAAGACAAAAACGTTAGTAAAAATGTCGAGCAAGAGAAATCTACGAAAAATTTACTAATATTACACCCCGTAGACTCTTGCTTCGAAAACTCAAATAATGACCGTAAGCTATTGAATCCAAATAAAATAAGTGTGGAAAATGCATCCATTAATTATAGTTATAAAACTCTTGAGAAGACAAACTCCATCAACGAAGCGGTCTTATGGCACGTTAGATTAGGGCATGCTTCCCTCGCCTATATTAAAGCTTTTCAGAAAAAATTTCCAGACAACAAGGATTTAAGGAAAATTACATTTGATGACAGTATATCAAATTGTGACGTATGCTCAATGGCAAAATTCAGTAAACTCTTTGCTAAGACAGTAAGAGTGAGAGCTACAGCTCCCCTTTAGATCATTCATTCGGACACTATGGGTCCAATAAGTCCGATATCACATCCTAAATGCTACAGGTTTGTGTTGGTATTTATGGATGACTATTCTAGGATGGCCATGGCATATCCACTGAAAGCTAAAAGTGATACAGGAATTTGCTTAGAAAATTTTATTCAAAGCTCCAGAAATATCTTAGGGTATGACGCCAAGTTTTGCTACCTTAAGTCTGACCAAGGCACAGAATTCACTGGTAGCTACACCCAAAAAGTGTTAAAAAGACTGGGAGCCAAACTGCAACTAGCTTGCCTGGATACACCAGAGCATAACGGAATTGCTGAACGTTTCAATCAAACAATCGCAAAGAAGACAAAAGTCGACATGTTTGATTCCTGTCTCCCAGAAAACATGTGGGACTTGACCCTGAGCGCGGCAGTTACGCTAACTACCAGACACCTCACAGGTCAAACTAAATGGAAATTTTGTTGATAAAATTTACATCGTATAAGAATCTCAATATCGAGCGGTTGAAAAGCTTTGGATGCTTAAGCTCCATAAAAATATAAGGAAATTCCGGTCCCAAATTCGGCTCATTAGCTCAGTGAATTGTTCAAGTAGGATACACTACCACTGTATTTATCCTGATGAAACCAGAAAATGGAAAGTCTTGTGAAAGTAAGGATGTGAGGTTTAATGAACGACTAGTATACAAAAACAGATATCCGAAGAACGACATATTGAATTGGGAATTAGTCACAGAAAAAGTTAATAATGACATCTGGCTCCTGAAGTTCGACAAAGAAATGAAAGAGAGTGTAATAATAAAGAGAGAGACCGTGAAACGAAAGAGAGGATGACTGCCGAAAATATCTGATACAGGAAAGACAGAAGAGACTCCACCAGCAAAACGACAGAAGCTGATTCAAACAACAAAATCAGCTTTGGACAAGAAAATTTGGACGAAAAAGACTGCTCTGTAAATTGAAATCAGGATGAAGAGTATTGTGCATTATTGGCAGAAATTTACAAAGATCCAACCAACTACCAAGAAGCTTGGAGGAGTAAAAATAGCACAGAATGGTTAAACGCTATAGATGAAAAGTTGAAGGCAATGGACGACAACAACGTCTCGAAGATTGTGAAGAAACCAATGACTGATGGCAAAGGCAAAAAACCAAATGTAATTGATTCTCGATGGGTTCTCAAAAAGATAGAAGATAACCCCAGAAATATTGAATACAAAGCCAGGTTAGTAATCCATGAATTTAAAGACAGAAATCAATATGATTTGTTAGAAACTTACGCCCCAGTTTCTCGACTGGCTGTAATCCGAGTCTTATTGGCAGTTATAAACAAATATGATTTGGAAATACAACAGTTTGATGTAAAGACTGCTTTTCTAAATGGTAAATTAAATGACGGGATGTATTTGGAAATACCAGACGGTATTCCGTGTGCCCAAGAGTTAAGAAAGACCAAAGTTTGTAAATTGGAAAGATCTCTGTACGAACTTAAAATTAGTCCCAAACGTTGGTATGAAAGATTTTCAGAGACAGCTACTAAAATAGGACTCCTGGAACATTCAAGTTAGCCTTGCCCGTTCATACGGAAAGGTGATGACAAGTTTTTAATTTTGATTCTGTATGTGGATGACATGCTAATAGCCAGCAACGATGTTAAAAAGCTTACAGAAGTGAGTGATAAGCTTAAAAGCGAATTTGAAATGACCGATCTGGGAGAAGCAAATAACTTCCTAGGAATACAAATCGACAGAGACAGAGTAAATCGAACTATTAGACTAACACAGGAAACCTACACAAATGAAATACTGCAGAGATTTGGTTTAGATAATGCACGACAGTGCAAAACACCTATGGTGACGAGACAAGTCATTAATTTATATCGAAGAGAAAGAGATGAATTTGGAAAAGAAGAAGACTAAAAAGCGGACAAACCAGAAGATTTTCCATATCAGGAAGCAGTTGGCAGTTTGCTGTATCTGGCCAACACTGTTTGACCTGATATCTCCTATGCAGTGAATGTATAAAGTAGACATCAGATCAATCCCACAGAAGAAGACAGACAAATGGTTAAGAGAGTTTTCCGTTACCTCAATAGTACTAGAAAGAAAGAACTGACACTTAAATGAAACACATAAATCATGACAGCTTTTTCTGAAGCAAGCTTTGTGGATTGCAAAGATTTGCACACGACAAGTGGATACGTCATAAAGCTATTTCACGACTCTGTGTCTTGGAGAACACACAATTAAACATATGTTTCGTTGTTGACTTGCCAGGCTGAATATATTTCTATGATCGAGGCATGTCAAGAACTGATGGCTCTAAGAAACACTCTCACAGCTGTGTAAAATACTACATTCTATCTAATGACTGTGTGGTGCGATAATAAAACGGCCGATGCACGCGCTAAGTCTCATAGTGGAGCTAAACTCAGACACATAGCGTCAGTGTGAGACATTATGTCAAAGAATGTGCTAAATACGGGTTTATACAAATCAAATGGATCGCCTCCAAAGATCAGATTGCCGACATTTTTACCAAAGCTTTACCAATTAAACTACATAAGAAATTGACTGAAAAACTGTTATATGCTATAATACGACAGTAAATCCAGCTTTATCTTTCGAATCTAACATTTATTGTTTAACTTTGTTTTAGGTTACATTCGTCAAAGGTTGTTGTTAATTTTGTTTACTTTCTTTCAAGGAACTGCGTTGAATGATTTCTGCTAATATTAAAATTGAAGAACAAGGTAATGACAAGACGATCAGTTAAAAATAACTTGAGATTGGCGTTCTGTAAAACGGAAAGGAGTGTTGGATGTAAAGTTTACACAGAGCGCCGTCTGTGTTAATTTATGTAGTCCTTCTTCTTAAGTGCATAACCGATGCTGCGCATCGGCCTACACGACAGTTAAATACAAGCTAGTAGCCTGTATACACGGCATTTGAATACGACGGTAAGATTATTGTATTAAGACAGCGAGGCTGAGTTCAAATTTATTTGGTTTTGTATTCTATTCAAATTAACAATGTAGTTTGTGTGATTCTTTGTACCCTTGCACAGCATAATGTTTAAGCAGTCTTGCGCAGTGGAAGTGATTATGCTAATAATTAGGTACGAGGAAAGTTTAAATAACAAATATCAAAGAAAACCGTATTTAGGACAAAAAAAGGTATCTCTGGCAAAGCCACGTACGATTTATACCACTAATGGCCATATTGTTAATATGCAAGGTCTTTATACTGCCAATAATAATGATGCCAAAATTTTAATAAGAAATTTTGAAAAACTACAAGAGATTTTATAGAAGCTTCTTCAGAAAGGTGATATTTTTGTTTTAGATAGAGGCTTGCAAGACTTAAAAAAAATCTTAAGGAATGGGATGCGTTGTTTTGATACCCAAATTTAGAGAAAAAAGATTTTAACTTACTGCTCAGAAATTAAATGGTACAAGATTAACTACAAATTAAGATAGGTAGTAGAATCAGTATATTGTATTATAATGAAAAAAATACACTGTTAGATCACAAACTTGATAATAAAATATTACCTAACCTTGGATCTTTATGCCAAATTCAATGTTACTTAAATAATAAATCTTATGAGCATTTAAAGTCTGATAAAGATATGCAAGAAGACATTAAATGCCAGAGAGTGAAGAAAAGAAATGAAAAATACATGAGAAGAAGAAGTAGGAAAAAACAGATGGGAACATTGAGAATCTCCATTGCAATCTCTTTCTTCGTCAAATATTGTAGATTTTTCTGAATTCACTAAAAAAGCTTTGACGATAATTTTTACAGAATCATACCAACTAAAACATACTGTATCTTACCTGACAGAAATATTTGATTCTAAAATAATTTAAGATTAGGATACTGTAAAGAGACGAAAGGTATTTTGAAAATTCAAGTACAATCAAGACATACACATAAAAAGAAGTATGTATGTTTTATCGAGTATGAACCTAATAGTATTAGATACTCAAGCATTTGTAGATATTAATGTAATTGCGCTAGTGGTAGTCGTACTGTTGAATGCTGTGCACACTCTGCTGGAGTCGTATACTATCTCTCTCATGAAAGGTTTTTGTCAAAAATTATAAAACCAGCAGAGACCCTTTCTAAAAAGTTTCTTCCTGATGAAACAGAAATTTGCATTGATTAAGACAGTGATAACAATAAATAAATGAAATCATTTTGCTAATTTTTTCACTTTTGAAAAGTAATGTGATTTAAACAATTTTAATTATTACCATGCCCTATTGTATAAGTTGTTTAATTTAGAATAAATAAAATAAATGTTTTAAATTATCAGTAAAAATCTTTTAAAAAGTAAGTATAGACAACGTTTTCGTTCAATATTTCCAGCAATGAAAATGCCTTAATCATAGGACTGCAATCTTTCTACGCACTTTCATATGGTAGTCAATACAAATATATGATACCAGCTTTTGGCTTTTTACATTACCTATTATCAGAATTATCGCAAAACTACGATAAGTGTCGTAAAAGGCAATGTAAACTACCTTGAAGGCAACAGTTTTCACTCAAGTCAGTGCAATATTGCCTAAATTAGACCACACATTACCTCAATAAATAGGTTTTTATTTTTTTTAAGTGTGCTACCAAAAATATCGCAAAATAAATAGTAAGATCGCACAGAGTAATACATAAAATATATAAATAAGCTGCTTTAATATATTAAAATGTGATGCTCTTTTTAAAAATTACTATGATCCCAAAATAATATGTTTGTTCCGTTTCTCAGCATGTACCACTATGAAAATTAAGAAACCTACAGCAGAACCATAAATGTTATTGAAAAATATATCAAAAAGGCTACTCAAGCGTGTTAAAAATGCATGTCACCAATTGAAAACCGTACATAACCTCCAAAAAGTGCGATTTTTAAATTTTTCAATACATGCGACCTAAAGTATTGTAAAAATCCGTGCGGAATTGTAATGAAAACTAAAAAACACATCCTTCTAAGCTACTCAAATTTCTTAACATTCTTCACCAGCTATAAAAAACTGCTATTAACCTTAAAAAAACGAGTTTTTGGTCGTTTTTAGCATGTGCTACAAAAAATAGTGCAACTAAACTAATAGGATCACGAAGAGGATGTTCAAGTACATAAAAAAGTACTCAATCAATAAAAAAATCATGAATCAGTTATGAAACATGATAAAAAATCGATTTAAAGGTTACAAAAATTTTTTTGGACGTCATTTTAGAGGTTATGTTATAAAAAAAATCCCTTGTAAGTCGTGTAAAAAGCTATGTCTCTGAATTTTTTTTTTTAATTTTTTGAGTTCTTAATGAAGTACGGAAAAAATAAAGTATAAAAAACACAATTTTTGACATTATTGCGCATACACATCTTACAGGCTGCTGAAAACTTGGCTTCAAGAGTTTTTTCCATTTCCTATCTAATGGTACACTGAGGAAATATCAAGGTAACCATAGCACCATCAAGGTAATTGTTACACCCCACGATCGGAGCTGCTAGTATACCGAACCCGTGCAGTGAGTGCACGAATGCCCCGAAGTTAAACGTTAATTGCATCAGTATCACACATTTGGCACGAAGGTAAAGTACCCTCTATTCAGACACATAATTTTAGGTAATCCACTATTTTTAAATTCACAAAGAAATTAGCTGTTTTTGCGAAAAAGACGATTAACGTACAGATAATAAAGTAATTTTTCTGTCACTTGAAAAAAAAAGTTCTTTGTGACCGTGTGATCATTGTTTAAAATAATTATAAAGATTCAGTCTCAAAACCCCTATATTCGGACAATGTATTTCTAAATAGTCCAAATATAGGTCCCGTTACGACGTAGGGACCATAATCCAGACAGTGGTGAACATTGAGAAAATGAGGTTATGACAGATCTTTCTATACAGTTATATCTTACTTTAATGGCTTTAATTTGTTAAACAAATTCAAAAAATAAATTATTATTGTATTTTACTACATTGTATACCATTTCTTTGCACTTGTAAGCTAGTGAATTGCTGGATTGTGTGTGTCCGAATATGTGGTACAGTTTGAACCGTAACATCTAATTTCCGGACAGCAGCCAAACACAAAAAACCTCGATTTGCAAGAAAAAACATTTCTTTTAATGAATTATCAAATTAATTCGATAAATCTTGTAACTATCTTAAATCAGTTCGATACTGTTGATTAAAAATAAGTTTTTTCATTCAGAAATTGTAAAAAAATTATGTAATTATCGCTGCTGTCCGGATATAGGTACAAACAACACTTTTGTCCGAATATAGGGTACTTTACCTTACTCCTACCTTATGCGGTGCTTCTACATCATCGGACCCGTGTATCCACTGCACGGGAGATCAAGACTGCGGCTACATGGGCATTTGGTATTGTCTATACACGTACGGGGGTAGTCGCAGCATCGATATTTTCTTAGTATACCAAAGATGAAGCCATTCTCAGACAGGGATGCACCGCAGTAACTGGCGTATAGCCTTTATGTTTATCTGTGTGGCTTAAATTTATATCTTAAGGAACTTTCATTTATATTTTATAATGATATGCAACATAAATATGATGCGCGCATTGCGTTTTTTTGAATTAGTTTAGAATAATTCTTTTATAATTTGAATAAGTGTCTATGGCACATAAGCTTTAGAACTCGATAGTTAGGGCTCTAGAATGCCAAAAACAATTTTCGCTGAAAGTGAATACAGAACGTACAACATTATACGCTATTGTGAAAAATGATAAATAGATTGTTAAGATCAAGTATTTAAACACTGAGACTGTTGCATTTTTTTTACAAAATATCTGAAGGAGTGGTTTGATTGCAATGTGCATCAACCCATAACTAGAGACATAGAAAAATTTGAGGAGTAAGATTCTGGCTGCACTCTTTGTGCTGTCTTAAATCTTGTTGTAAATTTATACAAGTTTAATCTAATGAAAGGTAGCTCTTAGGTCGGTCTGTCTAAATTCGTCAAAGACAAAAAAGCTTATGTTATTGTGAAAAATCGAAACAGGCAGTGTTTCAAGTGGGCTATTTTATTATCGTTTTATTTAACTAGTAAATATCCTCAATGTGTTTGTAAACATAAGGGTATAAAGAATATTAACTCTTTCAAGGGCCCAGATCTCCCTATACACCTCTAAATAAGTGGTAAAATTTGAAAGATAAAAAAATATTCCAGTTAATATGTACTTCCTGCAGAAGCGAGGAAATCTGTTTGAAACTTTGCCATTTCATTTAACTTTTGAGAAGAAAGTGAAACATGTTAATCTATTGCCCCTCAACATTTTGTACATTGATGTCAACGATGAAACGAAGCAAAGGAACCTTGATAGATTTGGTTCAACGAATGGCTATAACTAAGTCTTGATAAAGGATCCGTCTAGATTGGTTCAAAATTAATTGACAAAATATCACAATAAGATGTATATTTGTGATAAGTGCTTACATTATTTTGTAATTAAAAAAAAGTTACTCGATTATCTAGGAAAATATCAAAATGCTAATCATTGCAAAAATATTTTACTGAAAAAGGCTGAGAGTATACTCATTATTATTATTACTTATTAAATTATGCACATCAAATAATTTGTTTTATGTTACCCTCGTCAAAATCATAATTATGCCACATCCAAAGAAGAAGTACGTATCCTTCACAAAATACATCGAAGGCCCAGACATGAACTTACGCTTTATAGATCATCATGGCTTAATAAATTTTTCTCTAATCTAGACAGTCAAAAGATTCTAGAGAATGTGTTTAATAAAGACAATCAGTATACAAAAGATCAAGTCAATTCATTAAAAAGAAAAGGAGTGTTTTCCTACGACTATGTGTTGTAGTATTAAAAGCTTGATAAAGTGTTTTAATTTTTATAGCAAATTGTTGGTTTGACACATGTCAAATCAAGACTATGAGCATTCGCAGAATGTATGATACTTTGAGCATTGAAAACCTTGGACAGTGCTCTGATCTGCATCTTAAGACAGATGTGCTCTTCTTAGCTGAAGTCTTCAAAAATTTCAGAGGTTATTGTCTGGATACTACTCCAGGCTCGACTTAGGATGCAATGCTAAAGCATACCAAGATAACTATAATTTTTCTCCCCCTGTCTCCCTCTTGCTTAATCCTAATATTATATTTTATTTTCAGCCTTACCTAGAACTATTGATTGATGTAGACATGCTCATCTTCATTAAAAAAGGTAGAAGAGGTAAAATCAGCCAGTTTTTCAATAGATATGCTCAGATAAACAGTCATTTTATGAAGAAAGGTTATGACTGAAATAAGGATGCAGTGTACTTTATGTAGTTTAACATCAATGATTTTGTTGGGTGGATGAATCAACTTCACGTGTCTTTTCAAAAGTCGGTTTATTCAATTCGGCATAAGTAGAGTATCAAGTGAAAGAACACTGTGTAGACGAGACAAGACGTAAAAGAGAAAAAACCGGTGATGCCGTGTTGACTCGTCCAAGACGACTGACTCCAGACGCGCCCACCGCTTGGAGGGCGCCACACACCCTGCTCCCCCTAGAGACCTCTCCAAATGTAGGACGGGCGATTGGTTGGTGAGACCGGGCAATTCAAATACCGGCCAAGACAGTGGTCTGGACGGGGGTCAAACAGATTTGTACGTTTAGGCAACTCCGGGTTTCAAGCAGCAAAAGTTGCTTATTACCCTCTACGGTATGGTGAAATTCTTTATTAACTACAGAGTTCTTTCACAGGCTTTAAAGCATGATCTGAAATTAATAAAATACATTGGGTAGTCCAATTCAACCAGAAAAGATGGCTACATCAACTTAAACTACATAAAATGCAAAAGTGCTAAAAATGAGTTTGAGCAAATGCTGTTGAAACTCTTTAGTGACACTATCCATGTGGAGACAATGGAGAACGAAAGAAAATATGTTAAAGCTGAGATTGAAAACTACTGGGATGGTCGTTATGGTGCTAAAGCTCTCATGGCTGGTCCAAACTTCA